>NW_025725790.1:8868592-9194922 GCF_021461395.2 Schistocerca americana | reverse complement strand
TCGTTCTCTTGTAAGTCTAGATTTTCGAATCCGACGCAAAAATGATAGTTAATTGTAACGCTCAGGGCCTCCTATTGGCGATGGAACACTCAAATTGCGTCGAGATTCAATACATCGGCCCTCCAGCCGACTTGTCTCCTATGGTCTGTTGCTGCCTCGGGCACTTATGGTCGTTCTCCTGTGAGTCCAGATTTTCGAATCCGACGATAAAATGATAGTTAATTGTAACGTTCAGGGCCTCCTAATGACGATGGAACACTCATTTTGCGTCGCGATCCAATACATCGTCCTCCAACCGACTTGTCTCCAAGGGTCAATAGCTGCCTCGGGCACCGTATGGTCGTTCCCCTGAGAGTCAACATTTTAGAATCCGACGCAAAACTGATAGTTAAATGTAATGCTCAGGGCCTCTTAGTGACGATGGAACACTCAAATTGCGTCGAGAGTCAATACATCTTCCTCCAGCCGACTTGTCTACAAGGGGCTATTGCTGCCTCGGGCTCCATGTGGTCCGTCTCCTGTGAGTCTAGATTTTCGAATCCGATGCGAAACTGATGGTTAATTGTAACGTTCAGGGCCTTGTAGTGACGATGGAACACTCAAATTGCGTCGAGATTCAATACATCGGCCTGCAGCCGACTTGTCTCCAAGGGGAAATTGCTGCCTAGGGCACCTTATGGTCGTTCTCCTGTGAGTCTAGATTTTGCCATCCGACACAAAAATGATAGTTAATTGTAACGTTCTGGGCCTTGTAAAGACGATAGAACACTCAAATTGCGTCGAGATTCAATACATCGGCCTCCAGCCGACTTGTCTCCAAGGGTCTAATGCTGCCTCGGGCACCCTATGGCCGTTCTCTTGTAAGTCTAGATTTTCGAATCCGACGCAAAAATGATAGTTAATTGTAACGTTCAGGGCCTCCTAATGACGATGGAACACTCAAATTGCGTCGAGAGTCAATACATCGTCCTCCAGCCGACTTGTCTGCAAGGGGATATTGCTGCCTCGGGCTTCTTGTGGTCCGTCTCCTGTGAGTCTAGATTTTCGAATCCGACGCGAAACTGATAGTTAATTGTAAGTTTCAGCGCCTCCTAATGACGATGGAACACTCAAATTGCGTCAAGAATCAATACATCGGCCTCCAGCCGACTTGTCTCCAAGGGTCTAATGCTGCCTCGGGCACCTTATGGTCGTTCTCTTGTAATTCTAGATTTCGAATCCGACGGAAAAATGATAGTTAATTGTAACGTTTAGGGCCTCCTAATGACGATGGAACACTCAAATTGCGATGCGTTTCAATACATCGTCCTCCAGCTGGTTTGTCTCCAAGGGTCTGATGCTGCCTCGGGCACCTTATGGTCGTTCTCCTGTGAGTTTAGATTTTCGAATCCGACGCGAAACTGATAGTTAATTGTAAGTTTCAGCGCCTCCTAAAGACGATGGAATACTCAAATTGCGTCAAGAATCAATACATCGGCCTCCAGCCGACTTGTCTCCAAGGGTCTATTGCTGCCTCGGGCACCTTATGGTCGTTCTCTTGTAATTCTAGATTTTCGAATCCGACGGAAAAATGATAGTTAATTGTAACGTTTAGGGCCTCCTAATGACGATGGAACACTCAAATTGCGTCGAGATTCAATACATCTTCCTCCAGCCGACTTGTCTCCAAGGGTCTATTGCTGCCTCGGGCACCTTATGGTCGTTCTCCTGTGAGTTTAGATTATCGAATCCGACGCAAAAATGATAGTTAATTGTAACGTTTAGGGCCTTGTAATGACGATGGAACACTCAAATTCCTTCGAGATTCAATACATCGGCCTCCAGCCGACTTGTCTCCAAGGGTCTATTGCTGCCGCGGGCACCTTATGGTCGTTCTCCTGTGAGTCTAGATTTTCGAATCCGACGCAAAAATGATAGTTAATTGTAACGTTCAGGGCCTTGTAATGACGATGGAACACTCAAATTGCGTCGAGATTCAATACTTCGGCCTCCAGCCGACTTGTCTCCAAGGGTCTAATGCTGCCTCGGGCTCCTTATGGTCGTCCTCATGTAAGTCTAGATTTTCGAATCCGACGCAAAAATGATATTTAATTGTAACGTTCAGGGCCTCCTAATGACGATAGAAGACTCAAATTGCGTCGAGATTCAATTCATCGTCCTCCAGCCGACTTGTCTCCAAGGGTCTAATGCTGCCTTGGCCACCTTATCGTCGTTCTCCTGTGAGGTTAGATTATCGAATCCGACGCAAAAATGATAGTTAATCGTAACGTTGAGGACCTCCTAATGACGATGGAACACTCAAATTGAGTCGAGATTCAAAACATCGACCTGCAGCCCACTTGTCTCCAAGGGCATATTGCTGCCTCGGGCTCCATGTATTCCGTCTCCTGTGAGTCTAGAATTTCGAATCCGGCGCGAAACTGATAGTTAATTGTAACGTTCAGGGCCTCCTAATGACGATGAACACTCAAATTTCGTCGAGATTCAATAAATCGGCCTCCAGCCGACTTGTCTCCAAGGGGATATTGCTGTCTCGGGCACTATATGATCCTTCTCCTGTGAGTAGATTTTCGAATCCGACGCAAAAATGATAGTTAATTGTAACGTTTAGGGCCTCCTAATGACGATGGAACACTCAAATTGCGTCGAGATTCAATACATCGGCCCCCAGCCGACTTGCCTCCAAGGGTCTATTGCTGCCTCGGGCACCTTATGGTCGTTCTCGTGCGAGTCTAGATATTCGAATCCGACGCTAAAATCATTGTTAATTGTAACGTTCAGGGCCTCCTAATGACGATGGAACACTCAAATTGCGTCTAGAATCAATACATGGGTTTCCAGCCGACTTGTCTCCAAGGGTCTATTGCTGCCTCGAGCACCGTATGAACTTCTCCTGTGAGTAGATTTTTGAATCCGACGCAAAAATGATAGTTAATTGTAACGTTTAGGGCCTACTAATGACGATAGAAGACTCAAATTGCGTCGAGATTCAATACATCGACCTCCAGCCGACTTGTATCCAAGGGGATATTGCAGTCTCGTTCACCATATGATCCTTCTCCTGTTAATAGATTTTCGAATCCGACGCTAAAATGATAGTTAACTGTAACGTTTAGGGCCTCCTAATGACGATAGAACACTCATTTTTTGTCGCGATCCAATACATCGTCCTCCAACCGACTTGTCTCCAAGGGTCAATAGCTGCCACGGGCACCTTGTGATCGTTCTGCTGTGAATCTAGATTTTCGAACCCGACGCAAAACTGATTGTTAATTGTAACGTTCAGGGCCACCTAATGACGATGGAACACTCAAATTGCGTCGAGATTCAATACATCGGCCTCCAGCGGACTTGTCTCCAAGGGGATATTGCTGTCTCGGGCACCATATGATCCTTCTCCTGTAAGTCTAGATTTTCGAATCCGACGCAAAAATGATAGTGAATAGAAACGTTCAGCGCCTCCTGATGACGATAGAACTCTCAAATTGCGTCGAGATTCAATACATCGGCCTCCAGCTGATTTGTCTCCAAGGGGATATTGCTGCCTCGGGCACCAAATAGTCCGTCTCCTGTGAGTCTGGATTTTTGAATCCGACGCGAAACTGATAGTTAATTGTAAGGTTCAGGGCCTCCTAATGACGATGGAACAGTCAAATTGCGTCGAGATTCAATACATCAGCCGCCAGCGGACTTGTCTCCAAGGGTCTGTTGCTGCCTAGGGCACCTTATGGTCGTTCTCCTGTGAGTTTAGATTATCGAATCCGACGCAAAAATGTTAGTTAATTGTAACGTTTAGGTCCTCCTAATGACGATAGAACATTTATTTTGCGTCGCGATCCAATACATCGTCCTCCAACCGACTTGTCTCCAAGGGTCAATAGCTGCCACGGGCACCTTGTGATCGTTCTGCTGTGAGTCTAGATTTTCGAACACGACGCAAAACTGATTGTTAATTGTAACGTTCAAGGCCTCCTATTGGCGATGGAACACTGAAATTGCGTCGAGATTCAATACATCGACCTCCAGCAGACTTGTCTCCAAGGGTGTATTGCTGCCTCGGGCACCGTATGGTCGTTCTCCTGTGAGTCTAGATTTTAGAATCCGACGCAAAACTGATAGTTAAATGTAATGCTCAGGGCCTCTTAATGATGATGGAAGACTCAAATTGCGTCGAGAGTCATTACATCTTCCTCCAGCCGACTTGTCTACAATGGGATATTGCTGCCTCGGGCTCCATGTGGTCCGTCTCCTGTGAGTCTAGATTTTCGAATCCGACGCGAAACTGAGAGTGAATTGTAAGGTTCAGGGCCTCCTAATGAAGATGGAACACTCAAATTGCGTCGAGATCCAATACATCGGCCTCCAGCGGACTTGTCTCCAAGGGGATATTGCTGTCTCGGGCACCATATGATCCTTTTCCTGTGAGTCTAGATTTTCGAATCTGACGCAAAAATGATAGTGAATAGTAACGTTCAGCGCCTCCTTGTGACGATAGAACTCTCAAATTGCGTCGCGATTCAATACATCGTCCTCCAGCTGATTTGTCTCCAAGCGTCTGTTGCTGCCTCGGGCACCTTATGGTCGTTCTCCTGTGAGTTTAGATTTTCGAATCCGACGCGAAACTGATAGTTAATTGTAACATTCAGGGCCTCCTAATGACGATGGAACACTCAAATTGCGTCGAGATTCAATACATCGGCCTCCAGCGGACTTGTCTCCAAGGGGATATTGCTGTCTCGAGCACCGTATGAACTTCTCCTGTGAGTAGATTATCGAATCCGACGCAAAAATGATAGTTAATTGTAACGTTTAGGGCCTCCTAATGACGATGGAACACTCAAATTGCGTCGAGATTCAATACATCGGCCTCCAGCCGACTTGTCTCCAAGGGTCTATTGCTGCCTCGGGCACCTTATGGTCGTTCTCCTGTGAGTCTAGATTTTCGAATCCGACGTAAAAATGATAGTTAATTGTAACGTTCAGGGCCTTGTAATGACGATGGAACGCTCAAATTGCGTCGAGATTCAATATATCGGCCTCCAGCCGACTTGTCTCCAAGGGTCTGTTGCTGCCTCGGGCACCTTATGGTCGTTCTCCAGTGAGTTAAGATTTTCGAATCCGAAGCGAAACTGATAGTTAATTGTAAGGATCAGGGCCTCCTAATGACGATGGAACACTCAAATTGCGTCGAGATTCAATACATTGGCCTCCAGCCGACTTGTATCCAAGGGGATATTGCAGTCTCGTGCACCATATGATCCTGTCCTGTTAGTAGATTTTCGAATCCGACGCTAAAATGATAGTTAACTGTAACGTTCAGGGCCTCCTAATGCCGATGGAACACTCAAATTGCGTAGAGATTCAATACATCGGCCTCCAGCAGACTTGTCTCCGAGGGTCTGTTGCTGCCTCGGGCACCTTATGGTCGTTCTCCTGTGAGTTCAGATTATCGAATCCGACGAAAAAATGATAGTTAATTGTAACGTTTAGGGCCTCCTAATGACGATGGGACACTCAAATTGCGTCGAGATTCAATACATCCTCCTCCAGCCGACTTGTCTCCATGGGGATATTACTGCCTCCGGCCTCTTATGTTCACTCTCATTTGATTCTAGATTTTCGAATCCGACGCGAAACTCATTGTTAATTGTAACGTTCAGGGCTTCCTAATGACGATGGAACTCTCAAATTGCGTCGAGATACAATACATCGGCCTCCAGCCGACTTGTCTCCAAGGGTCTATTGCTGCCTCGGGCACCTTATGGTCGTTCTCTTGTAAGTCTAGATTTTCGAATCCGACGCAAAAATGATAGTTAATTGTAACGTTCAGGGCCTTGTAATGACGATGGAACACTCAAATTGCGTCGAGATTCAATACATCGGCCTCCAGCCGACTTGTCTCCAAGGGTTTATTGCTGCCTCGGGCACCTTATGGTCGTTCTCCTGTGAGTTTAGATTATCGAATCCGACGCAAAAATGATAGTTAATTGTAACGTTTAGGGCCTTGTAATGACGATGGAACACTCAAATTCCTTCGAGATTCAATACATCGGCCTCCAGCCGACTTGTCTCCAAGGGTCTATTGCTGCCGCGGGCACCTTATGGTCGTTCTCCTGTGAGTCTAGATTTTCGAATCCGACGCAAAAATGATAGTTAATTGTAACGTTCAGGGCCTCCTAATGACGATGGAACACTCAAATTGCGTCGAGATTCAATACTTCGGCCTCCAGCCGACTTGTCTCCAAGGGTCTAATGCTGCCTCGGGCTCCTTATGGTCGTCCTCATGTAAGTCTAGATTTTCGAATCCGACGCAAAAATGATATTTAATTGTAACGTTCAGGGCCTCCTAATGACGATGGAACACTCAAATTGCGTCGCGATCTAATACATCGTCCTCCAGCCGACTTGTCTCCAAGGGTCTATTGCTGCCTCGGGCACCGTATGGTCGTTCTCCTGTGAGTCTAGATTTTAGAATCCGATGCAAAACTGATAGTTAAATGTAATGCTCAGGGCCTCTTATTGAGGATGGAACACTCAAATTGCGTCGAGAGTCAATACAACTTCCTCCAGCCGACTTGTCTACAATGGGATATTGCTGCCTCGGGCTCCATGTGGTCCGTCTCCTGTGAGTCTAGATTTTCAAATCCGACGCGAAACTGAGAGTTAATTGTAAGGTTCAGCGCCTCCTAATGCCGATGGAACACTCAAATTGCGTCGAGATTCAATACATCGGCCTCCAGCCGACTTGTCTCCATGGGGATATTACTGCCTCCGGCCTCTTATGTTCACTCTCATTTGAGTCTAGATTTTCGAATCCGACGCGAAACTCATTGTTAATTGTAACGTTCAGGGCTTCCTAATGACGATGGAACTCTCAAATTGCGTCGAGATACAATACATCGGCCTCCAGCCGACTTGTCTCCAAGGGTCTATTGCTGCCTCGGGCACCTTATGGTCGTTCTCTTGTAAGTCTAGATTTTCGAATCCGACGCAAAAATGATAGTTAATTGTAACGTTCAGGGCCTTGTAATGACGATGGAACACTCAAATTGCGTCGAGATTCAATACATCGGCCTCCAGCCGACTTGTCTCCAAGGGTCTAATGCTGCCTCGGGCACCTTATGGTCGTTCTCCTGTGAGTTTAGATTATCGAACCCGACGCAAAAATGATAGTTAATTGTAACGTTTAGGGCCTCCTAATGACGATGGGTCACTCAAATTGCGTCGAGATTCAATACATCGTCCTCCAGCCGACATGTCTCCAAGGGTCTAATGCTGCCTCGGGCACCTTATGGACGTTCCCTTGTAAGTCTAGATTTTCGAAACAGACGGAAATATGTTAGTTAATTGTAACGTTCAGGGCCTCCTAATGACGATGGAACACTCAAATTGCGTCAAGAATCAATACATCGGTTTCCAGCCGACTTGTCTCCAAGGGTCTATTGCTACCTCGCGCACAGTATGAACTTCTCCTGTGAGTAGATTTTTGAATCCGACGCAAAAATGATAGTTAATTGTAACGTTTAGGGCCTCCTAATGACGATAGAAGACTCAAATTGCGTCGAGATTCAATACATCGACCTCCAGCCGACTTGTATCCAAGGGGATATTGCAGTCTCGTTCACCATATGATCCTTCTCCTGTTAGTAGATTTTCGAATCCGACGCTAAAATGATAGTTAACTGTAACGTTCATGGCCTTGTAATGACGATGGAAAACACAAATTGCGTCGAGATTCAATACATCGACCTCCAGCCGACTTGTCTCCAAGGGTCTGTTGCTGCCTCGGGCACCTTATGGTCGTTCTCCTGTGAGTTTAGATTATCGAATCCGACGCAAAAATGATAGTTAATTGTAACGTTTAGGGCCTCCTACTGACGATGGGACACTCAAATTGCGTCGAGATTCAATTCATCGTCCTCCAGCCGACTTGTCTCCAAGGGTCTAATGCTGCCTTGGCCACCTTATCGTCGTTCTCCTGTGAGGTTAGATTATCGAATCCGACGCAAAAATGATAGTTAATCGTAACGTTGAGGACCTCCTAATGACGATGGAACACTCAAATTGAGTCGAGATTCAAAACATCGACCTGCAGCCCACTTGTCTCCAAGGGCATATTGCTGCCTCGGGCTCCATGTATTCCGTCTCCTGTGAGTCTAGAATTTCGAATCCGGCGCGAAACTGATAGTTAATTGTAACGTTCAGGGCCTCCTAATGACGATGGAACACTCAAATTTCGTCGAGATTCAATACATCGGCCTCCAGCCGACTTGTCTCCAAGGGGATATTGCTGTCTGGGGCACTATATGATCCTTCTCCTGTGAGTAGATTTTCGAATCCGACGCAAAAATGATAGTTAATTGTAACGTTTAGGGCCTCCTAATGACGATGGAACACTCAAATTGCGTCGAGATTCAATACATCGGCCCCCAGCCGACTTGCCTCCAAGGGTCTATTGCTGCCTCGGGCACCTTATGGTCGTTCTCGTGCGAGTCTAGATATTCGAATCCGACGCTAAAATCATTGTTAATT
This sequence comes from Schistocerca americana, assembly GCF_021461395.2. Classification (NCBI taxonomy): domain Eukaryota; kingdom Metazoa; phylum Arthropoda; class Insecta; order Orthoptera; family Acrididae; genus Schistocerca; species Schistocerca americana. Next base: position 9,186,390 of record NW_025725790.1, on the reverse strand, counting down.
GTAACGTTCAGGGCCTCCTAATGACGATGGAACACTCAAATTGCGTCTAGAATAAATACATGGGTTTCCAGCCGACTTGTCTCCAAGGGTCTATTGCTGCCTCGAGCACCGTATGAACTTCTCCTGTGAGTAGATTTTTGAATCCGACGCAAAAATGATAGTTAATTGTAACGTTTAGGGCCTACTAATGACGATAGATGACTCAAATTGCGTCGAGATTCAATACATCGACCTCCAGCCGACTTGTATCCAAGGGGATATTGCAGTCTCGTTCACCATATGATCCTTCTCCTGTTAATAGATTTTCGAATCCGACGCTAAAATGATAGTTAACTGTAACGTTTAGGGCCTCCTAATGACGATAGAACACTCATTTTTTGTCGCGATCCAATACATCGTCCTCCAACCGACTTGTCTCCAAGGGTCAATAGCTGCCACGGGCACCTTGTGATCGTTCTGCTGTGAATCTAGATTTTCGAACCCGACGCAAAACTGATTGTTAATTGTAACGTTCAGGGCCACCTAATGACGATGGAACACTCAAATTGCGTCGAGATTCAATACATCGGCCTCCAGCGGACTTGTCTCCAAGGGGATATTGCTGTCTCGGGCACCATATGATCCTTCTCCTGTGAGTGTAGATTTTCGAATCCGACGCAAAAATGATAGTGAATAGAAACGTTCAGCGCCTCCTGATGACGATAGAACTCTCAAATTGCGTCGAGAGTCAATACATCGGCCTCCAGCTGATTTGTCTCCAAGGGGATATTGCTGCCTCGGGCACCAAATAGTCCGTCTCCTGTGAGTCTGGATTTTTGAATCCGACGCGAAACTGATAGTTAATTGTAAGGTTCAGGGCCTCCTAATGACGATGGAACAGTCAAATTGCGTCGAGATTCAATACATCAGCCGCCAGCGGACTTGTCTCCAAGGGTCTGTTGCTGCCTAGGGCACCTTATGGTCGTTCTCCTGTGAGTTTAGATTATCGAATCCGACGCAAAAATGTTAGTTAATTGTAACGTTTAGGTCCTCCTAATGACGATAGAACATTTATTTTGCGTCGCGATCCAATACATCGTCCTCCAACCGACTTGTCTCCAAGGGTCAATAGCTGCCACGGGCACCTTGTGATCGTTCTGCTGTGAGTCTAGATTTTCGAACACGACGCAAAACTGATTGTTAATTGTAACGTTCAAGGCCTCCTATTGGCGATGGAACACTGAAATTGCGTCGAGATTCAATACATCGACCTCCAGCAGACTTGTCTCCAAGGGTGTATTGCTGCCGCGGGCACCGTATGGTCGTTCTCCTGTGAGTCTAGATTTTAGAATCCGACGCAAAACTGATAGTATAATGTAATGCTCAGGGCCTCTTAATGATGATGGAAGACTCAAATTGCGTCGAGAGTCATTACATCTTCCTCCAGCCGACTTGTCTACAATGGGATATTGCTGCCTCGGGCTCCATGTGGTCCGTCTCCTGTGAGTCTAGATTTTCGAATCCGACGCGAAACTGAGAGTTAATTGTAAGGTTCAGGGCCTCCTAATGAAGATGGAACACTCAAATTGCGTCGAGATCCAATACATCGGCCTCCAGCGGACTTGTCTCCAAGGGGATATTGCTGTCTCGGGCACCATATGATCCTTTTCCTGTGAGTCTAGATTTTCGAATCTGACGCAAAAATGATAGTGAATAGTAACGTTCAGCGCCTCCTGATGACGATAGAACTCTCAAATTGCGTCGCGATTCAATACATCGTCCTCCAGCTGATTTGTCTCCAAGCGTCTGTTGCTTGCCTCGGGCACCTTATGGTCGTTCTCCTGTGAGTTTAGATTTTCGAATCCGACGCGAAACTGATAGTTAATTGTAACATTCAGGGCCTCCTAATGACGATGGAACACTCAAATTGCGTCGAGATTCAATACATCGGCCTCCAGCGGACTTGTCTCCAAGGGGATATTGCTGTCTCGAGCACCGTATGAACTTCTCCTGTGAGTAGATTATCGAATCCGACGCAAAAATGATAGTTAATTGTAACGTTTAGGGCCTCCTAATGACGATGGAACACTCAAATTGCGTCGAGATTCAATACATCGGCCTCCAGCCGACTTGTCTCCAAGGGTCTATTGCTGCCTCGGGCACCTTATGGTCGTTCTCCTGTGAGTCTAGATTTTCGAATCCGACGTAAAAATGATAGTTAATTGTAACGTTCAGGGCCTTGTAATGACGATGGAACGCTCAAATTGCGTCGAGATTCAATATATCGGCCTCCAGCCGACTTGTCTCCAAGGGTCTGTAGCTGCCTCGGGCACCTTATGGTCGTTCTCCTGTGAGTTTAGATTTTCGAATCCGACGCGAAACGGATAGTTAATTGTAAGGTTCAGGGCCTCCTAATGTCGATGGATTACTCAAATTGCGTCGAGATTCAATACATCGGCCTCCAGCGGACTTGTCTCCAAGGGGATATTGCTGTCGCGAGCACCGTATGAACTTCTCCTGTGAGTAGATTATCGAATCCGACGCAAAAATGATAGTTAATTGTAACGTTCAGCGCGTCCTGATGACGATAGAACTCTCAAATTGCGTCGCGATTCAATACATCGGCCTCCAGCCGACTTGTCTCCAAGGGTCTGTTGCTGCCTCGGGCACCTTATGGTCGTTCTCCAGTGAGTTAAGATTTTCGAATCCGAAGCGAAACTGATAGTTAATTGTAAGGATCAGGGCCTCCTAATGACGATGGAACACTCAAATTATGTCGAGATTCAATACATTGGCCTCCAGCCGACTTGTATCCAAGGGGATATTGCAGTCTCGTGCACCATATGATCCTGTCCTGTTAGTAGATTTTCGAATCCGACGCTAAAATGATAGTTAATTGTAACGTTTAGGGCCTACTAATGACGATAGAAGACTCAAATTGCGTCGAGATTCAATACATCGACCTCCAGCCGACTTGTATCCAAGGGGATATTGCAGTCTCGTTCACCATATGATCCTTCTCCTGTTAACAGATTTTCGAATCCGACGCTAAAATGATAGTTAACTGTAACGTTTAGGGCCTCCTAATGACGATAGAACACTCATTTTTTGTCGCGATCCAATACATCGTCCTCCAACCGACTTGTCTCCAAGGGTCAATAGCTGCCACGGGCACCTTGTGATCGTTCTGCTGCGAATCTAGATTTTCGAACCCGACGCAAAACTGTTTGTTAATTGTAACGTTCAGGGCCACCTAATGACGATGGAACACTCAAATTGCGTCGAGATTCAATACATCGGCCTCCAGCGGACTTGTCTCCAAGGGGATATTGCTGTCTCGGGCACCATATGATCCTTCTCCTGTGAGTCTAGATTTTCGAATCCGACGCAAAAATGATAGTGAATAGAAACGTTCAGCGCCTCCTGATGACGATAGAACTCTCAATTTGCGTCGAGATTCAATACATCGGCCTCCAGCTGATTTGTCTCCAAGGGGAGATTGCTGTCTCGGGCACAACACGATCCTTCCCCTGTGAGTCTAGATTTTCGAATCCGACGAAAAACTGATAGTTAATTGTAACATTCAGGACCTCCTAATGACGATGGAACACTCGAATTGCGTCGCGATCCAATACATCGTCCTCCAGCCGACTTGTCTCCAAGGGGTATATTGTTGTCTCGAGCACCGGATGAACTTTTCCTGTGAGTAGATTTTCGAATCCGACGCTAAAGTGATTGTTAATTGTAACGTTCAGGGCCTCCTAATGACGATGGAACACTCAAATTCCGTCGAGATTCAATACATCGGCCTCCAGCCGACTTGTCTCCAAGGGTCTGTTGCTGCCTCGGGCACCTTATGGTCGTTCTCCTGTGAGATTAGATTATCGAATCCGACGCAAAAATGATAGTTAATTGTAACGTTTAGGGCCTCCTAATGACGATGGAACACTCAAATTACGTCGATATTCAATACATCGGTCTCCAGTCGATTTGTCTCCAAGGGGTATATTGCTGTCTCGAGCACCGTATGAACTTCTCCTGTGAGTAGATTTTCGAATCCGACGCTAAAATGATAGTTAATTGCAACGATCAGGGCCTTGTAATGACGATGGAACACTCAAATTGCGTCGAGATTCAATACATCGGCCTCCAGCCGACTTTTCTATAAGGGTCTGTTGCTGACTCGGGCACCTTATGGTCGTTCTCCTGTGAGTTTAGATTATCGAATCCGACGCAAAAATGATAGTTAATCGTAACGTTTACGACCTCCTAAAGACGATGGATCACTCAAATTGCGTCGAGATTCAATACATCGTCCTCCAGCTGATTTGTCTCCAAGGGTCTGTTGCTGCCTCGGGCACCTTATGGTCGTTCTCCTGTGAGTTTAGATTTTCGAATCCGACGCGAAACTGATAGTTAATTGTAACATTCAGGGCCTCCTAATGACGATGGAACACTCAAATTGCGTCGAGATTCAATACATCGGCCTCCAGCGGACTTGTCTCCAAGGGGATATTGCTGTCTCGGGCACCATATGATCCTTCTCCTGTGAGTCTAGATTTTCGAATCCGACGCAAAAATGATAGTGAATAGTAACGTTCAGCGCGTCCTGATGACGATAGAACTCTCAAATTGCGTCGCGATTCAATACATCGTCCTCCAGCTGATTTGTCTCCAAGGGTCTGTTGCTGCCTCGGGCACCTTATGGTCGTTCACCAGTGAGTTAAGATTTTCGAACCCGAAGCGAAACTGATACTTAATTGTAAGGTTCAGGGCCTCCTAATGACGATGGAACACTCAAATTGCGTCGAGATTCAATACATTGGCCTCCAGCCGACTTGTATCCAAGGGGATATTGCAGTCTCGTGCACCATATGATCCTTCTCCTGTTAGTAGATTTTCGAATCCGACGCTAAAATGATAGTTAACTGTAACGTTCAGGGCCTCCTAATGCCGATGGAACACTCAACTTGCGTCGAGTTTCAATACATCGGCCTCCAGCCGACTTGTCTCCGAGGGTCTGTTGCTGCTTCGGGCACCTTATGGTCGTTCTCCTGCGAGTTCAGATTATCGAATCCGACGCAAAAATGATAGTTAATTGTAACGTTTAGGGCCTCCTAATGACGATGGGACACTCAAATTGCGTCGAGATTCAATACATCGTCCTCCAGCCGACTTGTCTCCATGGGGATATTACTGCCTGCGGCCTCTTATGTTCACTCTCATTTGAGTCTAGATTTTCGAATCCGACGCGCAACTGATTGTTAATTGTAACGTTCAGGGCTTCCTAATGACGATGGAACTCTCAAATTGCGTCGAGATTGAATACATCGGCCTCCAGCCGACTTGTCTCCAAGGGTCTATTGCTGCCTCGGGCACCTTATGGTCGTTCTCTTGTAAGTCTAGATTTTCGAATCCGACGCAAAAATGATAGTTAATTGTAACGTTCAGGGCCTTGTAATGACGATGGAACACTCAAATTGCGTCGAGATTCAATACATCGGCCTCCAGCCGACTTGTCTCCAAGGGTCTGTTGCTGCCTCGGGCACCTTATGGTCGATCTCCTGTGAGTTTAGATTATCGAATCCGACGCAAAAATGAAAGTTAATTGCAACGTTTAGGGCCTCCTAATGACGATGGGTCACTCAAATTGCGTCGAGATTCAATACATCGTCCTCCAGCCGACATGTCTCCAAGGGTCTAATGCTGCCTCGGGCACCTTATGGACGTTCTCTTGTAAGTCTAGATTTTCGAAACCGACGCAAAAATGTTAGTTAATTGTAAAGTTCAGGGCCTCCTAATGACGATGGAACACTCAAATTGCGTCGAGATTCAATACATCGACCTCCAGCCGACTTGTCTCCAAGGGTCTGTTGCTGCCTCGGGCACCTTATAGTCGTTCTCCTGTGAGTTTAGATTATCGAATCCGACGCAAAAATGATAGTTAATTGTAACGTTTAGGGCCTCCTACTGACGATGGGACACTCAAATTGCGTCAAGATTCAATACATCGGCCTCCAGCGGACTTGTCTCCAAGGGTCTGTTGCTGCCTCAGGCACCTTATGGTCGTTCTCCTGTGAGTTTAGATTTTCGAACCCGACGCAAAACTGATTGTTAATTGTAACGTTCAGGGCCACCTAATGACGATGGAACACTCAAATTGCGTCGAGATTCAATACATCGGCCTCCAGCGGACTTGTCTCCAAGGGGATATTGCTGTCTCGGGCACCATATGATCCTTCTCCTGTGAGTCTAGATTTCCGAATCCGACGCAAAAATGATAGTGAATAGAAACGTTCAGCGCCTCCTGATGACGATAGAACTCTCAAATTGCGTCGAGATTCAATACATCGGCCTCCAGCTGATTTGTCTCCAAGGGGATATTGCTGCCTCGGGCACCAAATGGTCCGTCTCCTGTGAGTCTGGATTTTTGAATCCGACGCGAAACTGATAGTTAATTGTAAGGTTCAGGGCCTCTTAATGACGATGGAACACTCAAATTGCGTCGAGATTCAATACATCGGCCTCCAGCGGACTTGTCTCCAAGGGTCTGTTGCTGCCTCGGGCACCTTATGGTCGTTCTCCTGTGAGTTTAGATTATCGAATCCGACGCAAAAATGTTAGTTAATTGTAACGTTTAGGGCCTCCTAATGACGATAGAACACTTATTTTGCGTCGCGATCCAATACATCGTCCTCCAACCGACTTGTCTCCAAGGGTCAATAGCTGCCACGGGCACCTTGTGATCGTTCTGCTGTGAGTCTAGATTTTCGAACCCGACGCAAAACTGATTGTTAATTGTAACGTTCAGGGCCACCTAATGACGATGGAACACTCAAATTGCGTCGAGATTAAATACATCGGCCTCTAGCCGACTTGTCTCCAAGGGTCTGTTGCTGCCTCGGGCACCTTATGGTCGTTCTCCTGTGAGTTTAGATTATCGAATCCGACGCAAAAATGATGGTTAATTGTAACGTTTAGGGCCTCCTACTGACGATGGGACACTCAAATTGCGTCGAGATTCAATACATCGTCCTCCAGCCGACTTGTCTCCAAGGGTCTAATGCTGCCTTGGCCACCTTATGGTCGTTCTCCTGTGAGTTTAGATTATCGAATCCGACGCAAAAATGATAGTTAATCGTAACGTTGAGGACCTCCTAATGACGATGGAACACTCAAATTGAGTCGAGATTCAAAACATCGACCTGCAGCCCACTTGTCTCCAAGGGGATATTGCTGCCTCGGGCTCCATGTATTCCGTCTCCTGTGAGTCTAGAATTTCGAATCCGGCGCGAAACTGATAGTTAATTGTAACGTTCAGGGCCTCCTAATGACGATGGAACACACAAATTTCGTCGAGATTCAATACATCGGCCTCCAGCCGACTTGTCTCCAAGGGGATATTGCTGTCTCGGGCACTATATGATCCTTCTCCTGTGAGTAGATTTTCGAATCCGACGCAAAAATGATAGTTAATTGTAACGTTTAGGGCCTCCTAATGACGATGGGTCACTCAAATTGCGTATAGATTCAATACATCGTCCTCCAGCCGACTTGTCTCCAAGGGTCTAATGCTGCCTCGGGCACCTTATGGACGTTCTCTTGTAAGTCTAGATTTTCGAAACCGACGCAAAAATGTTAGTTAATTGTAACGTTCAGGGCCTCCTAATGACGATGGAACACTCAAATTGCGTCGAGATTCAGTACATCCGCCCCCAGCCGACTTGCCTCCAAGGGTCTATTGCTTCCTCGGGCACCTTATGGTCGTTCTCGTGCGAGTCTAGATATTCGAATCCGACGCTAAAATGATTGTTAATTGTAACGTTCAGGGCCTCCTAATGACGATGGAACACTCAAATTGCGTCAAGAATCAATACATCGGTTTCCAGCCGACTTGTCTCCAAAGGTCTATTGCTGCCTCGAGCACCGTATGAACTTCTCCTGTGAGTAGATTTTTGAATCCGACGCAAAAATGATAGTTAATTGTAACGTTTAGGGCCTACTAATGACGATAGAAGACTCAAATTGCGTCGAGATTCAATACATCGACCTCCAGCCGACTTGTATCCAAGGGGATATTGCAGTCTCGTTCACCATATGATCCTTCTCCTGTTAACAGATTTTCGAATCCGACGCTAAAATGATAGTTAACTGTAACGTTTAGGGCCTCCTAATGACGATAGAACACTCATTTTTTGTCGCGATCCAATACATCGTCCTCCAACCGACTTGTCTCCAAGGGTCAATAGCTGCCACGGGCACCTTGTGATCGTTCTGCTGCGAATCTAGATTTTCGAACCCGACGCAAAACTGATTGTTAATTGTAACGTTCAGGGCCACCTAATGACGATGGAACACTCAAATTGCGTCGAGATTCAATACATCGGCCTCCAGCGGACTTGTCTCCAAGGGGATATTGCTGTCTCGGGCACCATATGATCCTTCTCCTGTGAGTCTAGATTTTCGAATCCGACGCAAAAATGATAGTGAATAGAAACGTTCAGCGCCTCCTGATGACGATAGAACTCTCAATTTGCGTCGAGATTCAATACATCGGCCTCCAGCTGATTTGTCTCCAAGGGGAGATTGCTGTCTCGGGCACAACACGATCCTTCCCCTGTGAGTCTAGATTTTCGAATCCGACGAAAAACTGATAGTTAATTGTAACATTCAGGACCTCCTAATGACGATGGAACACTCGAATTGCGTCGCGATCCAATACATCGTCCTCCAGCCGACTTGTCTCCAAGGGGTATATTGTTGTCTCGAGCACCGGATGAACTTTTCCTGTGAGTAGATTTTCGAATCCGACGCTAAAGTGATTGTTAATTGTAACGTTCAGGGCCTCCTAATGACGATGGAACACTCAAATTCCGTCGAGATTCAATACATCGGCCTCCAGCCGACTTGTCTCCAAGGGTCTGTTGCTGCCTCGGGCACCTTATGGTCGTTCTCCTGTGAGATTAGATTATCGAATCCGACGCAAAAATGATAGTTAATTGTAACGTTTAGGGCCTCCTACTGACGATGGGACACTCAAATTGCGTCGAGATTCAATACATCGTCCTCCAGCCGACTTGTCTCCAAGGGTCTAATGCTGCCTTGGCCACCTTATGGTCGTTCTCCTGTGAGTTTAGATTATCGAATCCGACGCAAAAATGATAGTTAATCGTAACGTTGAGGACCTCCTAATGACGATGGAACACTCAAATTGAGTCGAGATTCAAAACATCGACCTGCAGCCCACTTGTCTCCAAGGGGATATTGCTGCCTCGGGCTCCATGTATTCCGTCTCCTGTGAGTCTAGAATTTCGAATCCGGCGCGAAACTGATAGTTAATTGTAACGTTCAGGGCCTCCTAATGACGATGGAACACACAAATTTCGTCGAGATTCAATACATCGGCCTCCAGCCGACTTGTCTCCAAGGGGATATTGCTGTCTCGGGCACTATATGATCCTTCTCCTGTGAGTAGATTTTCGAATCCGACGCAAAAATGATAGTTAATTGTAACGTTTAGGGCCTCCTAATGACGATGGGTCACTCAAATTGCGTATAGATTCAATACATCGTCCTCCAGCCGACTTGTCTCCAAGGGTCTAATGCTGCCTCGGGCACCTTATGGACGTTCTCTTGTAAGTCTAGATTTTCGAAACCGACGCAAAAATGTTAGTTAATTGTAACGTTCAGGGCCTCCTAATGACGATGGAACACTCAAATTGCGTCGAGATTCAGTACATCGGCCCCCAGCCGACTTGCCTCCAAGGGTCTATTGCTTCCTCGGGCACCTTATGGTCGTTCTCGTGCGAGTCTAGATATTCGAATCCGACGCTAAAATCATTGTTAATTGTAACGTTCAGGGCCTCCTAATGACGATGGAACACTCAAATTGCGTCAAGAATCAATACATCGGTTTCCAGCCGACTTGTCTCCAAAGGTCTATTGCTGCCTCGAGCACCGTACGAACTTCTCCTGTGAGTAGATTTTTGAATCCGACGCAAAAATGATAGTTAATTGTAACGTTTAGGGCCTACTAATGACGATAGAAGACTCAAATTGCGTCGAGATTCAATACATCGACCTCCAGCCGACTTGTATCCAAGGGGATATTGCAGTCTCGTTCACCATATGATCCTTCTCCTGTTAACAGATTTTCGAATCCGACGCTAAAATGATAGTTAACTGTAACGTTTAGGGCCTCCTAATGACGATAGAAGACTCATTTTTTGTCGCGATCCAATACATCGTCCTCCAACCGACTTGTCTCCAAGGGTCAATAGCTGCCACGGGCACCTTGTGATCGTTCTGCTGCGAATCTAGATTTTCGAACCCGACGCAAAACTGATTGTTAATTGTAACGTTCAGGGCCACCTAATGACGATGGAACACTCAAATTGCGTCGAGATTCAATACATCGGCCTCCAGCGGACTTGTCTCCAAGGGGATATTGCTGTCTCGGGCACCATATGATCCTTCTCCTGTGAGTCTAGATTTTCGAATCCGACGCAAAAATGATAGTGAATAGAAACGTTCAGCGCCTCCTGATGACGATAGAACTCTCAATTTGCGTCGAGATTCAATACATCGGCCTCCAGCTGATTTGTCTATAAGGGGAGATTGCTGTCTCGGGCACAACACGATCCTTCCCCTGTGAGTCTAGATTTTCGAATCCGACGAAAAACTGATAGTTAATTGTAACATTCAGGACCTCCTAATGACGATGGAACACTCGAATTGCGTCGCGATCCAATACATCGTCCTCCAGCCGACTTGTCTCCAAGGGGTATATTGTTGTCTCGAGCACCGGATGAACTTTTCCTGTGAGTAGATTTTCGAATCCGACGCTAAAGTGATTGTTAATTGTAACGTTCAGGGCCTCCTAATGACGATGGAACACTCAAATTCCGTCGAGATTCAATACATCGGTCTCCAGTCGATTTGTCTCCAAGGGGTATATTGCTGTCTCGAGCACCGTATGAACTTCTCCTGTGAGTAGATTTTCGAATCCGACGCTAAAATGATAGTTAATTGCAACGATCAGGGCCTTGTAATGACGATGGAACACTCAAATTGCGTCGAGATTCAATACATCGGCCTCCAGCCGACTTTTCTCCAAGGGTCTGTTGCTGACTCGGGCACCTTATGGTCGTTCTCCTGTGAGTTTAGATTATCGAATCCGACGCAAAAATGATAGTTAATCGTAACGTTTACGACCTCCAAAAGACGATGGATCACTCAAATTGCGTCGAGATTCAATACATCGTCCTCCAGCTGATTTGTCTCCAAGGGTCTGTTGCTGCCTCGGGCACCTTATGGTCGTTCTCCTGTGAGTTTAGATTTTCGAATCCGACGCGAAACTGATAGTTAATTGTAACATTCAGGGCCTCCTAATGACGATGGAACACTCAAATTGCGTCAAGAATCAATACATCGGCCTCCAGCCGACTTGTCTCCAAGGGTCTGTTGCTGCCTCTTCCACCTTATGATCGTTCTCCTGTGAGTTTAGATTTTCGAATCCGACGCGATACTGATAGTTAATTGTAAGGTTCGAGGCCTCCTAATGACGATGGAACACTCAAATTGCGTCGAGATTCAATACATCGGCCTCCAGCGGACTTGTCTCCAAGGGGATATTGCTGTCTCGGGCACCATATGATCCTTCTCCTGTGAGTCTAGATTTTCGAATCCGACGCAAAAATGATAGTGAATAGTAACGTTCAGCGCGTCCTGATGACGATAGAACTCTCAAATTGCGTCGCGATTCAATACATCGTCCTCCAGCTGATTTGTCTCCAAGGGTCTGTTGCTGCCTCGGGCACCTTATGGTCGTTCACCAGTGAGTTAAGATTTTCGAACCCGAAGCGAAACTGGTACTTAATTGTAAGGTTCAGGGCCTCCTAATGACGATGGAACACTCAAATTGCGTCGAGATTCAATACATTGGCCTCCAGCCGACTTGTATCCAAGGGGATATTGCAGTCTCGTGCACCATATGATCCTTCTCCTGTTAGTAGATTTTCGAATCCGACGCTAAAATGATAGTTAACTGTAACGTTCAGGCCCTCCTAATGCCGATGGAACACTCAAATTGCGTCGAGTTCAATACATCGGCCTCCAGCCGACTTGTCTCCGAGGGTCTGTTGCTGCTTCGGGCACCTTATGGTCGTTCTCCTGCGAGTTCAGATTATCGAATCCGACGCAAAAATGATAGTTAATTGTAACGTTTAGGGCCTCCTAATGACGATGGGACACTCAAATTGCGTCGAGATTCAATACATCGTCCTCCAGCCGACTTGTCTCCATGGGGATATTACTGCCTGCGGCCTCTTATGTTCACTCTCATTTGAGTCTAGATTTTCGAATCCGACGCGCAACTGATTGTTAATTGTAACGTTCAGGGCTTCCTAATGACGATGGAACTCTCAAATTGCGTCGAGATTGAATACATCGGCCTCCAGCCGACTTGTCTCCAAGGGTCTATTGCTGCCTCGGGCACCTTATGGTCGTTCTCTTGTAAGTCTAGATTTTCGAATCCGACGCAAAAATGATAGTTAATTGTAACGTTCAGGGCCTTGTAATGACGATGGAACACTCAAATTGCGTCGAGATTCAATACATCGGCCTCCAGCCGACTTGTCTCCAAGGGTCTGTTGCTGCCTCGGGCACCTTATGGTCGTTCTCCTGTGAGTTTAGATTATCGAATCCGACGCAAAAATGAAAGTTAATTGCAACGTTTAGGGCCTCCTAATGACGATGGGTCACTCAAATTGCGTCGAGATTCAATACATCGTCCTCCAGCCGACATGTCTCCAAGGGTCTAATGCTGCCTCGGGCACCTTATGGACGTTCTCTTGTAAGTCTAGATTTTCGAAACCGACGCAAAAATGTTAGTTAATTGTAAAGTTCAGGGCCTCCTAATGACGATGGAACACTCAAATTGCGTCGAGATTCAATACATCGACCTCCAGCCGACTTGTCTCCAAGGGTCTGTTGCTGCCTCGGGCACCTTATAGTCGTTCTCCTGTGAGTTTAGATTATCGAATCCGACGCAAAAATGATAGTTAATTGTAACGTTTAGGGCCTCCTACTGACGATGGGACACTCAAATTGCGTCAAGATTCAATACATCGGCCTCCAGCGGACTTGTCTCCAAGGGTCTGTTGCTGCCTCAGGCACCTTATGGTCGTTCTCCTGTGAGTTTAGATTTTCGAACCCGACGCAAAACTGATTGTTAATTGTAACGTTCAGGGCCACCTAATGACGATGGAACACTCAAATTGCGTCGAGATTCAATACATCGGCCTCCAGCGGACTTGTCTCCAAGGGGATATTGCTGTCTCGGGCACCATATGATCCTTCTCCTGTGAGTCTAGATTTCCGAATCCGACGCAAAAATGATAGTGAATAGAAACGTTCAGCGCCTCCTGATGACGATAGAACTCTCAAATTGCGTCGAGATTCAATACATCGGCCTCCAGCTGATTTGTCTCCAAGGGGATATTGCTGCCTCGGGCACCAAATGGTCCGTCTCCTGTGAGTCTGGATTTTTGAATCCGACGCGAAACTGATAGTTAATTGTAAGGTTCAGGGCCTCTTAATGACGATGGAACACTCAAATTGCGTCGAGATTCAATACATCGGCCTCCAGCGGACTTGTCTCCAAGGGTCTGTTGCTGCCTCGGGCACCTTATGGTCGTTCTCCTGTGAGTTTAGATTATCGAATCCGACGCAAAAATGTTAGTTAATTGTAACGTTTAGGGCCTCCTAATGACGATAGAACACTTATTTTGCGTCGCGATCCAATACATCGTCCTCCAACCGACTTGTCTCCAAGGGTCAATAGCTGCCACGGGCACCTTGTGATCGTTCTGCTGTGAGTCTAGATTTTCGAACCCGACGCAAGACTGATTGTTAATTGTAACGTTCAGGGCCTCCTATTGGCGATGGAACACTGAAATTGCGTCGAGATTCAATACATCGACCTCCAGCCGACTTGTCTCCAAGGGTCTATTGCTGCCTTGGGCACCTTATGCTCGTTCTCCTGTGAGTCTAGATTTTCGAATCCGACGCAAAAATGATAGTTAATTGTAACGTTCAGCGCCTCCTAATGACGATGGAACACTCAAATTGCGTCGAGATTCAATACATCGGCCTCCAGCCGACTTGTCTCCAAGGGGAGATTGCTGTCTCGGGCACAATACGATCCTTCTCCTGTGAGTCTAGATTTTCATATCCGACGAAAAACTGATAGTTAATTGTAACATTCAGGACCTCCTAGTGACGATGGAACACTCAAATTGCGTCGCGATCTAATACATCGTCCTCCAGCCGACTTGTCTCCAAGGGGTATATTGTTGTCTCGAGCACCGGATGAACTTTTCCTGTGAGTAGATTTTCGAATCCGACGCTAAAATGATAGTTAATTGTAACGATCAGGGCCTTGTAATGACGATGGAACACTCAAATTGCGTCGAGATTCAATACATCGGCCTCCAGCCGACTTTTCTCCAAGGGTCTGTTGCTGCCTCGGGCACCTTATGGTCGTTCTCCCGTGAGTCTAGATTTTCGAATCCGACGCTAAAATGATAGTTAATTGTAACGTTTAGGGCCTCCTAATGACGATGGGCCACTCAAATTGCGTCGAGATTCAATACATCGTACTCCAGCCGACTTGTCACCAAGGGGCTAATGCTGCCTCGGACACCTTATGGACGTTCTCTTGTAAGTCTAGATTTTCGAAACCGACGCAAAAATGTTAGTTAATTGTAACGTTCAGGGCCTCCTAATGACGATGGACCACTCAAATTGCGTCGACATTCAATACATCGGCCCCCAGCCCACTTGTCTCCAAGGGTCTATTGCTGCCTTGGGCACCTTATGGTCGTTCTCCTGTGAGTCTAGATATTCGAATCCGACGCTAAAATGATTGTTAATTGTAACTTTCAGGGCCTCCTAATGACGATGGAACACTCAAATTGCGTCAAGAATCAATACATCGGTTTCCAGCCGACTTGTCTCCAAGGGTCTATTGCTGCCTCGAGCACCGTATGAACTTCTCCTGTGAGTAGATTTTTGAATCCGACGCAAAAATGATAGTTAATTGTAACGTTTAGGGCCTACTAATGACGATAGAAGACTCAAATTGCGTCGAGATTCAATACATCGGCCTCCAGCGGACTTGTCTCCAAGGGGATATTGCTGTCTCGGGCACCATATGATCCTTCTCCTGTGAGTCTAGATTTTCGAATCCGACGCAAAAATGATAGTGAATAGAAACGTTCAGCGCCTCCTGATGACGATAGAACTCTCAAATTGCGTCGAGAATCAATACATCGGCCTCCAGCTGATTTGTCTCCAAAGGGATATTGCTGCCTCGGGCACCAAATGGTCCGTCTCCTGTGAGTCTGGATTTTTGAATCCGACGCGAAACTGATAGTTAATTGTAAGGTTCAGGGCATCCTAATGACGATGGAACACTCAAATTGCGTCGAGATTCAATACATCGGCCGCCAGCGGACTTGTCTCCAAGGGTCTGTTGCTGCCTCGGGCACCTTATGGTCGTTCTCCTGTGAGTTTAGATTATCGAATCCGACGCAAAAATGTTAGTTAATTGTAACGTTTAGGGCCTCCTAATGACGATAGATCACTTATTTTGCGTCGCGATCCAATACATCGTGCTCCAACCGACTTGTCTCCAAGGGTCCGTTGCTGACTCGGGCACCTTATGGTCGTTCTCCTGTGAGTTTAGATTATCGAATCCGACGCAAAAATGATAGTTAATTGTAACGTTTAGGGCATCTTAATGACGATGGATTACTCAAATTGCGTCGAGATTCAATACATCGGCCTCCAGCCGACTTGTCTCCAAGGGTCTGTTGCTGCCTCGGGCACCTTATTGTCGTTCTCCTGTGAGTTTAGATTATCGAATCCGACTCAAAAATGATAGTTAATTGTAACGTTTAGGGCCTCCTAATGACGATGGAACACTCAAATTACGTCGATATTCAATACATCGGTCTCCAGTCGATTTGTCTCCAAGGGGTATATTGCTGTCTCGAGCACCGTATGAACTTCTCCTGTGAGTAGATTTTCGAATCCGACGCTAAAATGATAGTTAATTGTAACGATCAGGGCCCTGTAATGACGATGGAACACTCAAATTGCGTCGAGATTCAATACATCGGCCTCCAGCCGACTTTTCTCCAAGGGTCCGTTGCTGACTCGGGCACCTTATGGTCGTTCTCCTGTGAGTTTAGATTATCGAATCCGACGCAAAAATGATAGTTAATCGTAACGTTTACGACCTCCTAAAGGCGATGGAACACTCAAATTGAGTCGAGATTCAATACATCGGCCTCCAGCCGACTTGTCTCCAAGGGGATATTGCTGCCTCGGGCACCTTATGGTAGTTCTCCTGTGAGTCTAGATTTTCGAATCCGACGCTAAAATGATAGTTAATCGTAACGTTTACGACCTCCTAATGACGATGGAACACTCAAATTGCGTCGAGATTCAATACATCGGCCCCCAGCCGACTTGTCTCCAAGGGTCTATTGCTGCCTCGGGCACCTTATGGTCGTTCTCCTGTGAGTCTAGATATTCGAATCCGACGCTAAAATGATTGTTAATTGTAACGTTCAGGGCCTCCTAATGACGATGGGTCACTCAAATTGCGTCGAGATTCAATACATCGTCCTCCAGCCGACTTGTCTCCAAGGGTCTAATGCTGCCTCGGGCACCTTATGGACGTTCTCTTGTAAGTCTAGATTTTCGAATCCGACGCTAAAATGATTGTTAATTGTAACGTTCAGGGCCTCCTAATGACGATGGAACACTGAAATTGCGTCAAGAATCAATACATCGGTTTCCAGCCGACTTGTCTCCAAGGGTCTATTGCTGCCTCGAGCACCGTGTGAACTTCTCCTGTGAGTAGATTTTTGAATCCGACGCAAAAATGATAGTTAATTGTAACGTTTAGGGAATACTAATGACGATAGAAGACTCAAATTGCGTCGAGATTCAATACATCGACCTCCAGCCGACTTGTATCCAAGAGGATATTGCAGTCTCGCTCACCATATGATCCTTCTCCTGTTAATAGATTTTCGAATCCGACGCTAAAATGATAGTTAATTGTAACGTTTAGGGCCTCCTAATGACGATGGGACACTCAAATTGCGTCGAGATTCAATACATCGCCCTCCAGGGGACTTGTCTCCAAGGGTCTATTGCTGCCTCGGGCACCTTATGGTCGTTCTCCTGTGAGTTTAGATTATCGAATCCGACGCAAAAATGATAGTTAATTGTAACGTTCAGGGCCTCCTAATGCCGATGGAACACTCAAATGGCGTCGAGATTCAATACATCGGCCTGCTGCCGACTTGTCTCCAAGGGTCTATTGCTGCCTCGGGCACCTTATGGTCGTTCTCCTGTGAGTTTAGATTATCGAATCCGACGCAAATATGATAGTTAATTGTAACGTTCAGGGCCTCCTAATGCCGATGGAACACTCAAATTTCGTCGAGATTCAATGCATTGGCCTCCAGACGACTTGCCTCCAAGGGGTATATTGCTGTCTCGAGCACCGTATGAACTTCTCCTGTGAGTAGATTTTCGAATCCGACGCTAAAATGATAGTTAATTGTAACGATCAGGGCCGTGTAATGACGAAGGAACACTCAAATTGCGTCGAGATTCAATACATCTGCCTCCAGCCGACTTTTCTCCAAGGGTCCGTTGCTGACTCGGGCACCTTATGGTCGTTCTCCTGTGAGTTTAGATTATCGAATCCGACGCAAAAATGATAGTTAATCGTAACGTTTAGGACCTCCTAATGACGATGGAACACTCAAATTGAGTCGAGATTCAATACATCGGCCTCCAGCCGACTTGTCTCCAAGGGGATATTGCTGCCTCGGGCACCTTATGGTCGTTCTCCTGTGAGTCTAGATTTTCGAATACGACGCAAAAATGATAGTTAATTGTAACGTTCAGGGCCACCTAATGACGATGGAACACTCAAATTGAGTCGAGATTCAAAACATCGACCTCCAGCCCACTTGTCTCCAAGGGGATATTGCTGCCTCGGGCTCCATGTATTCCGTCTCCTGTGAGTCTAGATTTTCGAATCCGACGCGAAACTGATAGTTAATTGTAACGTTCAGGGCCTTGTAATGACGATGGAACACTCAAATTGCGTCGAGATTCAATACATCGGCCTCCAGCCGACTTGTCTCAAGGGGATATTGCTGTCTCAGGCACTATATGATCCTTCTCCTATGAGTAGATTTTCGAATCTGACGCAAAAATGATAGTTAATTGTAACGTTTAGGGCCTCCTAATGACGATGGGTCACTCAAATTGCGTCGAGATTCAATACATCGTCCTCCAGCCGACTTGTCTCCAAGGGTCTAATGCTGCCTCGGGCACCTTATGGACGTTCTCTTGTAAGTCTAGATTTTCGAATCCGACGCAAAAATGATAGTTAATTGTAACGGTCAGGGCCTCCTGTTGGCGATGGAACTCTCAAATTGCGTCGAGATTCAATACATCGGCCCCCAGCCGACTTGCCTCCAAGGGTCTATTGCTGCCTCGGGCACCTTATGGTCGTTCTCCTGTGAGTCTAGATATTCGAATCAGACGCCAAAATGATTGTTAATTGTAACGTTCAGGGCCTCCTAATGACGATGGAACACTCAAATTGCGTCAAGAATCAATACATCGGTTTCCAGCCGACTTGTCTCCAAGGGTCTATTGCTGCCTCGAGCACCGTATGAACTTCTCCTGTGAGTAGATTTTTGAATCCGACGCAAAAATGATAGTTAATTGTAACGTTTAGGGAATACTAATGACGATAGAAGACTCAAATTGCGTCGAGATTCAATACATCGACCTCCAGCCGACTTGTATCCAAGAGGATATAGCAGTCTCGTTCACCATATGATCCTTCTCCTGTTAATAGATTTTCGAATCCGACGCTAAAATGATAGTTAATTGTAACGTTTAGGGCCTCCTAATGACGATAGGACACTCAAATTGCGTCGAGATTCAATACATCGCCTTCCAGCCGACTTGTCTCCAAGGGTCTATTGCTGCCTCGGGCACCTTATGGTGGTTCTCCTGTGAGTTTAGATTATCGAATCCGACGCAAAAATGATAGTTAATTGTAACGTTCAGGGCCTCCTAATGCCGATGGAACACTCAAATGGCGTCGAGATTCAATACATCGGCCTGCTGCCGACTTGTCTCCAAGGGTCTATTGCTGCCTCGGGCACCTTATGGTCGTTCTCCTGTGAGTTTAGATTATCGAATCCGACGCAAATATGATAGTTAATTATAACGTTCAGGGCCTCCTAATGCCGATGGAACACTCAAATTTCGTCGAGATTCAATGCATCGGCCTCCAGCCGACTTGCCTCCAAGGGTCTATTGCTGCCTCGGGCACCTTTTGGTCGTTCTCCTGTGAGTCTAGATTTTCGAATCCGACGCAAAAATGATAGTTAATTGTAACGTTCAGGGCCTTGTAATGACGATGGAACACTCAAATTGCGTCGAGATTCAATACATCGGCCTCCAGCCGACTTGTCTCCAAGGGTCTGTTGCTGCCTCGGGCACCTTATGCTCGTTCTCCTGTGAGTTTAGATTATCGAATCCGACGCAAAAATGATAGTTAATTGTAACGTTCAGGGCCTCCTATTGGCGATGGAACTCTCAAATTGCGTCGAGATTCAATACATCGGTTTCCAGCCGACTTGTCTCCAAGGGTCTATTGCTGCCTCGGGCACCTTATGGTCGTTCTCCTGTGAGTCTAGATTTTCGAATCCGACGCATAAATGATAGTTAATTGTAACGTTCAGGGACTCCTATAGACAATGGAACACTGAAATTGCGTCGAGAGTCAATACATCGACCTCCAGTCGACTTGTATCCAAGGGTATATTGCAGTCTCGAGCACCGTATGAACTTCTCCTGTGAGTAGATTATCGAATCCGACGCAAAAATGATAGTTAATTGTAACGTTCAGGGCCTCCTATTGGCGATGGAACTCTCAAATTGCGTCGAGATTCAATACATCGGTTTCCAGCCGACTTGTCTCCAAGGGTCTATTGCTGCCTCGGGCACCTCATGGTCGTTCTCCTGTGAGTCTAGATTATCGAATCCGACGCAAAAATGATAGTTAATTGTAACGTTCAGGGCCTTGTAATGCCGATGGAACACTCAAATTGCGTCGAGATTCAATACATCGGCCTCCAGCCGAATTGTCTCCAAGGGGATATCGCTGCCTCGGGCACCACATGGTCCTTCTCCTGTGAGTCTAGGTTTTTCGAACCCGACGCAAAACTGATTGTTAATTGTAACGTTCAGGGCCATCTAATTACGATTGGACACTCAAATTGCGTCGAGATTCAATACATCGGCCTCCAGCCGACTTGTCTCCAAGGGTCTATTGCTGCCTCGGGCACCTTATGGTCCTTCTCCTGTGAGTCTAGATTTTTCGTACCCGACGCAAAACTGATTGTTAATTGTGACGTTCAGGGCCATCTAAATACGATGGGACACTCATATTGCGTCGAGATTCAATACATCGGCTCCAGCCGACTTGTCTCCAAGGGTCTATTGCTGCCTCTTGCACCTTATGGTCGTTCTCCTGTGAGATTAGATTATCGAATCCGACGCAAAAATGATAGTTAATTGTAACGTTTAGGGCCTCCTACTGACGATGGGACACTCAAATTGCGTCGAGATTCAATACATCGGTTTCCAGCAGACTTGTCTCCAAGGGTCTATTGCTGCCTCGGGCACCTTATGGTCGTTCTCCTGTGAGTCTAGATTTTCAAATCGGACGCATAAATGATAGTTAATTGTAACGTTCAGGGACTCCTAAAGACAATGGAACACTCAAATTGCGTCGAGATTCAATACATCGTCCTCCAGCCGACTTGTCTCCAAGGGTCTATTGCTGCCTCGGGCACCTTATGGTCGTTCTCCTGTGCGTCTAAATTATCGAATCCGACGCAAAAATGATAGTTAATTGTAACGTTCAGGGCCTTGTAATGCCGATGGAACACTCAAATTGCGTCGAGATTCAATACATCGGCCTCCAGCCGACTTGTCTCCAAGGGGATATCGCTGCCTCGGGCACCACATGGTCCTTCTCCTGTGAGTCTAGATTTTTTGAACCCGACGCAAAACTGATTGTTAATTGTAACGTTCAGGGCCATCTAAATACGATGGGACACTCAAACTGCGTCGAGATTCAATACATCGGCCTCCAGCCGACTTGTCTCCATGGGTCTATTGCTGCCTCGGGCACCTTATGGTCGTTCTCCTGTGAGTCTAGATTTTCGAATCCGACGCAAAACTGATAGTTCATTATAACGTTCAGGGCAACCTAATGACGATGGAACACTCAAATTGCGTCGATATTCAATACATCGGTCGCCAGTCGATTTGTCTCCAAGGTGTATATTGCTGTCTCGAGCACCGTATGAACTTCTCCTGTGTGGAGATTTTCGAATCCGACGCTGAAATGATTGTTAATTGTAACGTTCAGGGCCTCCTAATGCCGATGGATCACTCAAATTGCGTCGAGATTCAATACATCGGCCTCCAGCCGACTTGTCTCCAAGGGTCTATTGCTGCCTCGGGCACCTTATGGTCGTTCTCCTGTGAATTTAGATTATCGAATCCGACGCAAAAATGATATTTAATTGTAACGTTTAGGGCCTCCTAATGACGGTGGAACACTAAAATTGCGTCAAGAATCAATACATCGGCCTCCAGCCGACTTGCCTCCAAGGGTCTGTTGCTGCCTCGGGCACCTTATGGTCGTTCTCCTGTGAGTTTAGATTATCGAATCCGACGCAAAAAATGATAGTTAATTGTAACGTTTAGATCCTCCTAATGACGACGGAACACTCAAATTGCGTCGAGATTCAATACAACGGCCTCCAGCCGACTTGTCTCCAAGGGGATATTGCTGTCTCGGGCACAATATGATCCTTCTCCTGTGAGCCTAGATTTTCGAATCCGACGCGAAACTGATTGTTAATTGTAACGTTCAGGGCCTTCTAATGATGATAGAAGACTCAAATTGCGTCGAGATTCAATACATCGTCCTCCAGCCGATTTGTCTCCAAGGGGATATTGCTGTCTCGGGCACCAAATGGTCCGTCTGCAGTGAGTCTGGATTTTCGAATCCGACGAAAAACTGATAGTTAATTGTAACATTCAGGGCCTCCTAATGACGATGGAACACTCAAATTGCGTCGCGATCCTATACATCATCCTCCAGCCGACTTGTCTCCAAGGGTCTAATGCTGCCTCGGGCACCTTATGGTCGTTCTCTTGTAAGTCTAGATTTTCGAATCCGACGCAAAACAGATAGTTCATTATAGCGTTCAGGGCAACCTAATGACGATGGAACACTCAAATTGCGTCGATATTCAATACATCGGCCTCCAGTCGATTTGTCTCCAAGGGGTATATTGCTGTCTGGAGCACAGTATGAACTTCTCCTGTGAGTAGATTTTCGAATCCGACGCTAAAATGATTGTTAATTGTAACGTTCAGGGCCTCCTAATGACGATGGAACTCTCAAATTGCATCGAGACTCAATACATCGGCCTCCAGCCGACTTGTCTCCAAGGGTCTATTGCTGCCTCGGGCACCTTATGGTCGTTCTCCTGTGCGTCTAAATTATCGAATCCGACGCAAAAATGATAGTTAATTGTAACGTTCAGGGACTCCTAAAGACAATGGAACACTCAAATTGCGTCGAGATTCAATACATCGTCCTCCAGCCGACTTGTCTCCAAGGGTCTATTGCTGCCTCGGGCTCCTTATGGTCGTTCTCCTGTGCGTCTAAATTATCGAATCCGACGCAAAAATGATAGTTAATTGTAACGTTCAGGGCCTTGTAATGCCGATGGAACACTCAAATTGCGTCGAGATTCAATACATCGGCCTCCAGCCGACTTGTCTCCAAGGGGATATCGCTGCCACGGGCACCACATGGTCCTTCTCCTGTGAGTCTAGAATTTTTGAACCCGACGCAAAACTGATTGTTAATTGTAACGTTCAGGGCCATCTAAATACGATGGGACACTCAAACTGCGTCGAGATTCAATACATCGGCCTCCAGCCGACTTGTCTCCATGGGTCTATTGCTGCCTCGGGCACCTTATGGTCGTTCTCCTGTGAGTTTAGATTATCGAATCCGACGCAAAAATGATAGTTAATTGTAACGTTTAGGGCCTCCTAATGACGACGGAACATTCAAATTGCGTCGAGATTCAATACATTGTCCTCCAGCCGACTTGTCTCCAAGGGTCTAATGCTGCCTCGTGCACCTTATGGTCGTTCTCCTGTGAGTCTAGATTTTCGAATCCGACGCAAAACTGATAGTTCATTATAACGTTCAGGGCAACCTAATGACGATGGAACACTCAAATTGCGTCGATATTCAATACATCGGTCGCCAGTCGATTTGTCTCCAAGGTGTATATTGCTGTCTCGAGCACCGTATGAACTTCTCCTGTGAGGAGATTTTCGAATCCGACGCTAAAATGATTGTTAATTGTAACGTTCAGGGCCTCCTAATGCCGATGGATCACTCAAATTGCGTCGAGATTCAATACATCGGCCTCCAGCCGACTTGTCTCCAAGGGTCTATTGCTGCCTCGGGCACCTTATGGTCGTTCTCCTGTGAATTTAGATTATCGAATCCGACGCAAAAATGATATTTAATTGTAACGTTTAGGGCCTCCTAATGACGGTGGAACACTAAAATTGCGTCAAGAATCAATACATCGGCCTCCAGCCGACTTGCCTCCAAGGGTCTGTTGCTGCCTCGGGCACCTTATGGTCGTTCTCCTGTGAGTTTAGATTATCGAATCCGACGCAAAAATGATAGTTAATTGTAACGTTTAGATCCTCCTAATGACGACGGAACACTCAAATTGCGTCGAGATTCAATACAACGGCCTCCAGCCGACTTGTCTCCAAGGGGATATTGCTGTCTCGGGCACAATATGATCCTTCTCCTGTGAGCCTAGATTTTCGAATCCGACGCGAAACTGATTGTTAATTGTAACGTTCAGGGCCTTCTAATGATGATAGAAGACTCAAATTGCGTCGAGATTCAATACATCGTCCTCCAGCCGATTTGTCTCCAAGGGGATATTGCTGTCTCGGGCACCAAATGGTCCGTCTGCAGTGAGTCTGGATTTTCGAATCCGACGAAAAACTGATAGTTAATTGTAACATTCAGGGCCTCCTAATGACGATGGAACACTCAAATTGCGTCGCGATCCTATACATCATCCTCCAGCCGACTTGTCTCCAAGGGTCTAATGCTGCCTCGGGCACCTTATGGTCGTTCTCTTGTAAGTCTAGATTTTCGAATCCGACGCAAAACAGATAGTTCATTATAGCGTTCAGGGCAACCTAATGACGATGGAACACTCAAATTGCGTCGATATTCAATACATCGGCCTCCAGTCGATTTGTCTCCAAGGGGTATATTGCTGTCTCGAGCACAGTATGAACTTCTCCTGTGAGTAGATTTTCGAATCCGACGCTAAAATGATTGTTAATTGTAACGTTCAGGGCCTCCTAATGACGATGGAACACTCAAATTGCGTCAAGAATCAATATATCGATTTCCAGCCGACTTGTCTCCAAGGGTCTATTGCTGCCTCGGGCACCTTATGGTCGTTCTCCTGTGAGTCTAGATTATCGAATCCGACGCAAAAATGATAGTTAATTGTAACGTTCAGGGCCTCCTAATGACGATGGAACTCTCAAATTGCATCGAGACTCAATACATCGGCCTCCAGCCGACTTGTCTCCAAGGGTCTATTGCTGCCTCGGGCACCTTATGGTCGTTCTCCTGTGAGTCTAGATTTTCGAATCCGACGCGAAACTGATAGTTAATTGTAACGTTCAGGGCCTCCTAATGCCGATGGAACACTCAAATAGCGTCGAGATTCAATACATCGGCCTCCAGCCGACTTGTCTCCAAGGGGATATTGCTGCCTCGGGCACCTTATGGTCGTTCTCCTGTGAGTCTAGATTTTCGAATCCGACGCAAAAATGATAGTTAATTGTAACGATCAGGGCCTTCTAATGACGATGGAACTCTCTTATTGCGTCGAGATTCAATACATCGGCCTACAGCCGATTTGTGTCCAAGGGTCTGTTGCTGCCTCGGGCACCTTATGGTCGTACTCCTGTGAGTCTAGATTTTCGAATGCGACGCAAAAATGATAGTTATTTGTAACGTTCAGGGCCTCCTAATGACGATGGAACTCTCAAATTGCGTCGAGATTCAATACATCGGCCTCCAGCCGACTTGTCTCCAAGGGTGTATTGCTGCCTCGGGCACTTTATGGTCGTTCTCCTGTGGGTCTAAATTATCGAATCCGACGCAAAAATGATAGTTAATTGTAACGTTCAGGGCCTTGTAATGCCGATGGAACACTCAAATTGCGTCGAGATTCAATACATCGGCCTCCAGCCGAGTTGTCTCCAAGGGGATATCGCTGCCTCGGGCACCACATGGTCCTTCTCCTTTGAGTCTAGATTTTTCGAACCCGACGCAAAACTGATTGTTAATTGTAACGTTCAGGGCCATCTAAATACGATGGGACACTCAAATTGCGTCGAGATTCAATACATCGGCCTCCAGCCGACTTGTCTCCATGGGTCTATTGCTGCCTCGGGCACCTTATGGTCGTTCTCCTGTGAGTTTAGATTATCGAATCCGACGCAAAAATGATAGTTAATTGTAACGTTTAGGGCCTCCTAATGACGACGGAACACTCAAATTGCGTCGAGATTCAATACATCGGCCTCCAGCCGACTTGTCTCCAAGGGGATATTGCTGTCTCGGGCACAATATGATCCATCTCCTGAGAGCCTAGATTTTCGAATCCGACGCGAAACTGATTGTTAATTGTAACGTTCAGGGCCTTCTAATGACGATAGTAGACTCAAATTGCGTCGAGATTCAATACATCGTCCACCAGAAGATTTGTCTCCAAGGGGATATTGCTGCCTCGGGCACCAAATGTTCCGTCTGCTGTCAGTCTAGATGTTCGAATCCGACGAAAAACTGGTTGTAAATTGTAACATTCAGGGCCTCCTAATGACGATGGAACACTCAAATTGAGTCAAGACTCAATATATCGGTTTCCAGCCGACTTGTCTCCAAGGGTCTATTGCTGCCTCGGGCACTTTATGGTCGTTCTCCTGTGAGTCTAGGTTATCCAATCCGATGCAAAAATGATAGTTAGTTGTAACGTTCAGGGCCTTGTAATGCCGATGGAACATTCAAATTGCGTCGAGATTCAATACATCGGCCTCCAGCCGACTTGTCTCCAAGGGGATTTTGCAGCCTCGGGCACCTTATGGTCGTTCTCCTGTGAGTCTAGATTTTCGAATCCGACGCAAAAATGATAGTTAATTGTAACGTTCAGGGCCTTCTAATGACGATGGAACTCTCAAATTGCGTCGAGATTCAATACATCGGCCTCCAGCCGACTTGTGTCCAAGGGTCTGTTGCTGCCTCGGGCACCTTATGGTCGTTCTCCTGTGAGTTTAGATTATCGAATCCGACGCAAAAATGATAGTTAATTGTAACGTTTTGGGGCCTCCTAATGACGATGGAAGACTCAAATAGCGTCCAGATTCAATACATCGTCCTCCAGCCGACTTGTCTCCAAGGGTCTATTGCTGCCTCGGGCACCTTATGGTCGTTCTAGTGTGAGTCTAGATTTTCGAATCCGACGCGAAACTGATAGTTAATTGTAACGTTCAGGGCCTCCTAATGCCGATGGAACACTCAAATTGCGTCGAGATTCAATACATCGGCCTGCAGCCGACTTGTCTCCAAGGGTCTATTGCTGCCTCGGGTACCTTATGGTCGTTCTCCTGTGAGTTTAGATTATCGAATCCGACGCAAATATGATAGTTAATTGTAACGTTCAGGGCCTCCTAATGCCGATGGAACACTCGAATTGCGTCGAGAATCAATACATCGGACTGCAGCCGACTTGTCTCCAAGGGTCTATTGCTGCCTCGGGCACCTTATGGTCGTTCTCCTGTGAGTATAGATTATCGAATCCGACGCAAATATGATAGTTAATTGTAACGTTCAGGGCCTCCTAATGCCGATGGAACACTCAAATTGCGTCGAGATTCAATACATCGTCCCCCAGCCGACTTGTCTCCAAGGGTCTAATGCTGCCTCGGGCACCTTATAGTCGTTCTCTTGTAAGTCTAGATATCCGAATTCGACACGAAACTGATTGTTAATTGTAACGTTCAGGGCCTTCTACAGACGATAGAAGACTCGAATTGCGTCGAGATTCAATGCATCGTCCTCCAGCCGATTTGTCTCCAAGGGTCTATTGCTGCCTCGGGCGCCTTATGGTCGTTCTCCTATGAGCCTAGATTTTCGAATCCGACGCGAAACTGATTGTTAAATGTAATGTTCAGGGCCTTCTAATGACGATAGAAAACTCAAATTGCGTCGAGATTCAATACATCGTCCTCCAGCCGATTTGTCTCCAAGGGGATATTGCTGCCTCGGGCACCTTATGGGCGTTCTCTTGTAAGTCTAGATTTTCGAATCCGACGCAAAACTGGTAGTTCATTATAACGTTCAGGGCAACCTAATGACGATGGAACACTCAAATTGCGTCGAGATTCAATACATCGGCCTCCAGCCGACTTGTCTCCAAGGGTCTATTGCTGCCTCGGGCGCCTTATGGTCGTTCTCCTGTGGGTCTAAATTATCGAATCCGACGCAAAAATGATAGTTAATTGTAACGTTCAGGGCCTTGTAATGCCGATGGAACACTCATATTGCGTCGAGATTCAATACATCGGCCTCCAGCCGACTTGTCTCCAAGGCGATATCACGCCTCGGGCACCACATGGTCCTTCTCCTGTGAGTCTAGATTTTTCGAACCCGACGCAAAACTGATTGTTAATTGTAACGTTTGGGGCCATCTAAATACGATGGGACACTCAAACTGCGTCGAGATTCAATACATCGGCCACCAGCCGACTTGTCTCCAAGGGTCTATTGCTGCCTCGGGCACTTTATGGTCGTTCTCCTGTGAGTCTAGGTTATCCAATCCGATGCAAAAATGATAGTTAATTGTAACGTTCAGGGCCTTCTAATGACGATGGAACTCTCAAATTGCGTCGAGATTCAATACATCGGCCTCCAGCCGACTTGTGTCCAAGGGTCTGTTGCTGCCTCGGGCACCTTATGGTCGTTCTCCTGTGAGTTTAGATTATCGAATCCGACGCAAAAATGATAGTTAATTGTAACGTTTAGGGCCTCCTAATGACGATGGAACACTCAAATAGCGTCCAGATTCAATACATCGTCCTCCAGCCGACTTGTCTCCAAGGGTCTATTGCTGCCTCGGGCACCTTATGGTCGGTCTCCTGTGAGTCTAGATTTTCGAATCCGACGCGAAACTGATAGTTAATTGTAACGTTCAGGGCCTCCTAATGCCGATGGAACACTCAAATTGCGTCGAGATTCAATACATCGGCCTGCAGCCGACTTGTCTCCAAGGGTCTATTGCTGCCTCGGGCACCTTATGGTCGTTCTCCTGTGAGTTTAGATTATCGAATCCGACGCAAATATGATAGTTAATAGTAACGTTCAGGGCCTCCTAATGCCGATGGAACACTCGAATTGCGTCGAGATTCAATACATCGGACTGCAGCCGACTTGTCTCCAAGGGTCTATTGCTGCCTCGGGCACCTTATGGTCGTTCTCCTGTGAGTATAGATTATCGAATCCGACGCAAATATGATAGTTAATTGTAACGCTCAGGGCCTCCTAATGCCGATGGAACACTCAAATTGCGTCGAGATTCAATACATCGTCCTCCAGCCGACTTGTCTCCAAGGGTCTAATGCTGCCTCGGGCACCTTATAGTCGTTCTCTTGTAAGTCTAGATATCCGAATTCGACACGAAACTGATTGTTAATTGTAACGTTCAGGGCCTTCTACAGACGATAGAAGACTCGAATTGCGTCGAGATTCAATACATCGTCCTCCAGTCGATTTGTCTCCATGTGGTATACTGCTGTCTCGAGCACCGTATGAACTTCTCCTGTGAGTAGATTTTCGAATCCGACGCTAAAATGATTGTTAATTGTAACGTTCAGGGCCTCCTAATGACGATGGAACACTCAAATTGAGTCAAGAATCAATATATCGGTTTCCAGCCGACTTGTGTCCAAGGGTCTGTTGCTGCCTCGGGCACCTTATGGTCGTTCTCTTGTAAGTCTAGATTTTCGAGTCCGACGCGAAACTGATTGTTAATTGTAACGTTCAGGGCCTTCTAAAGACGATAGAAGACTCGAATTGCGTCGAGATTCAATACATCGTCCTCCAGCCGATTGGTCTCCAAGGGTCTATTGCTGCCTCGGGCACCTTATGGTCGTTCTCCTGTGAGTTTAGATTATCGAATCCGACGCAGAAATGATAGTTAATTGTAACGTTTAGGGCCTCCTAATGACGACGGAACACTCAAATTGCGTCGAGATTCAATACATCGGCCTCCAGCCGACTTGTCTGCAAGGGGATATTGCTGTCTCGGGCACAATATGATCCTTCTCCTGTGAGCCTAGATTTTCGAATCCGACGAGAAACTGATTGTTAATTGTAACGTTCAGGGCCTTCTAATGACGATGGAAGACTCTAATTGCGTCGAGATTCAATACATCGTCCTCCCTTGTCTCCAAGGGGATATTGCTGCCTCGGGCACCTTATGGTTGTTCTCTTGTAAGTCTAGATTTTCGAATCCGACGCAAAACTGATAGTTCATTATAACGTTCAGGGCAACCTAATGACGATGGAACACTCAAATTGCGTCGAGATTCAATACATCGGCCTCCAGCCGACTTATCTCAAAGGGGATATTGCTGTCTCGGGCACCTTATGGTCCTTCTCCTGTGAGTATAGATTTTCGAATCCGACGCAAAAATGATTATTAATTGTAACGCTCAGGGCCTCCTAATGACGATGGAACACTCAAATTGCCTCAAGAGTCAATTTATCGGTTTCCAGCCGACTTGTCTCCAAGGGTCTATTGCTGCCTTGGGCACCTTATGGTCGTTCTCCTGTGAGTCTATATTATCGAATCCGACGCAAAAATGATAGTTAATTGTAACGTTCAGGGCCTTGTAATGCCAATGGAACACTCAAATTGCGTCGAGATTCAATACATCGGCCTCCAGCCGACTTGTCTCCAAGGGTCTGTTGCTGCCTCGGGCACCTTATGGTCGTTCTCCTGTGAGTCTAGATTTTCGAATCCGATGCATAAATGATAGTTAATTGTAACGTTCAGGGACTCCTAAAGACAATGGAACACTCAAATTGCGTCGAGAGTCAATACATCGACCTCCAGTCGACTTGTATCCAAGGGGATATTGCAGTCTCGAGCACCGTATGAACTTCTCCTGTGAGTAGATTATCGAATCCGACGCGAAACTGATAGTTAATTGTAAAGTTCAGGGCCTCCTAATGCCGATGGAGCACTCAAATTTCGCCGAGATTCAATACATCGGCCTCCAGCCGACTTGTCTCCAAGGGTCTATTGCTGCCTCGGGCACCTTATGGTCGTTCTCCTGTGAGTCTAGATTATCGAATCAAACGCAAAAATGATAGTTAATAGTAACGTTCAGGGCCTTGTAATGCCGATGGAACACTCAAATTGCGTCAAGATTCAATACATCGGCCTATAGCCGACTTGTCGCCAAGGGTCTGTTGCTGCCTCGAGCACCTTATGAACTTCTCCTAAGAGTAGATTTTTGAATCCGACGCAAAAATGACTGTTAATTGTAACGTTTAGGGCCTCCTAATGACAATAGAAGACTCAAATTGCGTCGAGATTCAATACGTCGGCCTCCAGCCGACTTGTCTCCAAGGATCTAATGCTACCTCGGGTCTCTTATGGTCGTTCTCCTGTGAGTCTAGATTTTCGAATCCGACGCAAAACTCATAGTTAATTGTAACGTTCATGGCCTTCTAATGACGATAGAAGACTCAAATTTCGTCTGGATTCAATGCATCGTCCTCCAGCCGATTTGTCTCCAAGGGGATATTGCTGCCCCGGGCACCAAATGGTCCGTCTGCTGTGAGTCTAGATTTTCGAATCCGACGAAAAACTGATAGTTAATTGTAACATTCAGGGCCTCCTAATGACGATGGAACACTCAAATTGAGTCGCGATCCAATACATCGTCCTCCAGCCGACTTCTCTCCAAGGGACTAATGCTGCCTCGGGCACCTTATGGTCGTTCTCCTGTGAGTTTAGATTATCGAATCCGACGCAAAAATTATATTTAATTGTAACGTTTAGGGCCCCCTAATGACGATGGAACACTCAAATTGCGTCAAGAATCAATACATCGGTTTCCAGTCGACAGTCGACAGTCGACAGTCAATATATTGGTCGACAGTCTAGATTTTCGAATCCGACGCAAAACTGATAGTTCATTATAACGTTCAGGGCAACCTAATGACCATGGAACACTCAAATTGCGTCGAGATTCAATACATCGGCCTCCAGCCGACTTGTCTCCAAAAGTCTATTGCTGCCTCGGGCACCTTATTGTCGTTCTCCTGTGAGTCTAGATTTTCGAATCCGACGCGAGACTGATAGTTAATTGTAACGTTCAGGGCCTCCTAATGACGATGGAACACTCAAATTGCGTCGAGATTCAATACATCGGCCTCCAGCCGACTTGTCTCCAAGGGGATATTGCTGTATCGGGCACAATATGATCCTTCTCCTGTGAGTCTAGATTTTCGAATCCGACGCAAAAATGATAGTTAATTGTAACGTTCAGGGCCTTGTAATGACGATGGAACACTCAAATTGCGTCGAGAGTCAATACATCGACCTCCAGTCGACTTGTATCCAAGGGGATATTGCAGTCTCGAGCACCGTATGAACTTCTCCTGTGAGTAGATTTTCGAATCCGACGCTAAAATGATTATTAATTGTAACGTTCAGGGCCTCCTAATGACGATGGAACACTCAAATTGCGTCAACAGTCAATTTATCGGTTTCCAGCCGACTTGTCTCCAAGGGTCTATTGCTGCCATGGGCACCTTATGGTCGTTCTCCTGTGAGTCTAGATTATCGAATCCGACGCAAAAATGATAGTTAATTGTAACGTTCAGGGCCTTGTAATGCCAATGCAACACTCAAATTGCGTCGAGATTCAATACATCGGCCTCCAGCCGACTTGTCTCCAAGGGTCTGTTGCTGCCTCGGGCACCTTATGGTCGTTCTCCTGTGAGTCTAGATTTTCGAATCCGATGCATAAATGATAGTTAATTGCAACGTTCAGGGACTCCTAAAGACAATGGAACACTCAAATTGCGTCGAGAGTCAATACATCGACCTCCAGTCGACTTGTATCCAAGGGGATATTGCAGTCTCGAGCACCGTATGAACTTCTCCTGTGAGTAGATTATCGAATCCGACGCGAAACTGATAATTAATTGTAACGTTCAGGGCCTCCTAATGCCGATGGAGCACTCAAATTTCGCCGAGATTCAATACATCGGCCTCCAGCCGACTTGTCTCCAAGGGTCTATTGCTGCCTCGGGCACCTTATGGTCGTTCTCCTGTGAGTCTAGATTATCGAATCCCACGCAAAAATGATAGTTAATAGTAACGTTCAGGGCCTTGTAATGCCGATGGAACACTCAAATTTCGTCGAGATTCAATACATCGGCCTATAGCCGACTTGTCTCCAAGGGTCTGTTGCTGCCTCGAGCACCTTATTGAACTTCTCCTGTGAGTAGATTTTTGAATCCGACGCAAAAATGACAGTTAATTGTAACGTTTAGGGCCTCCTAATGACAATAGAAGACTCAAATTGCGTCGAGATTCAATACGTCGGCCTCCAGCCAACTTGTCTCCAAGGATCTAATGCTACGTCGGGTCTCTTATGGTCGTTCTCCTGTGAGTCTAGATTTTCGAATCCGACGCAAAACTCATAGTTAATTGTAACGTTCAGGGCCTTGTAATGCCGATGGAACACTCAATTAGCGTCGAGATTCAATACATCGGCCTCCAGCCGACATGTCTCCAAGGGTTTGTTGCTGCCTCGAGCACCGTATGAACTTCTCCTGTGAGTAGATTTTTAAATCCGACGCAAAAATGATAGTTAATTGTAACGTTCAGGGCCTTGTAATGCCGATGGAACACTCAAATTGCGTCGAGATTCAATACGTCGGCCTCCAGCCGACTTGTCTCCAAGGATCTAATGCTATTTCGGGCACCTTATGGTCGTTCTCCTGTGAGTTTAGATTATCGAATCCGACGCAAATATGATAGGTAATTGTAACGTTCAGGGCCGTCTAATGCCGATGGAACACTCAAATTGCGTCGAGATTCGATACATCGGACTGCAGCCGCCTTGTCTCCAAGGGTCTATTGCTGCCTCGGGCACCTTATGGTCGTTCTCCTGTGAGTCTAGATTATCGAATCCCACGCAAAAATGATAGTTAATTGTAACGTTCAGGGCCTTGTAATGCCGATGGAACACTCAAATTGCGTCGGGATTCAACACATCGGCCTATAGCCGACTTGTCTCCAAGGGTCTGTTGCTGCCTCCAGCACCGTATGAACTTCTCCTGTGAGTAGATTTTTGAATCCGACGCAAAAATGTTAGTTAATTGTAACGTTTAGGTCCTCCTAATGACGACGGAACTCTCAAATTGCGTCGAGATCCAATACATCGTCCTCCAGCCGATTTGTCTCCAAGGGGTATATTGCTGTCTCGAGCACCGTATGAACTTCTCCTGTGAGTAGATTTTCGAATCCGACGCTAAAATGATTGTTACCTGTAACGTTCAGGGGATCCTAATGACGATGGAACACTCAAATTGCGTTGAGATTCAATACATCGGCCTCCAGCCGACTTGTCTCCAAAAGTCTATTGCTGCCTCGGGCACCTTATTGTCGTTCTCCTGTGAGTCTAGATTTTCGAATCCGACGCGAGACTGATAGTTAATTGTAACGTTCAGGGCCTCCTAATGACGATGGAACACTCAAATTGCGTCGAGATTCAATACATCGGCCTCCAGCCGACTTGTCTCCAAGGGGATATTGCTGTATCGGGCACAATATGATCCTGCTCCTGTGAGTCTAGATTTTCGAATCCGACGCAAAAATGATAGTTAATTGTAACGTTCAGGGCCTTGTAATGACGATGGAACACTCAAATTGCGTCGAGATTCAATACATCGGCCTCCAGCCGACTTGTCTCCAAGGGTCTGTTGCTGCCTCGGGCACCTTATGGTCGATCTACTGTGAGTTAAGATTATCGAATCCGACGCAAAAATGATAGTTAATTGTAACGTTGAGGGCCTCCTAATGGCGATAGAACACTCAAATTGCGTCAAGATTCAATACATCGGCCTCCAGTCGATTTGTCTCCAAGGGGTATATTGCTGTCTCGAGCACCGTATGAACTTCTCCTGTGAGTAGATTATCGAATCCGACGCAAAAATGATAGTTAATTGTAACGTTCAGGGCCTCC
This sequence comes from Schistocerca americana, assembly GCF_021461395.2. Lineage (NCBI taxonomy): Eukaryota > Metazoa > Arthropoda > Insecta > Orthoptera > Acrididae > Schistocerca > Schistocerca americana. Next base: position 9,151,815 of record NW_025725790.1, on the reverse strand, counting down.
TAATGCCGATGGAACACTCAAATTGCGTCGAGATTCAATACTTCGGCCTCCAACCGACTTGTCTCCAAGGGTCTATTGCTGCCTCGGGCACCTTATGGTCGTTCTCCTGTGAGTCTAGAGTATCGAATCCGACGCAAAAATGATAGTTAATTGTAACGTTCAGGGCCTTGTAATGCCGATGGAACACTCAATTAGCGTCGAGATTCAATACATCGGCCTCCAGCCGACATGTCTCCAAGGGTTTGTTGCTGCCTCGAGCACCGTATGAACTTCTCCTGTGAGTAGATTTTTAAATCCGACGCAAAGATGATAGTTAATTGTAACGTTTGGGGCCTCCTAATGACGATAGAAGACTCAAATTGCGTCGACATTCAATACATCGACCTCCAGCCGACTTGTATCCAAGGGGATATTGCAGTCTCGTTGACCCTATGATCCTTCTCCTGTTAGTAGATTTTCGAATCCGACGCTAAAATGATAGTTAACTGTAACGCTCAGGACCTCCTAATGCCGATGGAACACTCAAATTGCGTCGAGATTCAATACATCGGCCTGCAGCCGACTTGTCTCCAAGGGTCTATTGCTGCCTCGGGCACCTTATGGTCGTTCTCCTGTGAGTTTAGATTATCGAATCCGACGCAAAAATGATAGGTAATTGTAACGTTTAGGGCCTCCTACTGACGATGGGACACTCAAATTGCGTCGAGTTTCAATACATCGTCCTCCAGCCGACTTGTCTCCAAGGGTCTAATGCTGCCTCGGGCACCTTAAGGTCGTTCTCTTGTAAGTCTAGAATTTCGAATCCGACGCAAAAATGATAGTTAATTGTAACGTTCAGGGCCTCGTATTGGCGATGGAACTCTCAAATTGCGTCGAGATTCAATACATCGGCCTCCAGCTGACTTACTCCAAGGGTCTGTTGCTGCCTCGGGTACCTTATGGTCGTTCTCCTGTGATTTTAGGTTATCGAATCCGACGCAAAAATGATAGTTAATTGTAACGTTTAGGGCCTCCTACTGACGATGGGACACTCAAATTTCGTCGAGATTCAATCCATCGTCCTCCAGCCGACTTGTCTCCAAGGTGATATTGCAGTCTCGAGCACCGTATGAACTTCTCCTGTGAGTAGATTATGGAATCCGACGCAAAAATGATAGTTAATTGTAACGTTCAGGGCCTCCTAATGCCGATGGAACACTCAACTTACGTCGAGATTCAATACATCTGCCTCCAGCCGACTTGTCTCCAAGGGTCTATTGCTGCCTCGGGCACCTTCTGGTCGTTCTCCTGTGAGTTTAGATTATCGAATCCGACGCAAAAATTATATTTAATTGTAACGTTTAGGGCCTCCTAATGACGCTGGAACACTCAAATTGCGTCAAGAATCAATACATCGGTTTCCAGTCGACAGTCGACAGTCGACAGTCAATATATTGGTCGACAGTCTAGATTTTCGAATCCGACGCAAAACTGATAGTTCATTATAACGTTCAGGGCAACCTAATGACGATGGAACACTCAAATTGCGTCGATATTGAATACATCGGCCTCCAGTCGATTTGTCTCCAAGGGGTATATTGCTGTCTCGAGCACCGTATGAACTTCTCCTGTGAGTAGATTTTCGAATCCGACGCTAAAATGATTGTTAACTGTAACGTTCAGGGCCTCCTAATGACGATGGAACACTCAAATTGCGTCGAGATTCAATACATCGGCCTCCAGCCGACTTGTCTCCAAAAGTCTATTGCTGCCTCGGGCACCTTATTGTCGTTCTCCTGTGAGTCTAGATTTTCGAATCCGACGCGAGACTGATAGTTAATTGTAACGTTCAGGGCCTCCTAATGACGATGGAACACTCAAATTGCGTCGAGATTCAATACATTGGCCTCCAGCCGACTTGTCTCCAAGGGGATATTGCTGTATCGGGCACAATGTGATCCTTCTCCTGTGAGTAGATTTTCGAATCCGACGCTAAAATGATAGTTAACTGTAACGTTCAGGGCCTTGTAATGACGATGGAACACTCAAATTGCGTCGAGAGTCAATACATCGACCTCCAGTCGACTTGTATCCAAGGGGATATTGCAGTCTCGAGCACCGTATGAACTTCTCCTGTGAGTAGATTATCGAATCCGACGCAAAAATGATAGTTAATTGTAACGTTCAGGGCCTCCTAATGCCGATGGAACACTCAAATTGCGTCGAGATTCAATACTTCGGCCTCCAACCGACTTGTCTCCAAGGGTCTATTGCTGCCTCGGGCACCTTATGGTCGTTCTCCTGTGAGTCTAGAGTATCGAATCCGACGCAAAAATGATAGTTAATTGTAACGTTCAGGGCCTTGTAATGCCGATGGAACACTCAATTAGCGTCGAGATTCAATACATCGGCCTCCAGCCGACATGTCTCCAAGGGTTTGTTGCTGCCTCGAGCACCGTATGAACTTCTCAGGTGAGTAGATTTTTAAATCCGACGCAAAAATGATAGTTAATTGTAACGTTTAGGGCCTCCTAATGACGATAGAAGACTCAAATTGCGTCGACATTCAATACATCGGCCTCCAGCCGACTTGTCTCCAAGGGTCTATTGCTGAATCGGGCACCTTATGGTCGTTCTCCTGTGAGTCTAGATTTTCGAATCCGACGCAAAAATGATAGTTAATTGTAACGTTCAGGGCCATGTAATGACGATGGAACACTCAAATTGCGTCGAGATTCAATACATCGGACTCCAGCCGACTTGTCTCCAAGGGTCTATTGCTGCCTCGGCCAACTTATGGTCGTTCTCCTGTGAGTCTAGATATTCGAATCCGACGCTAAAATGATTGTTAATTGTATCGTTCAGGGGCTCCTAATGACGATGGAACACTCAAATTGCGTCAAGAATCAATACATCGGTTTCCAGCCGACTTGTCTCCAAGGGTCTATTGCTGCCTCGAGCACCGTATGAACTTCTCCTGTGAGTAGATTTTTGAATCCGACGCAAAAATGATAGTTAATTGTAACGTTTAGGGCCTCCTACTGACGATGGGACACTCAAATTGCGTCGAGTTTCAATACATCGTCCTCCAGCCGACTTGTCTCCAAGGGTCTAATGCTGCCTCGGGCACCTTAAGGTCGTTCTCTTGTAAGTCTAGAATTTCGAATCCGACGCAAAAATGATAGTTAATTGTAACGTTCAGGGCCTCGTATTGGCGATGGAACTCTCAAATTGCGTCGAGATTCAATACATCGTCCTCCAGCCGACTTGTCTCCAAGGGTCTATTGATGCCTCGGGCACTTTATGGTCGTTCTCTTGTGAGTCTAGATTTTCGAATCCGACGCAAAATTGATAGTTAATTGTAACGCTCAGGGCCCTGTAATCACGATGGAACACTCAAATTGCGTCGAGATTCAATACATCGGCCTCCAGCTGACTTGTCTCCAAGGGTCTGTTGCTGCCTCGGGCACCTTATGGTCGTTCTCCTGTGAGTTTAGATTATCGAATCCGGCGCAAAAATGATAGTTAATTGTAACGTTTAGGGCCTCCTACTGACGATGGGACACTCAAATTTCGTCGAGATTCAATCCATCGTCCTCCAGCCGACTTGTCTCCAAGGGTCTAATGCTGCCTCGGGCACATTATGGTCGATCTCTTGTAAGTCTAGATTTTCGAATCCGACGAAAAAATGATAGTTAATTGTAACGTTCAGGGACTCCGAAAGACGATGGAACACTCAAATCGCGTCGAGAGTCAATACATCGACCTCCAGTCGACTTGTATCAAAGGTGATATTGCAGTCTCGACCACCGTATGAACTTCTCCTGTGAGTAGATTATCGAATCCGACGCAAAAATGATAGTTAATTGTAACGTTCAGGGCCTCCTAATGCCGATGGAACACTCAACTTACGTCGAGATTCAATACATCGGCCTCCAGCCGACTTGTCTCCAAGGGTCTATTGCTGCCTCGGGCACCTTCTGGTCGTTCTCCTGCGAGTCTAGATTATCGAATCCGACGCAAAAATGATAGTTAATTGTAACGTTCAGGGCCTTGTAATGCCGATGGAACACTCAAATTGCGTCGAGATTCAATACATCGGCCTCCAGCCGACTTGTCTCCAAGGGTCTGTTGCTGCCTCGAGCACCGAAAGAACTTCTCCTGTGAGTAGATTTTTAAATCCGTGCAAAAATGATAGTTAATTGTAACGTTTAGGACCTCCTAATGACGATAGAAGACTCATATTGCGTCGAGATTCAATAAATCGGCCTCCAGCCGACTTGTCTCCAAGGGGATATCGCTGCCTCGGGCACCACATGGTCCTTCTCCTGTGAGTCTAGATTTTCGAACCCGACGCAAAACTGGTTGTTAATTGTAACTTTCATTGCCATCTAATGACGATGGGACACTCAAATTGCGCCGAGATTCAATACATCAACCTCCAGCCGACTTGTATCCAAGGGGATATTGCAGTCTCGTTCACCATATGATCCTTCTCCTGTTAGTAGATTTTCGAATCCGACGCTAAAATGATAGTTAACTGTAACGTTCAGGGCCTCCTAATGCCGATGGAACACTCAAATTGCGTCGAGATTCAATACATCGGCCTGCAGCCGACTTGTCTCCAAGGGTCTATTGCTGCCTCGGGCATCTTATGGTCGTTCTCCTGTGAGTTTAGATTATCGAATCCGACGCAAAAATGACAGTTAATGGTAACGTTCAGGGCCTTGTAATGACGATGGAACACTCAAATTGCGTCGAGATTCAATACATCGGCCTCCAGCCGACTTGTCTCCAAGGGTCTGTTGCTGCCTCGGGCACCTTATGGTCGTTCTCCTGTGAGTTTAGATTATCGAATCCGACGCAAAAATGATAGTTAATTCTAACGTTTAGGGCCTCCTACTGACGATGGAACACTCAACTTACGTCGAGATTCAATACATCGGCTTCCAGCCGACTTGTCTCCAAGGGTCTATTGCTGCCTCGGGCACCTTCTGGTCGTTCTCCTGCGAGTCTAGATTATCGAATCCGACGCAAAAATGATAGTTAATTGTAACGTTCAGGGCCTTGTAATGCCGATGGAACACTCAAATTGCGTCGAGATTCAATACATCGGCCTCCAGCCGACTTGTATCCAAGGGTCTGTTGCTGCCTCGAGCACCGAAAGAACTTCTCCTGTGAGTAGATTTTTAAATCCGTGCAAAAATGATAGTTAATTGTAACGTTTAGGACCTCCTAATGACGATAGAAGACTCATATTGCGTCGAGATTCAATAAATCGGCCTCCAGCCGACTTGTCTCAAAGGGGATATCGCTGCCTCGGGCACCACATGGTCCTTCTCCTGTGAGTCTAGATTTTCGAACCCGACGCAAAACTGGTTGTTAATTGTAACGTTCATTGCCATCTAATGACGATGGGACACTCAAATTGCGCCGAGATTCAATACATCAACCTCCAGCCGACTTGTATCCAAGGGGATATTGCAGTCTCGTTCACCATATGATCCTTCTCCTGTTAGTAGATTTTCGAATCCGACGCTAAAATGATAGTTAACTGTAACGTTCAGGGCCTCCTAATGCCGATGGAACACTCAAATTGCGTCGAGATTCAATACATCGGCCTGCAGCCGACTTGTCTCCAAGGGTCTATTGCTGCCTCGGGCATCTTATGGTCGTTCTCCTGTGAGTTTAGATTATCGAATCCGACGCAAAAATGACAGTTAATGGTAACGTTCAGGGCCTTGTAATGATGATGGAACACTCAAATTGCGTCGAGATTCAATACATCGGCCTCCAGCCGACTTGTCTCCAAGGGTCTAATGCTGCCTCGGGCACCTTATGGTCGTTCTCTTGTAAGTCTAGATTTTCGAATCCGACGCAAAAATGATAGTTAATTGTAACGTACGGGGACTCCTAAAGACGAAGGAACACTCAAATTGCGTCGAGAGTCAATACATCGACCTCCAGTCGACTTGTATGCAAGGGGATATTGCAGTCTCGAGCACCGTATGAACTTCTCCTGTGAGTAGATTATCGAATCCGATGCAAAAATGATAGTTAATTGTAACGTTCAGGGCCTCCTAATGCCGATGGAACACTCAACTTACGTCGAGATTCAATACATCGGCCTCCAGCCGACTTGTCTCCAAGGGTCTATTGCTGCCTCGGGCACCTTATGATCGTTCTTCTGTGAGTTTAGATTATCGAATGCGACGCAAAAATGATATTTAATTGTAACGTTTAGGGCCTCCTAATGACGATGGAACACTCAAATTGCGTCAAGAATAAATACTTCGGTTTCCAGCCGACTTGTCTCCAAGGGTCTATTGCTGCCTCGAGCACCGTATGAACTTCTCCTGTGAGTAGATTTTCGAATCCGACGCATAAATGATAGTTAATTGTAACGTTCAGGGCCTCCTAATGCCGATGGAACACTCAAATTGCGTCGAGATTCAATACATCGGCCTCCAGCCGACTTGTCTCCAAGGGTCTATTGCTGCCTCGGCCACCTTATGGTCGTTCTCCTGTAAGTCTAGATTTTCGAATCCGACGCAAAAATGATAGTTAATTGTAACGTTCAGGGCCATGTAATGACGATGGAACACTCAAATTGCGTCGAGATTCAATACATCGGCCTCCTGCCGACTTGTCTTTAAGGGTCTGTTGCTGCCTCGGGCACCTTATTGTCGTTCTCCTGTGAGTTTAGATTATCGAATCCGACGCAAAAATGATAGTTAATTGTAACGTTAAGGGCCTCCTAATGACGATGGAATTCTCAAATTGCGTCGAGATTCAAAACATCGTCCTCCAGCCGAATTGTCTCCAAGGGTCTATTGCTGCCTCGGGCAACGTATGGTCGTTCTCCTGTGAGTCTAGATTTTAGAATCCGACGCAAAAATAATAGTTAATTGTAACGTTTAGGGCCACCTAATGACGATGGGTCACTCAAATTGCGTCGAGATTCAATACATCGTCCTCCAGCCGACATGTCTCCTTCGGTCTAATGCTGCCTCGATCACCTTCTGGTCGTTCTCTTGTAAGTCTAGATTTTCGAAACCGACACAAAAATGATAGTTAATTGTAACGTTCAGGGCCTCCTAATGACGATGGAACACTCAAATTGCGTCGAGATTCAATACATAGGCCTCCAGCCGACTTGTCTCCAAGGGTCTATTGCTGCCTCGGGCACCTTATGGTCGTTCTCCTGTGAGTCAAGATATTCGAATCCGACGCTAAAATGATTGTTAATTGTAACATTAAGGGCCTCCTAATGCCGATGGAACACTCAAATTGCGTCGAGAATCAATACATCGGCCTCCAGCCGACTTGTCTCCATGTTTCTATTGCTGCCTCTGGCACCTTATGGTCGTTCTCCTTTGAGTCTAGATTTTCGAATCCGACGCAAAAATGATAGTTAATTGTAACGTTCAGGGCCATGTAATGACGATGGAACACTCAAATTGCGTCGAGATTCAATACATCGGCCTCCTGCCGACTTGCCTCCAAGGGTCTGTTGCTGCCTCGGGCACCTTGTTGTCGTTCACCTGTGAGTTTAGATTATCGAATCCGACGCAAAAATGATAGTTAATTGTAACGTTAAGGGCCTCCTAATGACGATGGAACTCTCAAATTGCGTCGAGATTCAAAACATCGTACTCCAGCCGACTTGTCTCCAAGGGTCTATTGCTGCTTCGGGCACTTTATGGTCGTTCTCTTGTGAGTCTAGATTTTCGAATCCGACGCAAAATTGATAGTTATATGTAACGTTCAGGGCCTTGTAATGACGATGGAACACTCAAATTGCGTCGAGATTCAATACATCGGCCTGCAGCCGACTTGTCTCCAAGGGTCTGTTGCTGCCACGGGCACCTTACGGTCGTTCTCCTGTGAGTCTAGATTTTCTAATCCGACGCAGAAATGATAGTTAATTGTAACGTTCAGGGACTCCTAAAGACGATGGAACACTCAAATTGCGTCGAGAGTCAATACATCGACCTCCAGTCGACTTGTATCCAAGGGGATATTGCAGTCTCGAGCACCGTATGAACTTCTCCTGTGAGTAGAATATCGAATCCGACGCAAAAGTGATAGTTAATTATAACGTTCAGGGCCTCCTAATGCCGATGGAACACTCAACTTACGTCGAGATTCACTACATCGGCCTCCAGCCGACTTGTCTCCAAGGGTCTATTGCTGCCTCGGGCACCTTATGGTCGTTCTCCTGTGAGTTTAGATTATCGAATGCGACGCAAAAATATTTAATTGTAACGTTTAGGGCCTCCTAATGACGATGGAACACTCAAATTGCGTCAAGAATAAATACATCGGTTTCCAGCCGCCTTGTCTCCAAGGGTCTATTGCTGCCTCGAGCACCGTATGAACTTCTCCTGTGAGTAGATTTTCGAATCCGACGCATAAATGATAGTTAATTGTAACGTTCAGGGCCTCCTAATGCCGATGGAACACTCAAATTGCGTCGAGATTCAATACATCGGCCTCCAGCCGACTTGTCCCCAAGGGTCTGTTGCTGCCTCGGGCACCTTATGGTCGTTCTCCTGTGAGTTTAGATTATCGAATCCGACGCAAAAATGATAGTTAATCGTAACGTTAAGGGCCTCCTAATGACGATGGAACTCTCAAATTGCGTCGAGATTCAAAACATCGTCCTCCAGCCGACTTGTCTCCAAGGGTCTATTGCTGCCTCGGGCACCGTATGGTCGTTCTCCTGTGAGTCTAGATTTTAGAATCCGACGCAAAACTGACAGTTAAATGCAATGCTCAGGGCCTCTTAATGACGATGGAACACTCAAATTGCGTCGAGAGTCAATACATCTTCCTCCAGCCGACTTGTCTACTAGGGGATATTGCTGCCTCGGGCTCCATGTGGTCCGTCTCCTGTGAGTCTAGATTTTCGAATCCGACGCAAAAATGATAGTTAATTGTAACGTTCAGGGCCTTGTAATGACGATGGAACACTCAAATTGCGTCGAGATTCAACACATCGGCCTCCAGTCAACTTGTCTCCAAGGGCCTGTTGCTGACTCGGGCACCTTATGGTCGTTCTCTTGTAAGTCTAGATTTTCGAAACCGACGCAAAAATGATAGTTAATTGTAACGTTCAGGGCCTCCTAATGACGATGGAAGACTCAAATTGCGTCGAGATTCAATACATAGGCCTCCAGCCGACTTGTCTCCAAGGGTCTATAGCTGCCTCGGGCACCTTATGGTCGTTCTCCTGTGCTTTTAGATTATCGAATCCGACGCAAAAATGATAGTTAATTGTAACGTTTAGGGCCTCCTACTGACGATGGGACACTCAAATTTCGTCGAGATTCAATACATCGTCCTCCAGCCAACTTGTCTCCAAGGGTCTAATGCTGCCTCGGGCACCTTATGGTTGTTCTCTTGTAAGTCTAGATTTTCGAATCCGACGCAAAAATGATAGTTAATTGTAACGTTCAGGACATCCTATTTGTGATGGAACTCTCAAATTGCGTCGAGATTCAATACATCGGTTTCGAGCCGACTTGTCTCCAAGGGTCTATTGCTGCTTCGGGCACCTTATGGTCGTTCTCCTGTGAGTCTAGAATTTCGAATCCGACGCATAAATGACAGTTAATTGTAACGTTCAGGGACTCCTAAAGACGATGGAACACTCAAATTGCGTCGAGAGTCAATACTTCGACCTCCAGTCGACTTGTATCCAAGGGAAAATTGCAGTCTCGAGCACCGTATGAACTTCTCCTGTGAGTAGATTATCCAATCCGACGCAAAAATGATAGTTAAATGTAACGTTCAGGGCCTCCTAATGCCGATGGAACACTCAACTTACGTCGAGATTCAATACATCGGCCTCCAGCCGACTTGTCTCCAAGGGTCTATTGCTGCCTCGGTCACCTTATGGTCGTTCTCCTGTGAGTCTAGATTATCGAATCCGACGCAAAAATGATAGTTAATTGTAACGTTCAGGGCCTTGTAATGCCGATGGAACACTCAAATTGCGTCGAGATTCAATACATCGGCCTCCAGCCGACTTGTCTCCAAGGGGATATCGCTGCCTCGGGCACCACATGGTCCGTCTCCGGTGATTCTACGTTTTCGAATCCGACGCAAAACTCATAGTTAATTGTAACGTTCAGTGCCGCCTATTGGCGATGGATCACTCAAATTGCGTCGAGATTCAATACAACGACCTCCAGCCGACTTGTCTCCAAGTGTCTATTGCTGCATCGGGCACCTTATGGTCGTTCTCCTGTGAGTCTAGATTTTCGAATCCGACGCAAAAATGATAGTTAATTGTAACGTTCAGGGCCTTGTAATGACGATGGAACACTCAAATTGCGTCGAGATTCAATACATCGGCCTCCAGCTGACTTGTCTCCAAGGGTCTGTTGCTGCCTCGGGCACCTTATGGTCGTTCTCCTGTGAGTCTAGATTTTCGAATCCGACGCAAATCTCATAGTTAATTGTAACGTTCAAGGCCTCCTAATGACGATGGAACACTCAAATTGCGTCAAGAATCAATACATCGGTTTCCAGCCGACTTGTCTCCAAGGGTCTATTGCTGCCTCATGCACCTTATGGTCGTTCTCCTGTGAGTCTAGATTTTCGAATACGACGCAAAAATGATAGTTAATTGTAACGTTCAGGGCCTTCTAATGACGATGGAACACTCAAATTGCGTCGAGATTCAATACATCGGCCTCCAGCCGACTTGTCTCCAAGGGGATATTGCTGTCTCGGGCACAATATGATCCTTCTCCTGTGAGTCTAGAATTTCGAATCCGACGCAAAAATGATAGTGAATTGTAACGTTCAGGGCCTCCAAATAACGATGGAGCACTCAAATTGCGTCGCGATTCAATACATCGTCCTCCAACCGACTTGTCTCCAAGGGTCAATAGCTGCCACGGGCACCTTGTGATCGTTCTGCTGTGAGTCTAGATTTTCGAACCCGACGCAAAACTGATTGTTAATTGTAACGTTCAGGGCCACCTAATGACGATGGAACACTCAAATTGCGTCGAGATTCAATACATCGGCCTCCAGCCGACTTGTCTCCTATAGTCAGTTGCTGCCTCGGGCACCTTATGGTCGTTCTCCTGTGAGTCTAGATTTTCGAATCCGACGATAAAATGATAGTTAATTGTAACGTTCAGGGCCTCCTAATGACGATGGAACACTCAAATTGCGACGAGATTCAATACATCGTCCTCCAGCCGACTTGTCTCCAAGGGTCTATTGCTGCCTCGGGCACCAAATGGTCGTTCTCCTGTGAGTCTAGATTTTGGAATACGACGCAAAACTCATAGATAATTGTAACGTTCGGGGCCTCCTGTTGGCGATCGAACACTCAAATTTCGTCGAGATTCAATACATCGACCTCCAGCCGACTTGTCTCCAAGGGTCTATTGCTGCCTCGGGCACCTTATGGTCGTTCTCCTGTGAGTCTAGATTCTCGAATCCGACGCAAAAATGATAGTTAATTGTAACGCTCAGGGCCTTGTAATGACGATGGAACACTCAAATTGCGTCGAGATTCAATACATCGGCCTCCAGCCGACTCGTCTCCAAGGGTCTGTTGCTGCCTCGGGCACCTTATGGTCGTTCTCCTGTGAGTTTAGATTATCGAATCCGACGCAAAAATGATAGTTAATTGTAACGTTCAGGGCCTCCTAATGCCGATGGAACACTCAAATTGCGTCGAGATCCTCTACATCGTCCTCCAGCCGACTTGTCTCCAAGGGTCTGTTGCTGCCTCGGGCACCTTATGGTCGTTCTCCTGTGAGTCTAGATTTTCGAATCCGACGCATAAATGATAGTTAATTGTAACGTTCAGGGCCTTGTAATGACGATGGAACACTCAAATTGCGTCGAGATTCAATACATCGGCCTCCAGCCGACTTGTCTCCAAGGGTCTGTTGCTGCCTCGGGCACCTTATGGTCGATCTCCTGTGAGTTTAGATTATCGAATCCGACGCAAAAATGATAGTTAATTGTAACGTTTAGGGCCTCCTAATGACGATGGGACACTCAAATTGTGTCGAGAATCAATACATCGGTTTCCAGCCGACTTGTCTCCAAGGGTCTATTGCTGCCTCGAGCACCGTATGAACTTCTCCTGTGAGTAGATTTTCGAATCCGACGCATAAATGATAGTTAATTGTTACGTTCAGGGACTCCTAAAGACGATGGAACACTCAAATTGCGTCGAGAGTCAATACATCGACATCCAGTCGACTTGTATCCAAGGGGATATTGCACTCTCGTGCACCATATGATCCTTCTCTTGTTAGTAGATTTTCGAATCCGACGCTAAAATGGTAGTTAATTGTAACGTTCAGGGCCTCCTATTGGCGATGAACACTCAAATTGCGTCGAGAGTCAATACATCGACCTCCAGTCGACTTGCCTCCAAGGGTCTGTTGCTGCCTCGGGCACCTTATGGGCGTCCTCCTGTGAGATTAGATTATCGAATCCAACGAAAAATGGTAGTTAATTGTAACGTTCAGGGTCTCCTAAAGACGATGGAACACTCAAATTGCGTCGAGATTCAATACATCGGCCTCCAGCCGACTTGTCTCCAAAGGGATATCGCTGCCTCGGGCTCCACATGGTCCATCTCCGGTGATTCTACGTTTTCGAATCCGACGCAAAACTCATAGTTAATTGTAACGTTCAGGGCCTCCTAATGACGATGGAACACTCAAATTGCGACGAGATTCAATACATCGTCCTCCAGCCGACTTGTCTCAAAAGGGTCTATTGCTGCCTCGGGCACCAAATGGTCGTTCTCCTGTGAGTCTAGATTTTGGAATACGACGCAAAACTCATAGATAATTGTAACGTTCGGGGCCTCCTGTTGGCGATGGAACACTCAAATTTCGTCGAGATTCAATACATCGACCTCCAGCCGACTTGTCTCCAAGGGTCTATTGCTGCCTCGGGCACCTTATGGTCGTTCTCCTGTGAGTCTAGATTCTCGAATCCGACGCAAAAATGATAGTTAATTGTAACGCTCAGGGCCTTGTAATGACGATGGAACACTCAAATTGCGTCGAGATTCAATACATCGGCCTCCAGCCGACTCGTCTCCAAGGGTCTGTTGCTGCCTCGGGCACCTTATGGTCGTTCTCCTGTGAGTTTAGATTATCGAATCCGACGCAAAAATGATAGTTAATTGTAACGTTCAGGGCCTCCTAATGCCGATGGAACACTCAAATTGCGTCGAGATTCTCTACATCGTCCTCCAGCCGACTTGTCTCCAAGGGTCTGTTGCTGCCTCGGGCACCTTATGGTCGTTCTCCTGTGAGTCTAGATTTTCGAATCCGACGCATAAATGATAGTTAATTGTAACGTTCAGGGCCTTGTAATGACGATGGAACACTCAAATTGCGTCGAGATTCAATACATCGGCCTCCAGCCGACTTGTCTCCAAGGGTCTGTTGCTGCCTCGGGCACCTTATGGTCGATCTCCTGTGAGTTTAGATTATCGAATCCGACGCAAAAATGATAGTTAATTGTAACGTTTAGGGCCTCCTAATGACGATGGGACACTCAAATTGTGTCGAGAATCAATACATCGGTTTCCAGCCGACTTGTCTCCAAGGGTCTATTGCTGCCTCGAGCACCGTATGAACTTCTCCTGTGAGTAGATTTTCGAATCCGACGCATAAATGATAGTTAATTGTAACGTTCAGGGACTCCTAAAGACGATGGAACCCTCAAATTGCGTCGAGAGTCAATACATCGACATCCAGTCGACTTGTATCCAAGGGGATATTGCACTCTCGTGCACCATATGATCCTTCTCTTGTTAGTAGATTTTCGAATCCGACGCTAAAATGATAGTTAATTGTAACGTTCAGGGCCTCCTATTGGCGATGGAACACTCAAATTGCGTCGAGAGTCAATACATCGACCTCCAGTCGACTTGTATCCAAGGGGATATTGCAGTCTCGTGCACCATGTGATCCTTCTCCTGTAAGTAGATTTTCGAATCCGACACTAAAATGATAGTTAACTGTAACGTTCAGGGCCTCCTAATGCCGATGGAACACTCAAATTGCGTCGCGATTCAATACATCGTCCTCCAACCAGCTTGTCTCCAAGGGTCAATAGCTGCCACGGGCACCTTGTGATCGTTCTGCTGTGAGTCTAGATTTTCGAACCCGACGATAAAATGATAGTTAATTGTAACGTTCAGGGCCTCCTAATGACGATGGAACACTCAAATTGCGTCGAGATTCAATACATCGGCCTCCAGCCGACTTGTCACCTATAGTCTGTTGCTGCCTCGGGCACCTTATGGTCGTTCTCCTGTGAGTCTAGATTTTCGAATCCGACGATAAAATGATAGTTAATTGTAACGTTCAGGGCCTCCTAATGACGATGGAACACTCAAATTGCGTCGAGATTCTCTACATCGTCCTCCAGCCGACTTGTCTCCAAGGGTCTATTGCTGCCTCGGGCACCTTATGGTCGTTCTCCTGTGAGTCTAGATTATCGAATCCGACACTAAAATGATAGTTAATTGTAACGTTCAGGGCCTCCTAATGCCGATGAAACACTCAAATTGCGTCGAGATTCAATACATCGTCCTCCAGCCGACTTGTCTCCAAGGGTCTATTGCTGCCTCGGGCACCTTACGGTCGTTCTCTTCCAAGTCTAGAATTTTGAATCCGACGCAAAAATGATAGTAATTGTAACGTTCAGGGCCCCCCTAATGACGATGGAACACTCAAATTGCGTCGAGATTCAATACATCGTCCTCCAGCCGACTTGTCTCCAAGGGGATATCGCTGCCTCGGGCACCACATGGTCCGTGTCCGGTGATTCTACGTTTTCGAATCCGACGCAAAACTCATAGTTAATTGTAACGTTCAGGGCCTCACATTGGCGATAGAATACTCAAATAGCGTCGAGATTCAATACATCGTCCTCCAGCCGACTTGTCTCCAAGGATCTAATGCTGCCTCGTGCACCTTATGGTCGTTCCCTTGTAAGTCTAGATTTACGAATCCGACGCAAAAATGATAGTTCATTATAACGTTCAGGGCCTCCAAATGACGATGGAGAACTCAAATTGCGTCGCGATTCAATACATCGTCCTCCAAACCGACTTGTCTCCAAGGGTCAATAGCTGCCACGGGCACCTTGTGATCGTTCTGCTGTGAGTCTAGATTTTCGAACCCGACGCAAAAACTGATTGTTAATTGTAACGTTCAGGGCCACCTAATGACGATGGAACACACAAATTGAGTCGAGATTCAATTCATCGACCTCCAGCCGACTTGTCTCCATGGGGATATTGCTGCCACGGGCTCCATGTGGTCCGTCTCATGTGAGTCTAGATTTTCGAATTCGACGCTAAAATGATTGTTAATTGTAACGTTCAGGGCCTCCTAATGACGATGGAACACTCAAATTGCGTCAAGAATCAATACATCGGTTTCCAGCCGACTTGCCTCCAAGGGTCTATTGCTGCCTCGGGCACCTTATGGTCGTTCTCCTGTGAGTCTAGATTTTTGAATCCGACGCATAAATGATAGTTAATTGTAACGTTCAGGCCTCCTAATGACGATGGAACACTCAAATTGCGTCGAGATTCAATACATCGGCCTCCAGCCGACTTGTCTCCAAGGGGATATTGCTGTCTCGGGCACCTTATGGTCGTTCTCTTGCAAGGCTAGATTTTCGAACCCGACGCAAAACTGATTGTTAAATTGTATCGTTCAGGGCACCTAATGACGATGGAACACTCAAATTGAGTCGAGATTCAATACATCGGCCTCCAGCCGACTTGTCTCCAAGGGGATATTGCTGTCTCGGGCACAATATGATCCTTCTCTTGTGTGTCTAGATTTTCGAATCCGACGCAAAAATGATAGTGAATTGTAACGTTCAGGGCCTCCAATTGGCGATAGAATACTCAAATTACGTCGAGATTCAATACATGGACCTCCAGCCGACTTGTCTCCAAGGGTCTATTGCTTCCTCGGGCCCCTTATGGTCGTTCTCCTGTGAGTCTAGATTTTCGAATCCGACCAAAAATGATAGTTAATTGTAACGTTCAGGGCCTTGTAATGACGATGGAACACTCAAATTGCGTCGAGATTCAATACATCGTTCTCCGGCCGACTTGTCTGCAAGGGTCTAATGCTGCCTCGTGCACCTTATGGTCGTTCTCTTGTAAGTCTAGATTTTCGAATCCGACGCAAAAATGATAGTTCATTATAACGTTCAGAGCGACCTAATGACGATGGAACACGCAAATTGCGTCGATATTCAATACATTGGCCTAAAGTCGATTTGTCTCCAAAGGGTATATTGCTGTCTACAGCACCGTATGAACTTCTCCTGTGAGTAGATTTTCGAATCCGACGCGAAAATGATAGTTAATTGTAACGCTCAGGGCCTTGTAATGACGATGGAACACTCAAATTGCGTCGAGATTCAATACATCGGCCTCCAGCCGACTCGTCTCCAAGGGTCTGTTGCTGCCTCGGGCACCTTATGGTCGTTCTCCTGTGAGTTTAGATTATCGAATCCGACGCAAAAATGATAGTTAATTGTAACGTTCAGGGCCTCCTAATGCCGATGGAACACTCAAATTGCGTCGAGATTCTCTACATCGTCCTCCAGCCGACTTGTCTCCAAGGGTCTGTTGCTGCCTCGGGCACCTTATGGTCGTTCTCCTGTGAGTCTAGATTTTCGAATCCGACGCATAAATGATAGTTAATTGTAACGTTCAGGGCCTTGTAATGACGATGGAACACTCAAATTGCGTCGAGATTCAATACATCGGCCTCCAGCCGACTTGTCTCCAAGGGTCTGTTGCTGCCTCGGGCACCTTATGGTCGATCTCCTGTGAGTTTAGATTATCGAATCCGACGCAAAAATGATAGTTAATTGTAACGTTTAGGGCCTCCTAATGACGATGGGACACTCAAATTGTGTCGAGAATCAATACATCGGTTTCCAGCCGACTTGTCTCCAAGGGTCTATTGCTGCCTCGAGCACCGTATGAACTTCTCCTGTGAGTAGATTTTCGAATCCGACGCATAAATGATAGTTAATTGTAACGTTCAGGGACTCCTAAAGACGATGGAACCCTCAAATTGCGTCGAGAGTCAATACATCGACATCCAGTCGACTTGTATCCAAGGGGATATTGCACTCTCGTGCACCATATGATCCTTCTCTTGTTAGTAGATTTTCGAATCCGACGCTAAAATGATAGTTAATTGTAACGTTCAGGGCCTCCTATTGGCGATGGAACACTCAAATTGCGTCGAGAGTCAATACATCGACCTCCAGTCGACTTGTATCCAAGGGGATATTGCAGTCTCGTGCACCATGTGATCCTTCTCCTGTAAGTAGATTTTCGAATCCGACACTAAAATGATAGTTAACTGTAACGTTCAGGGCCTCCTAATGCCGATGGAACACTCAAATTGCGTCGCGATTCAATACATCGTCCTCCAACCAGCTTGTCTCCAAGGGTCAATAGCTGCCACGGGCACCTTGTGATCGTTCTGCTGTGAGTCTAGATTTTCGAACCCGACGATAAAATGATAGTTAATTGTAACGTTCAGGGCCTCCTAATGACGATGGAACACTCAAATTGCGTCGAGATTCAATACATCGGCCTCCAGCCGACTTGTCTCCTATAGTCTGTTGCTGCCTCGGGCACCTTATGGTCGTTCTCCTGTGAGTCTAGATTTTCGAATCCGACGATAAAATGATAGTTAATTGTAACGTTCAGGGCCTCCTAATGACGATGGAACACTCAAATTGCGTCGAGATTCTCTACATCGTCCTCCAGCCGACTTGTCTCCAAGGGTCTATTGCTGCCTCGGGCACCTTATGGTCGTTCTCCTGTGAGTCTAGATTATCGAATCCGACACTAAAATGATAGTTAATTGTAACGTTCAGGGCCTCCTAATGCCGATGAAACACTCAAATTGCGTCGAGATTCAATACATCGTCCTCCAGCCGACTTGTCTCCAAGGGTCTATTGCTGCCTCGGGCACCTTACGGTCGTTCTCTTCCAAGTCTAGAATTTTGAATCCGACGCAAAAATGATAGTAATTGTAACGTTCAGGGCCCCCTAATGACGATGGAACACTCAAATTGCGTCGAGATTCAATACATCGTCCTCCAGCCGACTTGTCTCCAAGGGGATATCGCTGCCTCGGGCACCACATGGTCCGTGTCCGGTGATTCTACGTTTTCGAATCCGACGCAAAACTCATAGTTAATTGTAACGTTCAGGGCCTCACATTGGCGATAGAATACTCAAATAGCGTCGAGATTCAATACATCGTCCTCCAGCCGACTTGTCTCCAAGGATCTAATGCTGCCTCGTGCACCTTATGGTCGTTCCCTTGTAAGTCTAGATTTACGAATCCGACGCAAAAATGATAGTTCATTATAACGTTCAGGGCCTCCAAATGACGATGGAGAACTCAAATTGCGTCGCGATTCAATACATCGTCCTCCAACCGACTTGTCTCCAAGGGTCAATAGCTGCCACGGGCACCTTGTGATCGTTCTGCTGTGAGTCTAGATTTTCGAACCCGACGCAAAACTGATTGTTAATTGTAACGTTCAGGGCCACCTAATGACGATGGAACACACAAATTGAGTCGTGATTCAATTCATCGACCTCCAGCCGACTTGTCTCCATGGGGATATTGCTGCCACGGGCTCCATGTGGTCCGTCTCCTGTGAGTCTAGATTTTCGAATTCGACGCTAAAATGATTGTTAATTGTAACGTTCAGGGCCTCCTAATGACGATGGAACACTCAAATTGCGTCAAGAATCAATACATCGGTTTCCAGCCGACTTGCCTCCAAGGGTCTATTGCTGCCTCGGGCACCTTATGGTCGTTCTCCTGTGAGTCTAGATTTTTGAATCCGACGCATAAATGATAGTTAATTGTAACGTTCAGGGCCTCCTAATGACGATGGAACACTCAAATTGCGTCGAGATTCAATACATCGGCCTCCAGCCGACTTGTCTCCAAGGGGATATTGCTGTCTCGGGCACCTTATGGTCGTTCTCTTGCAAGGCTAGATTTTCGAACCCGACGCAAAACTGATTGTTAATTGTATCGTTCAGGGCCACCTAATGACGATGGAACACTCAAATTGAGTCGAGATTCAATACATCGGCCTCCAGCCGACTTGTCTCCAAGGGGATATTGCTGTCTCGGGCACAATATGATCCTTCTCTTGTGTGTCTAGATTTTCGAATCCGACGCAAAAATGATAGTGAATTGTAACGTTCAGGGCCTCCAATTGGCGATAGAATACTCAAATTACGTCGAGATTCAATACATGGACCTCCAGCCGACTTGTCTCCAAGGGTCTATTGCTTCCTCGGGCCCCTTATGGTCGTTCTCCTGTGAGTCTAGATTTTCGAATCCGACCAAAAATGATAGTTAATTGTAACGTTCAGGGCCTTGTAATGACGATGGAACACTCAAATTGCGTCGAGATTCAATACATCGTTCTCCGGCCGACTTGTCTGCAAGGGTCTAATGCTGCCTCGTGCACCTTATGGTCGTTCTCTTGTAAGTCTAGATTTTCGAATCCGACGCAAAAATGATAGTTCATTATAACGTTCAGAGCGACCTAATGACGATGGAACACGCAAATTGCGTCGATATTCAATACATTGGCCTAAAGTCGATTTGTCTCCAAAGGGTATATTGCTGTCTACAGCACCGTATGAACTTCTCCTGTGAGTAGATTTTCGAATCCGACGCGAAAATGATAGTTAATTGTAACGTTCAAGGCCTCCTAATGACGATGGAACACTCAAATTGCGTCGAGATTCAATACATCGGCCTCCAGCCGACTTGTCTCCAAGGGGATATTGCTGTCTCGGGCACCTTATGGTCGTTCTCTTGCAAGGCTAGATTTTCGAACCCGACGCAAAACTGATTGTTAATTGTAACGTTCAGGGCCACCTAATGACGATGGAACACTCAAATTGAGTCGAGATTCAATACATCGACCTCCAGCCGACTTGTCTCAATGGGGATATTGCTGCCTCGGGCTCCATGTGGTCCGTCTCCTGTGAGTCTAGAATTTCATATCCGACGCGAAAATGATAGTTAATTGTAACGTTCAGGGCCTCCTAATGACGATGGAACACTCAAATTGCGTCGAGATTCAATACATCGTCCTCCAGCCGATTTGTCTCCAAGGGGATATTGCTGCCTCGGGCACCAAATGGTCCGTCTGCTGTGAGTCTAGATTTTCGAATCCGACGAAAAACTGGTAGTTAATTGTAACATTCAGGGCCTCCTAATGACGATGGAACACTCAAATTGCGTAGCGTTCCAATACATCGTCCTCCAGCCGACTTGTCTCCAAGGGTCTATTGCTGCCTCGGGCACCTTACGGTCGTTCTCTTCCAAGTCTAGAATTTTGAATCCGACGCAAAAATGATAGTAATTGTAACGTTCAGGGCCTCCTAATGACGATGGAACACTCAAATTGCGTCGAGATTCAATACATCGTCCTCCAGCCGACTTGTCTCCAAGGGGATAACGCTGCCTCGGGCACCACATGGTCCGTGTCCGGTGATTCTACGTTTTCGAATCCGACGCAAAACTCATAGTTAATTGTAACGTTCAGGGCCTCACATTGGCGATAGAATACTCAAATAGCGTCGAGATTCAATACATCGTCCTCCAGCCGACTTGTCTCCAAGGGTCTAATGCTGCCTCGTGCACCTTATGGTCGTTCTCTTGTAAGTCTAGATTTACGAATCCGACGCAAAAATGATAGTTCATTATAACGTTCAGGGCCTCCAAATGACGATGGAGAACTCAAATTGCGTCGCGATTCAATACATCGTCCTCCAACCGACTTGTCTCCAAGGGTCAATAGCTGCCACGGGCACCTTGTGATCGTTCTGCTGTGAGTCTAGATTTTCGAACCCGACGCAAAACTGATTGTTAATTGTAACGTTCAGGGCCACCTAATGACGATGGAACACACAAATTGAGTCGAGATTCAATTCATCGACCTCCAGCCGACTTGTCTCCATGGGGATATTGCTGCCACGGGCTCCATGTGGTCCGTCTCCTGTGAGTCTAGATTTTCGAATTCGACGCTAAAATGATTGTTAATTGTAACGTTCAGGGCCTCCTAATGACGATGGAACACTCAAATTGCGTCGAGATTCAATACATCGGCCTCCAGCCGACTTGTCTCCAAGGGGATATTGCTGTCTCGGGCACCTTATGGTCGTTCTCTTGCAAGGCTAGATTTTCGAACCCGACGCAAAACTGATTGTTAATTGTATCGTTCAGGGCCACCTAATGACGATGGAACACTCAAATTGAGTCGAGATTCAATACATCGGCCTCCAGCCGACTTGTCTCCAAGGGGATATTGCTGTCTCGGGCACAATATGATCCTTCTCTTGTGTGTCTAGATTTTCGAATCCGACGCAAAAATGATAGTGAATTGTAACGTTCAGGGCCTCCTATTGGCGATAGAATACTCAAATTGCGTCGAGATTCAATACATGGACCTCCAGCCGACTTGTCTCCAAGGGTCTATTGTTTCCTCGGGCCCCTTATGGTCGTTCTCCTGTGAGTCTAGATTTTCGAATCCGACCAAAAATGATAGTTAATTGTAACGTTCAGGGCCTTGTAATGACGATGGAACACTCAAATTGCGTCGAGATTCAATACATCGTTCTCCAGTCGACTTGTCTGCAAGGGTCTAATGCTGCCTCGTGCACCTTATGGTCGTTCTCTTGTAAGTCTAGATTTTCGAATCCGACGCAAAAATGATAGTTCATTATAACGTTCAGGGCGACCTAATGACGATGGAACACTCAAATTGCGTCGATTTTCAATACATTGGCCTCCAGTCGATTTGTCTCCAAAGGGTATATTGCTGTCTCGAGCACCGTATGAACTTCTCCTGTGAGTAGATTTTCGAATCCGACGCGAAAATGATAGTTAATTGTAACGTTCAGGGCCTCCTAATGACGATGGAACACTCAAATTGCGTCGAGATTCAATACATCGGCCTCCAGCCGACTTGTCTCCAAGGCAATATTGCAGTCTCGGGCACCTTATGGTCGTTCTCTTGCAAGGCTAGATTTTCGAACCCGACGCAAAACTCATTGTTAATTGTAACGTTCAGGGCCACCTAATGACGATGGAACACTCAAATTGCGTCGAGATTCAATACATCGTCCTCCAGCCGATTTGTCTCCAAGGGGATATTGCTGCCTTGGGCACCAAATGGTCCGTCTGCTGTATGTCTAGATTTTCGAATCCGACGAAAAACTGATAGTTAATTGTAACATTCAGGGCCTCCTAATGACGATGGAACACTCAAATTGCGTCGAGATTCAATACATCGGCTTCCAGCCGACTTGTCTCCGAGGGGATATTGCTGTCTCGGGCACAATATGATCCTTCTGCTGTGAGTCTACATTTTCGAATCCGACGCAAAAATGATAGTGAATTGTAACGCTCAGGGCCTCCAAATGACGATGGAGCACTCAAATTGCGTCTCGATTCAATACATCGTCCTCCAACCGACTTGTCTCCAAGGGTTAATAGATGCCACTTGCACCTTGTGATCGTTCTGCTGTGTGTCTAGATTTTCGAACCCGAAGCAAAACTGATTGTTAATTGTAACGTTCAGTGCCACCTAATGACGATGGAACACTCAAATTGAGTCGAGATTCAATACATCGACCTCCAGCCGACTTGTCTCCATGGGGATATTGCTGCCACGGGCTCCATGTGGTCCGTCTCCTGTGAGTCTAGATTTTCGAATCCGACGCGAAAATGATAGTTAATTGTAACGTTCAGGGCCTCCTAATGACGATGGAACACTCAAATTGCGTCGAGATTCAATACATCGGCCTCCAGCCGACTTGTCTCCAAGGGGATATTGCTGTCTCGGGCACAATATGATCCTTCTCCTGTGAGTCTAGATTTTCGAATCCGACGCAAAAATGATAGTGAATTGTAACGTTCAGCGCCTCCTAATGGCGATAGAAGACTCAAATTGCGTCGAGATTCAATACATCGTCCTCCAGCCGATTTGTCTCCAAGGGGATATTGCTGCCTCGGGCACCAAATGGTCCGTCTGCTGTGAGTCTAGATTTTCGAATCCGACGCAAAAATGATAGTTAATTGTAACATTCAGGGCCTCCTAATGCCGATGGAACAGTCAAATTGCGTCGCTATCCAATACATCGTCCTCCAGCCGACTTGTCTCCAAGGGTCTTTTGCTGCCTCGGGCACCTTACGGTCGTTCTCTTGCAAGTCTAGATTTTCGAATCCGACGCAAAAATGATAGTAATTGTAACGTTCAGGGCCTCCTATTGGCGATAGAATACTCAAATTGCGTCGAGATTCAATACATCGACCTCAAGCCGACTTGTCTCCAAGGGTCTATTGCTTCCTCCGGCCCCTTATGGTCGGTCTCCTGTGAGTCTAGATTTTCGAATCCGACGCAAATATGATAGTTAATTGTAACGTTCAGGGCCTCCTAATGCTGATGGAACACTCAAATTGCGTCAAGAATCAATACATCGGTTTCCAGCCGACTTACCTCCAAGGGTCTATTGCTGCCTCGGGCACCTTATGGTCGTTCTCCTGTGAGTCTAGATTTTTGAATCCGACGCATAAATGATAGTTAATTGTAACGTTCAGGGACTCCTAAAGACGATGGAACACTCAAATTGCGTCGAGATTCAATACATCGACCTCCAGCCGACTTGTCTCCGTGGTGATATTGCTGCCTCGGGCACCTTATGGTCGCTCTCCTGTGAGTTTAGATTATCGAATCCGACGCAAAAATGATAGTTAATTGTAACGTTTAGGGCCTTGTAATGACGATGGAACACTCAAATTGCGTCGAGATTCAATACATCGACCTCCAGCCGACTTGTCTCCGTGGTGTTATTGCTGCCTCGGGCACCTTATGGTCGTTCTCCTGTGAGTCTAGATTTTTGAATCCGACGCATAAATGATAGTTAATAGTAACGTTCAGGGACTCCTAAAGACGATGGAACACTCAAATTGCGTCGAGATTCAATACATCGACCTCCAGCCGACTTGTCTCCGTGGTGATATTGCTGCCTCGGGCACCTTATGGTCGCTCTCCTGTGAGTTTAGATTATCGAATCCGACGCAAAAATGATAGTTAATTGTAAGGTTCAGGGCCTCCTAATGACGATGGAACACTCAAATTGCGTCGAGATTCAATACATCGGCCTCCAGCGGACTTGTCTCCAAGGGGATATTGCTGTCTCGGGCACCATATGATCCTTCTCCTGTGAGTCTAGATTTTCGAATCCGACGCAAAAATGATAGTGAATAGTAACGTTCAGCGCCTCCTGATGACGATAGAACTCTCAAATTGCGTCGAGATTCAATACATCGTCCTCCAGCTGATTTGTCTCCAAGGGGATATTGCTGCCTCGGGCACCAAATGGTCCGTCTCCTATGAGTCTGGATTTATGAATCCGACGCGAAACTGATAGTTAATTGTAACGTTCAGGGCCTCCAAATGACGATGGAGCACTCAAATTGCATCCCGATTCAATACATCGTCCTCCAGCGGACTGGTCTCCAAGGGGATATTGCTGCATCTGGCACCTTATGGTCGTTCTCTTGAAAGTCTAGATTTTCGAATCCGACGCAAAAATGATAGTAATTGTAACGTTCAGGGCCTCCTAATGACGATGGAACACTCAAATATCCTCGAGATTCAATACATCGGCATTCAGCCGATTTGTCTCCACGGGGTATATTTCTGTCTCGAGCACCGTATGAACTTCTCCTGTGAGTAGATTTTCGAATCCGACGCTAAAATGATTGTTAATTGTAACGTTCAGGGCCTCCTCATGTCGATGGAACACTCAAATTGCGTCAAGAATCAATACATCGGTTTCCAGCCTACTTGTCTCCAAGGGTCTATTGCTGCCTCGGGCACCTTATGGTCGTTCTCCTGTGAGTCTAGATTTTCGAATCCGACGCATAAATGATAGTTAATTGTAACGTTCAGGAACTTCTAATGACGATGGAACACTCAAATTGCGTCGAGAGTCGAAACATCGTCCTCCAGTCGACTTGTATCCAAGGGTAATTGCAGTCTCGTGCACCATATGATCCTTCTCCTGTTAGTAGATTATCGAATCCGACGCAAAAATGTTAGTTAACTGTAACGTTCAGGGCCTCCTAATGACGATGGAACACTCAAATTGCAACAAGAATCAATACATCGGTTTCCAGCCGACTTGTCTCCAAGGGTCTTATGCTGCCTCAGGCACCTTATGGTCGTTCTCCTGTGAGTCTAGATTTTCGAATCCGACGCATAAATGATAGTTAATTGTAACGTTCAGGAACTCCTAATGACGATGGAACACTCAAATTGCGTGGAGAGTCAATACGTCGACCTCCAATCGACTTGTATCCAAGGGGATATTGCAGTCTCGTGCACCATATGATCCTTCTCCTGTTAGTAGATTTTCGAATCCGACGCTAAAATGTTAGTTAACTGTAACGTTCAGGTCCTCCTAATGCCGATGGAACGCTCAGATTGCCTCGAGATTCAATACATCGGCATTCAGCCGATTTGTCTCCAAGGGGTATATTGCTGTCTCGAGCACCGTATGAACTTCTCCTGTGAGTAGATTTTCGAATCCGACGCTAAAATGATTGTTAATTGTAACGTTCAGGGCCTCCTAATGACGATGGAACACTCAAATTGCGTCAAGAATCAATACATCGGTTTCCAGCCGACTTGTCTCCAAGGGTCTTATGCTGCCTCGGGCACCCTATGGTCGTTCTCCTGTGAGTCCAGATTTTCGAATCCGACGCATAAATGATAGTTAATTGTAACGTTCAGGAACTCCTAATGACGATGGAACACTCAAATTGCGTCGAGAGTCAATACGTCGACCTCCAGTCGACTTGTATCCAAGGGGATATTGCAGTCTCGTGCACCCTATGATCCTTCTCCTGTTAGTAGATTTTCGAATCCGACGCTAAAATGTTAGTTAACTGTAACGTTCAGGGCCTCCTAATGCCGATGGAACACTCAAATTGCGTCGAGATTCAATACATCGGCCTCCAGCAGACATGTCTCCAAAGGTCTATTGCTGCCTCGGGCACCTTAAGGTCGTTCTCCTGTGAGTCTAGATTTTCGAATCCGACGCAAAAATGATAGTGAATTGTAACGTTCAGGGCCTCCTAATGACGATGGAACACTCAAATTGCGTCGAGATTCAATACATCGGCCTCCAGCGGACTTGTCTCCAAGGGGATATTGCTGTCTCGGGCACCATATGATCCTTCTCCTGTGAATCTAGATTTTCGAATACGACGCAAAAATGATAGTGAATAGTAACGTTCAGCGCCTCCTGATGACGATAGAACTCTCAAATTGTGTCGAGATTCAATACATCGTCCTCCAGCTCATTTGTCTCCAAGGGTCTGTTGCTGCCTCGGGCTCCTTATGGTCGTTCTCCTGGGAGTTTAGATTTTCGAATCCGACGCGAAACTGATAGTTAATTGTAAGGTTCAGGGCCTCCAAATGACGATGGAACACTCAAATTGCGTCGAGATTCAATACATCGGCCTCCAGCGGACTTGCCTCCAAGGGGATATTGCTGTCACGAGCACCGTATGTACTTCTCCTGTGAGTAGATTTTCGAATCCGACGCTAAAATGATTGTTAATTGTAACGTTCAGGGCCTCCTAATGCCGATGGAACACTCAAATTGCGTCGAGATTCAATACATCCGCCTCCAGCAGACTTGTTTCCAAGGGTCTATTGCTGCCTCGGGCACCTTATGGTCGTTCTCCTGTGAGTCTAGAGTTTCGAATCCGACGCAAAACTCATAGTTAATTGTAACGTTCAGGGCCTCCTATTGACGAAGGAACACTCAAATTGCGTCGAGATTCAATACATCGACCTCCAGCCGACTTGTCTCCAAGGGTCTATTGCTGCCTCGGGCACCTTATGGTCGTTCTCCTGTGAGTCTAGATTTTCGAATCCGACGCAAAAATGATGGTTAATTGTAACGTTCAGGGCCTTGTAATGACGATGGAACACTCAAATTGCGTCGAGATTCAATACATCGGCATTCAGCCGATTTGTCTCCAAGGGTCTATTGCTGCCTCGGGCACCGTATGGTCGTTCCCCTGTGAGTCAACATTTTAGAATCCGACCCAAAACTGATAGTTAAATGTAATGCTCATGGCCTCTTAATGAGGATGGAACACTCAAATTGCGTCGAGAGTCAATACATCTTCCTCCAGCCGACTTGCTGCCTTGGGCTCCATGTGGTCCG
This sequence comes from Schistocerca americana, assembly GCF_021461395.2. NCBI lineage: Eukaryota > Metazoa > Arthropoda > Insecta > Orthoptera > Acrididae > Schistocerca > Schistocerca americana. The sequence continues at coordinate 9,124,481 of NW_025725790.1, read as the reverse complement.
TCTCCTGTGAGTCTAGATTTTCGAATCTGACGCGAAACTGATTGTTAATTCTAACGTTCAGGACTTCCTAATGACGATGGAACACTCAAATATCCTCGAGATTCAATACATCGGCATTCAGCCAATTTGTCTCCAAGGGGTATATTGCTGTCTCGAGCACCGTATGAAGTTCTCCTGTGAGTAAATTTTCGAATCCGACGCTAAAATGATTGTTAATTGTAACGTTCAGGGCCTCGTAATGACGATGGAACACTCAAATTGCGTCAAGAATCAATACATCGGTTTCCAGCCGACTTGTCTCCAAGGGTCTATTGCTGCCTCGGGCACCTTATGGTGGTTCTCCTGTGAGTCTAGATTTTCGAATCCGACGCATAAATGATAGTTAATTGTAACGTTCAGGAACTCCTAATGACGATGGAACACTCAAATTGCGTCGAGAGTCAATACATCGACCTCCAGTCGACTTGTATCCAAGGGGATGTTGCAGTCTCGGCACCATATGATCCTTCTCCTGTTAGTAGATTTTCGAATCCGACGCTAAAATGTTAGTTAACTGTAACGTTCAGGGTCTCCTAATGCCGATGGGACACTCAAATTGCGTCGAGATTCAATACATCGGCCTCCAGCCGACTTGTCTCCAAAGGTCTATTGCTGTCTCGGGCACCATATGATCCTTCTCCTGTGAATCTAGATTTTCGAATACGACGCAAAAATGATAGTGAATAGTAACGTTCAGCGCCTCCTGAAGACGATAGAACTCTCAAATTGTGTCGAGATTCAATACATCGTCCTCCAGCTCATTTGTCTCCAAGGATCTGTTGCTGCCTCGGGCTCCTTATGGTCGTTCTCCTGTGAGTTTAGATTTTCGAATCCGACGCGAAACTGATAGTTAATTGTAAGGTTCAGGGCCTCCAAATGACGATGGAACACTCAAATTGCGTCGAGATTCAATACATCGGCCTCCAGCGGACTTGTCTCCAAGGGGATATTGCTGTCTCGAGCACAGTATGAACATCTCCTGTGAGTAGATTTTCGAATCCGACGCTAAAATGATTGTTAATTGTAACGTTCGGGGCCTCCTAATGACGATGGAACACTCAAATTGCGTCAAGAATCAATACATCGGTTTCCAGCCGACTTGTCTCCAAGGGTCTTATGCTGCCTCGGGCACCTTATGGTCGTTCTCCTGTGAGTCCAGATTTTCGAATCCGACGCATAAATGATAGTTAATTGTAACGTTCAGGAACTCCTAATGACGATGGAACACTCAAATTGCGTCGAGAGTCAATACGTCGACCTCCAGTCGACTTGTATCCAAGGGGATATTGCAGTCTCGTGCCCATATGATCCTTCTCCTGTTAGTAGATTTTCGAATCCGACGCTAAAATGTTAGTTAACTGTAACGTTCAGGGCCTCCTAATGCCAATGGAACACTCAAATTGCGTCGAGATTCAATACATCGGCCTCCAGCTGACATGTCTCCAAAGGTCTATTGCTGCCTCGGGCACCTTATGGTCGCTCTCTTGTAAGACTAGATTTTCGAATCCGACGCAAAAATGATAGTTAATTGTAACGTTCAGGGCCTTGTAATGACGATGGAACACTCAAATTGCGTCGAGATTCAATACATCGGCCTCCAGCCGACTTGTCTCCAAGGGGATATCACTGCCTCGGGCACCACATGGTCCATCTCCGTTGATTCCACGTTTTCGAATCCGACGCAAAACTCATAGTTAATTGTAACGTTCAGGGCCTCCTATTGGCGATGGAACACTCAAATTGCGTCGAGATTCAATACATCGGCCTCCAGCCGACCTGTCTCCAGGGGTGCTGCCTCGGGCACCTTATGGTCGTTCTCCTGTGAGTCTAGATTTTCGAATCCGACGCAAAAATGATAGTTAATTGTAACGTTTAGGGCCTCCTAATGACGATGGGACACTCAAATTGCGTCGAGATTCAATACATCGTCCTCCAGCCGACTTGTCTCCATGGGGATATTACTGCCTCCGGCCTCTTATGTTCGCTCTCATGTGAGTCTAGATTTTCGAATCTGATGCGAAACTGATTGTTAATTGTAACGTTCAGGGCTTCCTAATGACGATGGAACACTCAAATATCCTCGAGTTTCAATACATCGGCATTCAGCCGATGTGTCTCCAAGGGGTATATTGCTGTCTCGAGCACCGTATGAACTTCTCCTGTGAGTAGATTTTCGAATCCGACGCTAAAATGATTGTTAATTGTAACGTTCAGGGCCTTGTAATGACGATGGAACACTCAAATTGCGTCGAGATTCAATACATCGGCCTCCAGCGAACTTGTCTCCAAGGGGATATTGCTGTCTCGGGCACCATATGATCCTTCTCCTGTGAATCTAGATTTTCGAATACGACGCAAAAATGATAGTGAATAGTAACGTTCAGCGCTTCCTGATGACGATAGAACTCTCAAATTGTGTCGAGATTCGATACATCGTCCTCCAGCTCATTTGTCTCCAAGGGTCTGTTGCTGCCTCGGGCTCCTTATGGTCGTTCTCCTGGGAGTTTAGATTTTCGAATCCGACGCTAAAATGATTGTTAATTGTAACGTTCAGGGCCTCCTAATGCCGATGGAACACTCAAATTGCGTCGAGATTCAATACATCCGCCTCCAGCCGACTTGTTTCCAAGGGTCTATTGCTGCCTCGGGCACCTTATGGTCGTTCTCCTGTGAGTCTAGATTTTCGAATCCGACGCAAAATCGATAGTTAATTGTAACGTTCAGGGCCTTGTAATGACGATGGAACACTCAAATTGCGTCGAGATTCAATACATCGGCCTCCAGCCGACTTGTCTCCAAGGGGATATCGCTGCCTCGGGCACCACATGGTGTGTCTCCGGTGATTCTACGTTTTCGAATCCGACGCAAAACTCATAGTTAATTGTAACGTTCAGGGCCTCCTATTGGCGAAGGAACACTCAAATTGCGTCGTGATTCAATACATCGACCTCCAGCCGACTTGTCTCCAAGGGTCTATTGCTGCCTCGGGCACCTTATGGTCGTTCTCCTGTGAGTCTAGATTTTCGAATCCGACGCAAAAATGATGGTTAATTGTAACGTTCAGGGCCTTGTAATGACGATGGAACACTCAAATTGCGTCGAGATTCAATACATCGGCATTCAGCCGATTTGTCTCCAAGGGTCTATTGCTGCCTCGGGCACCGTATGGTCGTTCCCCTGTGAGTCAACATTTTAGAATCCGACGCAAAACTGATAGTTAAATGTAATGCTCATGGCCTCTTAATGACGATGGAACACTCAAATTGCGTCGAGAGTCAATACATCTTCCTCCAGCCGACTTGTCTGCAGGGGGATATTGCTGCCTCGGGCTCCATGTGGTCCGTCTCCTGTGAGTCTAGATTTTCGAATCCGACGCGAAACTGATAGTTAATTGTAACGTTCAGGGCCTCCAAATGACGATGGAACACTCAAATTGCGTCGAGATTCAATACATCGGCCTCCAGCCGACTTGTCTCCAAGGGGATATTGCTGTCTCGGGCACAATATGATCCTTCTCCTGTGAGTCTAGATTTTCGAATCCGACGAAAAAATGATTGTGAATTGTCACGTTCAGCGCCTCCTAATGACGATAGAAGACTCAAATTGCGTCGAGATTCAATACATCGTCCTCCAGTCGATTTGTCTCCAAGGGGATATTGCTGCCTCGGGCACCAAACGGTCCGTCTGCTGTGAGTCTAGATTTTCGAATCCGACGAAAAACTGATAGTTAATTGTATTATTCAGGGCCTCCTAATGACGATGGAACACTCAAATTGCGTCGCGATCCAATACATCGTCCTCCAGCCGACTTGTCTCCAAGGGTCTAATGCTGCCTCGGGCACCTTATGGTCGTTCTCTTGTAAGTCTAGATTTTCGAATCCGACGCAAAAATGATAGTTAATTGTAAAGTTCAGGGCCTCCTAATGACGATGGAACTCTCAAATTGCGTCGAGATTCAATACATCGTCCTCCAGCCGACTTGTCTCCAAGGGTCTATTGCTGCCTCGGGCACCTTATGGTCGTTCTCCTGTGAGTCTAGATTTTCGAATCCGACGCAAAAATGATAGTTAATTGTAACGTTCAGGGCCTTCTAATGACGCCGGAACACTCAAATTGCGTCGAGATTCAATACATCGGCCTCCAGCCGACTTGTCTCCAAGGGGATATCGCTGCCTCGGGCACCACATGGTCCGTCTCCGGTGATTCTACGTTTTCGAACCCGACGCAAAACTCATAGTTAATTGTAACGTTCAGGGCCTCCTATTGGCGATGGAACACTCAAATTGCGTCGAGATTCAATACATCGACCTCCAGCCGACTTGTCTCCAAGGGTCTATTGCTGCCTCGGGCACTTTATGGTCGCTCTCCTGTGAGTCGGGATTTTCGAATCCGACGCTAAAATGATAGTTAATTGTAACGTTCAGGGCCTTCTAATGACGATGGAACACTCAAATTGCGTCGAGATTCAATACATCGGCCTCCAGCAGACTTGTCTCCAAGGGGATATCGCTGCCTCGGGCACCTCATGGTCGGTCTCCGGTGATTCTACGTTTTCGAATCCGACGCAAAACTCATAGTTAATTGTAACGTTCAGGGCCTCCTAATGACGATGGAACACTCAAATTGCGTCGATATTCAATACATCGGCCTCCAGTCGATTTGTCTCCAAGGGGTATATTGCTGTCTCGAGCACCGTATGAACTTCTCCTGTGAGTAGATTTTCGAATCCGACGCTAAAATGATTGTTAATTGTAACGTTCAGGGCCTTCTAATGACGATGGAACACTCAAATTGCGTCGAGATTCAATACATCGGCCTCCAGCAAACTTGTCTCCAAGGGGATATCGCTGCCTCGGGCACCTCATGGTCGGTCTCCGGTGATTCTACGTTTTCGAATCCGACGCTAAACTCATAGTTAATTGTAACGTTCAGGGCCTCCTAATGACGATGGAACACTCAAATTGCGTCGCGATCCAATACAACGACCTCCAGTCGACTTGTATCCAAGGGGATATTGCAGTCTCGTGCACCATGTGATCCTTCTCCTGTTAGTAGATTTTCGAATCCGACGCTAAAATGATAGTTAACTGTAACGTTCAGGGCCTCATAATGCCGATGGAACACTCAAATTGCTTCGAGATTCAATACATCGGCCTCCAGCGGACTTGTCTCCAAGGGGATATTGCTGTCTCGGGCACCATATGATCCTTCGCCTGTGAGTCTAGATTTTCAAATCCGACGCAAAAATGATAGTGAATAGTAACGTTCAGCGCCTCCTGATGACGATAGAACTCATAAATTGCGTCGAGATTCAATACATCGTCCTCCAGCTGATTTGTCTCCAAGGGGATATTGCTGCCTCGGGCACTTTGTGGTCCGTTTCCAGGGAGTCTAGATTTTCGAATCCGGCGAAGAACTGATAGCTAATTGTAACATTCAGGGCCTCCTAATGACGATGGAACACTCACTTTGCGTCGCGATCCAATACATCGTCCTCCAACCGACTTGTCTCCAAGGATCAATAGCTGCCACGGGCACCTTGTGATCGTTCTGCTGTGTGTCTAGATTTTCGAACCCGACGCAAAACTGATTGTTAATTGTAACGTTCAGGGCCACCTAATGACGATGGAACACTCAAATTGAGTCGAGATTCAATACATCGACCTCCAGCCGACTTGTCTCCAAGGGGATATTGCTGCCTCGGGCTCCATGTGGTCCGTCTCCTGTGAGTCTAGATTTTCGAATCCGACGAAAAACTGATAGTTAATTGTAACATTCAGGGCCTCCTAATGACGATGGAACACTCATTTTGCGTCGCGATCCAATTCATCGTCCTCCAACCGACTTGTCTCCAAGGGTCAATAGCTGCCACGGGCACCTTGTGATCGTTCTGCTGTGAGTCTAGATTTTCGAACCCGACACAAAACTGATTGTTAATTGTAACATTCAGGGCCTCCTAATGACGATGGAACACTCAAATTGCGTCGCGATCCAATACATCGTCCTCCAGCCGATTGTCTCCAAGAGTCTAATGCTGCCTCGGGCACCTTATGGTCGTTCTCCTGTGAGATTAGATTATCGAATCCGACGCAAAAATGATAGTTAATTGTAACGTTTAGGGCCTTCTAATGGCGATGGGACACTCAAATTGCGTCGAGATTCAATACATCGTCCTCCAGCCGACTTGTCTCCAAGGGGATATTGCTGCCTCGGGCACCAAATGGTCCGTCTGCTGTGAGTCTAGATTTTCGAATCCGACGAAAAACTCATAGTTAATTGTAACATTCAGGGCCTCCTAATGACGATGGAACACTCATTTTGCGTAGCGAGCCAATACATCGTCCTCCAACCGACTTGTCTCCAAGGGTCAATAGCTGCCACGGGCACCTTGTGATCGTTCTGATGCGAGTCTAGATTTTCGAACCCGACGCAAAACTGATTGTTAATTGTAACGTTCAGGGCCACCTAATGACGATGGAACACTCAAATTTCGTCGAGATTCAATACATCGGCCTCCAGCCGACTTGTCTCCAAGGGGATATTGCTGTCTCGTGCACAATATGATCCTTCTCCTGTGAGTCTAGATTTTCGAATCCGACGCAAAAATGATAGTGAATTGTAACGTTCAGGGCCTCCAAATGACGATGGAGCACTCAAATTGCGTCGCGATTCAATACATCGTCCTCCAGCGGACTGGTCTACAAGGGGATATTGCTGCCTCGGGCACCTTATGGTCCGTCTCCAGTGAGTCTAGATTTTCGAAACCGACGAAAAACTGATAGTTAATTGTAACATTCAGGGCCTCCTAATGACGATGGAACACTCATTTTGCATCGCGATCCAATACTTCGTCCTCCAGCCGACTTGTCTCCAAGGGTCAATAGCTGCCACGGGCACCTTGTGATCGTTCTGCTGTGAGTCTAGATTTTCGAACCCGGCGCAAAACTGATTGTTAATTGTAACGTTCAGGGCCTCCAAATGACGATGGAGCACTCAAATTGCGTCGCGATTCAATACATCGTCCTCCAGCCGACTTGTCTCCAAGGGTCTAATGCTGCCTCGGGTACCTTATGATCGTTCTGCTGTGAGTCTAGATTTTCGAACCCGTCGCAAAACTGATTGTTAATTGTAACGTTCAGGGCCACCTAATGACGATGGAACACTCAAATTGCGTCGAGAGTCAATACATCGACCTCCAATCGACTTGTATCCAAGGGGATATTGCAGTCTCGTGCACCATTTGATATTCTCCTGTTAGTGGATTTTCGAATCCGACGCTAAAATGATAGTTAACTGTAACGTTCAAGGCCTCCTAATGCCGATGGAACACTCAAATTGCGTCGAGAGTCAATACATCGGCCTCCAGCCGACTTGTCTCCAAGGGTACCTTATGGTCGTTCTCTTGTAAGTCTAGATTTTCGAATCCGACGAAAAACTGATAGTTCATTATAACGTTCAGGGCGACCTAATGACGATGGAACACTCAAATTGCGTCGATATTCAATACATCGGCCTGCAGTCGATTTGTCTCCAAGGGGTATATTGCTGTCTCGAGCACCGTATGAACTTCTCCTGTGAGTAGATTTTCGAATCCGACGCTAAAATGAATGTTAATTGTAACGTTCAGGGCCTCCAAATGACGATGGAACACTCAAATTGCGTCAAGAATCAATACATCGGTTTCCAGCCGACTTGTCTCCAAGGGTCTATTGCTGCCTCGGGCACCTTATGGTCGTTCTCCTGTGAGTCTAGATTTTCGAATCCGACGCATAAATGATAGTTAATTGTAACGTTCAGGGACTCCTAAAGACGATGGAACACTCAAATTGCTTCGAGAGTCAATGCATCGACCTCCAGTCGACTTGTATCCAAGGGGATATTGCAGTCTCGTGCACCATATGATCCTTCTCCTGTTAGTAGATTTTCGAATCCGACGCTAAAATGATAGTTAACTGCAACGTTCAGGGTCTCCTAATGCCGATGGAACACTCAAATTGCGTCGAGATTCAATACATCGGCCTCCAGCCGACTTGTCTCCAAGGGTCTGTTGCTGCCTCTGGCACCTTATGGTCGTTCTCCTGTGAGTTTAGATTATCTAATCCGACGCAAAAATGATAGTTAATTAAAACGTTCAGGGCCACCTAATGACGATGGAACACTCAAATTGAGTCGAGATTCAATACATCGACCTCCAGCCGACTTGTCTCCAAGGGTCAATAGCTGCCACGGGCACCTTGTGATTGTTCTGCTGTGAGTTTAGATTTTCGAATCCGACGCTAAAATGATTGTTAATTGTAACGTTCAGGGCCTCCTAATGACGATGGAACACTCAAATTGCGTCAAGAATCAATACATCGGTTTCCAGCCGACTTGTCTCCAAGGGTCCATTGCTGCCTCGGGCACCTTATGGTCGTTCTCCTGTGAGTCTAGATTTTCGAATCCGACGCAAAAATGATAGTTAATTGTAACGTTCTGGGCCTCCTATTGGCGATGGAACACTCAAATTGCGTCGAGAGTCAATACATCGACCTCCAGTTGACTTGTATCCAAGGGGATATTGCAGTCTCGTGCACCATATGATCCTTCTCCTGTTAGTAGATTTTCGAATCCGACGCTAAAATGATAGTTAACTGTAACGTTCAGGGTCTCCTAATGCCGATGGAACACACAATTTGCGTCGAGATTCAATACATCGGCCTCCAGCCGACTTGTCTCCAAGGGTCTGTTGCTGCCTCGGGCACCTTATGGTCGTTCTCCTGTGAGTTTAGATTATCGAATCCGACGCAAAAATGATAGTTAATTATAACATTTAGGGCCTCCTAATGACGATGGAACACTCAAATTGCATCGAGAGTCAATACATCTTCCTCCAGCCGACTTGTCTACAAGGGGATATTGCTGCCTCGGGCTCCATGTGGTCCGTCTCCTGTGAGTCTAGATTTTCGAATCCGACGAAAAACAGATAGTTAATTGTAACATTCAGGGCCTCCTAATGACGATGGAACACTCAAATTGCGTCGAGATTCAATACATCGTCCACCAGTCGACTTGTCTCCATGGGGATATTACTGCCTCCGGCCTCTTATGTTCGCTCTCATGTGAGTCTAAATTTTCGTATCCGACGCGAAACTAATTGTTAATTGTAACGTTCATGGCTTCCTAATGACGATGGAACACTCAAATTGCCTCGAGATTCAATACATCGGCATTCAGCCGATTTGTCTCCAAGGGTCTATTGCTGCCTCGGGCACGGTATGGTCGTTCTCCTGTGAGTCAACATTTAAGAATCCGACGCAAAACTGATAGTTAAATGTAATGCTCAGGACCTCTTAATGACGATGGAACACTCAAATTGCGTCGAGAGTCAATACATCTTCCTCCAGCCGACATGTCTCCAAGGGTCTAATGCTGCCTCGGGCACCTTATGGTCGTTCTCTTGTAAGTCTAGATTTTCGAATCCGACGAAAAACTGATAGATAATTGTAACGTTCAGGGCCACCTAATGACGATGGAACACTCAAATTTAGTCCAGATTCAATACATCGACCACCAGCCGACTTGTCTCCAACGGTCAATAGCTGTTACGGGCACCTTGTGATCGTTCTGCTGTGAGTTTAGATTTTCGAATCCGACGCGAAACTGATAGATAATTGTAACGTTCAGGGACTCCTAAAGACGATGGAACAATCAAATTGCGTCGGTATTCAATACATCGGCCTCCAGTCGATTTGTCTCCAAGGGGTATATTGCTGTCTCGAGCACCGTATGAACTTCTCCTGTGAGTAGATTTTCGAATCCGACGCTAAAATGATTGTTAATTGTAACGTTCAGGGCCTGCTAATGACGATGGTACACTCAAATTGCGTCAAGAATCAATACATCGGTTTCCAGCCGACTTGTCTCCAAGGGTCCATTGCTGCCTCGGGCACCTTATGGTCGTTCTCCTGTGAGTCTAGTTTTTCGAATCCGACGCATAAATGATAGTTAATTGTAACGTTCAGGGACTCCTAATGACGATGGAACACTCAAATTGCGTCGAGAGTCAATACATCGACCTCCAGTCGACTTGTATCCAAGGGGATATTGCAGTCTCGTGCACCATATGATCCTCCTCCTGTTAGTAGATTTTCGAATCCGACGCTAAAATGATAATTAACTGTAACGTTCAGGGCCTCCTAATGCCGATGGAACACACAATTTGCGTCGAGATTCAATACATCGGCCTCCAGCCGACTTGTCTCCTAGGGTCTATTGCTGCGTCGGGCACCTTATGGTCGTTCTCCTGTGAGTCTAGATTTTCGAATCCGACGCAAATATGATAGTTAATTCTAACGTTCAGGGCCTTGTAATGACGATGGAACACTCAAATTGCGTCGAGATTCAATACATCGGCCTCCAGCCGACTTGTCTCCAAGGGTCTGTTGCTGCCTCGGGCACCTTATGGTCGTTCTCCTGTGAGTTTAGATTATCGAATCCGACGCAAAAATGATTGTTAATCGTAACGTTTAGGACCTCCTAATGACGATGGAACACTCAAATTGCATCGAGAGTCAATACATCTTCCTCCAGCCGACTTGTCTACAAGGGGATATTGCTGCCTCGGGCTCCATGTGGTCCGTCTCCTGTGAGTCTAGATTTTCGAATCCGACGCGAAACTGATAGTTAATTGTAAGGTTCAGGGCGTCCTAATGACGATGGAACACTCAAATTGCGTCGAGATTCAATACATCGGCCTACAGTGGACTTGTCTCCAAGGGGATATTGCTGGCTCGGGCACCAAATCGTCCGTCTCCTGTGAGTCTGGATTTTTGAATCCGACGCGAAACTGATAGTTAATTGTAAGGTTCAGGGCCTCCAAATGACGATGGAGCACTCAAATTGCGTCGCAATTCAATACATCGTCCTCCAGCGGACTGGTCTCCAAGGGTCAATAGCTGCCACGGGCACCTTGTGACCGTTCTGCTGTGAGTCTAGGTTTTCGAACCCGACGCAAAACTGATTGTTAATTGTAACGTTCAGGGCCACCTAATGACGATGGAACACTCAAATTTAGTCGAGATTCAATACATCGACCTCCAGCCGACTTGTCTCCAAGGGTCTGTTGCTGCCTCGGGCACCTTATGGTCGTTCTCCTTTGAGTTTAGATTTTCGAATCCGGCGAAAAACTGATAGTTAATTGTAACGTTTGGGGCCTCCTAATGACGATGGAACACTCAAATTGCGTCAAGAATCAATACATCGGTTTCCAGCCGACTTGTCTCCAAGGTTCCATTGCTGCCTCGGGCACCTTATGGTCGTTCTCCTGTGAGTCTAGATTTTCGAATCCGACGCAGAAATGATAGTTAATTGTAACGTTCTGGGCCTCCTATTGGCGATGGAACACTCAAATTGCGTCGAGAGTCAATACATCGACCTCCAGTCGACTTGTATCCAAGGGGATAATGCAGTCTCGTGCACAATATGATCCTTCTCCTGTTAGTAGATTTTCGATTCTGACGCTAAAATGATAGTTAACTTTAACGTTCAGGGCCTCCTAATGCCGATGGAACACTCAAATTGCGTCGAGATACAATACATCGGCCTCCAGCCGACTTGTCTACAAGGGTCTATTGCTGCCTCGGGCACCTTAAGGTCGTTCTCCTGTGAGTCTAGATTTTCGTACCCGACGCAAAAGTGATTGTTAATTGTAACGTTCAGGGCCACCTAATGACGATGGAACACTCAAATTGCATCGAGATTCAATACATCGTCCACCAGCCGACTTGTCTCCATGGGGATATTACTGCCTCCGGCCTCTTAGGTTCGCTCACATGTGAGTCTAAATTTTCGTATCCGACGCGAAACTAATTGTTAATTGTAACGTTCAGGGCTTCCTAATGACGATGGAACACTCAAATTGCCTCGAGATTCAATACATCGGCATTCAGCCGATTTGTCTCCAAGGGTCTATTGCTGCCTCGGGCACCGTATGGTCGTTCCCCTATGAGTCAACATTTAAGAATCCGACGCAGAACTGATAGATAATTGTAACGTTCAGGGACTCCTAAAGACTATGGAACAATCAAATTGCGTCGATATTCAATACATCGGCCTCCAGTCGATTTGTCTCCAAGGGGTATATTGCTGTCTCGAGCACCGTATGAACTTCTCCTGTGAGTAGATTTTCGAATCCGACGCTAAAATGATTGTTAATTGTAACGTTCAGTGCCTGCTAAAGACGATGGTACACTCAAATTGCGTCAAGAATCAATATATCGGTTTCCAGCCGACTTGTCTTCAAGGGTCTATTGCTGCCTCGGGCACATTATGGTCGTTCTCCTCTGAGTTTAGATTATCGAATCCGACGCAAAAATGATAGTTAATTGTAACGTTTAGGGCCTCCTAATGACGATGGAACACTCAAATTGCATCCAGAGTCAATACATCTTCCTCCAGCCGACGTGTCTACAAGGGGATATTGCTGCCTCGGGCTCCATGTGGTCCGTCTCCTGTGAGTCTAGATTTTCGAATCCGACGCGAAACTGATAGTTAATTGTAAGGTTCAGGGCGTCCTAATGACGATGGAACACTCAAATTGCGTCGAGATTCAATACATCGGCCTACAGCGGACTTGTCTCCAAGGGGATATTGCTGGCTCGGGCACCAAATGTTCCGTCTCCTGTGAGTCTGGATTTTTGAATCCGACGCGAAACTGATAGTTAATTGTAAGGTTCAGGGCCTCCAAATGACGATGGAGCTCTCAAATTGCGTCGCGATTCAATACATCGTCCTCCAGCGGACTGGTCTCCAAGGGTCAATAGCTGCCACGGGCACCTTGTGACCGTTCTGCTGTGAGTCTAGATTTTCGAACCCGACGCAAAACTGATTGTTAATTGTAACGTTCAGGGCCACCTAATGGCGATGGAACACTCAAATTTAGTCGAGATTCAATACATCGACCTCCAGCCGACTTGTCTCCAAGGGTCTGTTGCTGCCTCGGGCACCAAATGGTCCGTCTGCTGTGAGTCTAGATTTTCGAATCCGACGAAAAACTGATAGTTAATTGTAACATTCAGGGCCTCCTAATGACGATGGAACACTCAAATTGCGTCGATATTCAATACATCGGCCTCCAGTCGATTTGTCTCCAAGGGGTATATTGCTGTCTCGAGTACCGTATGAAGTTCTCCTGTGAGTAGATTTTCGAATCCGACGGTAAAATGATTGTTAATTGTAACTTTCAGGGCCTCCTAATGACGATGGAACACTCAAATTGCGTCAAGAATCAATACATCGGTTTCCAGCCGACTTGTCTCCAAGGGTCCATTGCTGCCTCGGGCACCTTATGGTCGTTCTCCTGTGAGTCTAGATTTTCGAATCCGACGCAAAAATGATAGTTAATTGTTACGTTCTGGGCCTCCTATTGGCGATGGAACACTCAAATTGCGTCGAGAGTCAATACATCGACCTCCAGTCGACTTGTATCCAAGGGGATATTGCAGTCTCGTGCACCATATGATCCTTCTCCTGTTAGTAGATTTTCGATTCTGATGCTAAAATGATAGTTAACTGTAACGATCAGGGCCTCCTAATGCCGATGGAACACTCAAATTGCGTCGAGATTCAATACATCGGCCTCCAGCCGACTTGTCTCCAAGGGTCTATTGCTGCCTCGGGCACCTTAAGGTCGTTCTCCTGTGAGTCTAGATTTTCGAATCCGACGCAAAAATTATAGTTAATTGTAACGTTCAGGGCCTTGTAATGACGACGGAACACTCAAATTGCGTCGAGAATCAATACATCGGCCTCCAGCCGACTTGTCTCCAAGGGGCTGTTGCTGCCTCGGGCACCTTATGGTCGTTCTCCTGTGAGTTTAGATTATCGAATCCGACGCAAAAATGATAGTTAATTGTAACGTTTAGGGCCTCCTAATGACGATGGAACACTCAAATTGCGTCGAGATTCAATACATCGGCCTCCAGCCGACTTGTCTCCAAGGGGATATTGCTGTCTCGGGCACAATATGATCCTTCTCCTGTGAGTCTAGATTTTCGAATCCGACGCATAAATGACAGTGAATTGTAACGTTCAGCGCCTCCTAATGACGATAGAAGACTCAAATTGGGTCGAGATTCAATACATCGTCCTCCAGCCGACTTGTCCCCAAGGGTCTATTGCTGCCTCGGGCACCTTATGGTCGTTCTCCTGTGAGTCTAGATTTTCGAATCCGACGCAAAAATGATAGTTAATTGTAACGTTCAGGGCCTCCTAATGACGATGGAACTCTCAAAATGCGTCGAGATTCAATACATCGTCCTCCAGCGGACTGGTCTCCAAGGGGATATTGCTGCATCGGGCACCTTATGGTCCGTCTCCAGTGTGTCTAGGTTTTCGAATCCGACGAAAAACTGATAGTTAATTGTAACATTCAGGGCCACCTAATGACGATGGAACACTGAAATTGAGTCGAGATTCAATACATCGGCCTCCAGCCGACATGTCTCCAAGGGGATATCGCTGCCTCGGGCACAACATGGTCCGTCTCCGATGATTCTACGTTTTCGAATCCGACGCAAAACTCATAGTTAATTGTAACGTTCAGGGCCTCCTATTGGCGATGGAGCACTCAAATTGCGTCGAGATTCAATACATCGACATCCAGCCGACTTGTCTCCAAGGGGATATTGCTGCATCGGGCACCTTATGGTCGTTATCCTGTGAGTTTAGATTTTCGAATCCGACGAAAAACTGATAGTTAATTGTAACATTCAGGGCCTCCTAATGACGATGGAACACTCATTTTCCGTCGCGATCCAATACATCGTTCTCCAACCGACTTGTCTCCAAGGGTCAATAGCTGCCACGGGCACCTTGTGATCGTTCTGCTGTGAGTCTAGATTTTCGTACCCGACGCAAAACTTATTGTTAATTGTAACGTTCAGGGCCTCCTAATGACGATGGAACACTCAAATTGCGTCGAGATTCAATACATCGTCCTCCAGCGGACTGGTCTCGAAGGGGATATTGCTGCATCGAGCACCCAATGGTCGTTCTCCTGTGAGTTTAGATTTCAGAATCCGACGAAAAACAGATGTTAATTGTAACATTCACGGTCTCCTAATGTCGATGGAACACTCAAATTGCGTCAAGAATCAATACATCGGTTTCCAGCCGACTTGTCTCCAAGGGTCTATTGCTGCCTCGGGCACCTTATGGTCGTTCTCCTGTGAGTCTAGATTTTCGAATCCGACGCATAAATGATAGTTAACTGTAACGTTCAGGGCCTCCTAATGCCGATGGAACACACAATTTGCGTAGAGATTCAATACATCGGCCTCCAGCCGACTTGTCTCCTAGGGTCTATTGCTGCCTCGGGCACCTTATGGTCGTTCTCCTGTGAGTCTAGATTTTCGAATCCGACGCAAAAATGATAGTTAATTGTAACGTTTAGGGCCTCTTAATGACGACGGTACACTCAAATTGCGTCGAGAGTCAATACATCTTCCTCCAGCCGACTTGTCTACAAGGGGATATTGCTGCCTCGGGCTTCATGTGGTCCGTCTCCTGTGAGTCTAGATTTTCGAATCCGACGCGAAACTGATAGTTAATTGTAAGGTTCAGGGCCTCCAAATGACGATGGAGCACTCAAATTGCGTCGCGATTCAAAACATCGTCCTCCAGCGGACTGGTCTCCATGGGTCAATAGCTGCCACGGGCACCTTGTGACCGTTCTGCTGTGAGTCTAGATTTTCGAACCCGACGCAAAACTGAATGTTAATTGTAACGTTTAGGGCCACCTAATGACGATGGAACACTCAAATTGAGTCGACATTCAATACATCGACCTCCAGCCGACTTGTCTCCAAGGGTCTATTGCTGCCTGGGGCACCTTATGGTCGTTCTCCTGTGAGTCTAGATTTTCGAATCCGACGCAAAAATGATAGTTAATTGTAACCTTCAGGGCCTCCTAATGCCGATGGAACACTCAAATTGCGTCGAGATTCAATACATCTTCCTCCAGCCGACTTGTCTACAAGGGGATATTGCTGCCTCGGGCTCCATGTGGCCCGTCTCCTGTGAGTCTAGATTTTCGAATCCGACGCGAAACTGATAGTTAATTGTAGCGTTCGGGGCCTCCTAATGACGATGGAACACTCAAATTGCGTCGAGAATCAATGCATCGGCCTCCAGCCGACTTGGCTCCAAGGGGATTTTACTGTCTCGGGCACAATATGATCCTTCTCCTTTGAGTCTAGATTTTCGAATCCGACGCAAAAATGATAGTGAATTGTAACGTTCAGGGCCTCCTAATGACGATAGAAGACTCAAATTGCGTCGGGAGTCAATACATCGTCCTCCAGCCGATTTGTCTCCAAGGGGATATTGCTGCCTCGGGCACCAAATGGTCCGTCTGCTGTGAGTCTAGATTTTCGAATCCGACGAAAAACTGATAGTTAATTGTAACATTCAGGGCCTCCTAATGACGATGGAACACTCAAATTGCGTCGCGATCTAATACATCGTCCTCCAGCCGACTTGTCTCCAAGGGTCTAATGCTGCCTCGGGCACCTTATGGTCGTTCTCTTGTAAGTCTAGATTTTCGAATCCGACGCAAAACTGATAGTTCATTATAACGTTCAGGGCGACCTAATGACGATGGAACACCCAAATTGCGTCAAGAATCAATACATCGGTTTCCAGCCGACTTGTCTCCAAGGGTCTATTGCTGCCTCGGGCACCTTATGGTCGTTCTCCTGTGAGTCTAGATTTTCAAATCCGACGCATAAATGATACTTCATTGTAACGTTCAGGGACTCCTAAAGACGATGGAACACTCAAGTTGCGTCGAGATTCAATACATCGGCCTCCAGCCGACTTGTCTCCAAGGGTCTAATGCTGCCTCGGGCACCATATGGTCCGTCTCCTGTGGGTCTGGATTTTTGAATCCGACGCGAAACTGATAGTTAATTGAAAGGTTCAGGGCCTCCTAATGACGATGGAACACTCAAATTGCGTCGAGGTTCAATACATCGGCCTACAGTGGACTTGTCTCCAAGGGGTATTGCTGGCTCGGGCACCAAATGGTCCGTTTCCTGTGAGTCTGGATTTTTGAATCCGACGCGAAACTGATAGTTAATTGTAACGTTCAGGGCCACCAAATGACGATGGAGCACTCAAATTGTGTCGCGATTCAATACATCCTCCTTCAGCGGACTGGTCTCCAAGGGGATATTGCTGCATCGGGCACACTATGGTCGTTTTCCTGTGAATTTAGATTTTAGAATCCGACGAAAAACTGATGTTAATTGTAACATTCACGGCCTCCTAATGACGATGGACCACTCATTTTGCGTCGCGATCCAATACATCGTCCTCCAACCGACTTGTCTCCAAGGGTCAATAGCTGCCACGGGCACCTTGTGATCGTTCTGCTGTGAGTCTAGATTTTCGAACCCGACGCAAAACTGATTGTTAATTGTAACGTTCAGGGCCACCTAATGACGATGGAACACTCAAATTGAGTCGAGATTCAATATATCGACCTCCAGCCGACTTGTCTCCAAGGGGATATTGCTGTCTCGAGCACAATATGATCCTTCTCCTGTGAGTCTAGATTTTCGAATCCGACGCAAAAATGATAGTGAATTGTAGCGTTCAGCGCCTCCTAATGACGATAGAAGACTCAAATTGCGTCGAGATTCAATACATTGTCCTCCAGCCGATTTCTCTCCAAGGGGATATTGCTGCCTCGGGCACCAAATGGTCCGTCTGCTGTGAGTCTAGATTTTCGAATCCGTCGAAAAACTGATAGTTAATTGAACATTCAGGGCCTCCTAATGACGATGGAACACTCAAATTGCGTCGCGATCCAATACATCGTCCTCCAGCCGACTTGTCTCCAAGGGTCTATTGCTGCCTCGGGCACCTTATGGTCGTTCTCCTGTGAGTTTACATTATCGAATCCGACGCAAAAATGATAGATAATTGTAACGTCTAGGGCCCCCTAATGACGATGGAACACTCAAATTGCGTCGAGATTCAATACATCGGCCTCCAGCCGACTTGTCTCCAAGGGTCTGTTGCAGCCTCGGGCACCTTATGGTCGATCTCCTGTGAGTTTAGATTATCGAATCCGACGCAAAAATGATAGTTAATTGTAACGTTCAGGGCCTTCTAATGACGATGGAACACTCAAATTGCGTCGAGATTCAATACATCGGCCTCCAGCCGACTTGTCTCCAAGGGGATATCGCTGCCTCGGGCACCACATGGTCCGTCTCCGGTGATTCTACGTTTTCGAATCCGACGCAAAACTCATAGTTAATTGTAACGTTCAGGGCCTCCTATGTGCGATGGAACACTCAAATTGCGTCGAGATTCAATACATCGACCTCCAGCCGACTTGTCTCCAAGGGTATATTGCTGCCTCGGGCACCTTATGGGCGTTCTCCTGTGAGTCTAGATTTTCGAATCCGACGCAAAAATGATAGTTAATTGTAACGGTGGGCGCCTCTTAATGATGACGGATCACTGAAATTGCGTTGAGAGTCAATACATCGACCTCCTGCCGACTTGTCTTCAAGGGGATATTGCTGCCTCGGGCTCCATGTGGTACGTCTCCTGTGAGCCTAGATTTTTGACACCGACGTGAAACTGATAGGTAATTGTAACGTTCAGGGCCTCCTAATGACGATGAAGCACACAAATTGCGTTGCGATTCAATACATCGTCCTCCAGCGGACTCGTCTCCAATGGGATATTGCTGCCTCGGGAACCTTATGGTCCATCTCCAGTGAGTCTAGATTTTCAAATCCGATGAAAAACTGATAGTTATTGTAACATTCAGGGCCTCAAAATGACTATAGAACCCTCACATTGCGTCGAGATTCAATACATCGGCCTCCAGCTGACTTGTCTCCAAGGGGATATTGCTGCCTCGGGTACCATATGAGCCTTCTCCTGTGAGTCTAGATTTTCGAATCCGACGCAAAAATGATAGTGAATTGTAACGTTCAGCGCCTCCTAATGACGATGGAACATTCAAATAGCGTCGCGATCCAATAAATCGTCCTCCAGCCGACTTGTCTCCTAGGGTCTATTGCTGCCTAGGGCACCTTATGATCGTTCTTCTGTGAGTCTAGACTTTCGAAACCGACGCAAAACTGATAATTAATTGAAACGTTCAGGGCCACCTAATGACGAAGGAACACTCAAATTGCGTCGAGATTCAATACATCGGCTTCCAGCCGACCTGTCTCCAAGGGGATATTGCTGGTTCGGGCACCATATGATCCTTCTCCTGTTAGTCTAGATTTGCGAATCAGACGCAAGAATGATAGTGAATTGTAGAGTTCAGCGCCTCCTAATGAAGGTAGAACACTCAAATTGCGTAGCGATTCAATTCATCGTCCTCCAGCCGACTTGATTCCAAGGCGATATTGCTGCCTCGGGCTCCAAATGGTCCGTCTCCTGCGAGTCTAGATTATTGAATCCGACGCGAAACTGATAGTTAATTGTAACGTTCAGGGCCTCCTAATGACGATAGAGCACTCAAATTGCGTCGCGATTCAATACATCGTCCCCCAGCCGACTTGTCTCCAAGGGTCTATTGCTGCCTAGGGCACCGTATGATCGTTCTCCTGTGAGTCTAGATTTTCCAACGCGACGCAAAACTGATAGTTAACTGTAACGTTCAGGGCCACCTAATGTCGATGGAACACTCAAATTGCGTCGTGATTGAATACATCGGCCTCCAGCCGACTTGCCTCCAAGGGGATATTGCTGTCTCGGGCACCATATGATCCTTCTCCTGTGAGTCTAGATTTTCGAATCCGACGCAAATATTATAGCGAATTGTAACGTTCAGCGCCTCCTAATTACGACAGAACACTCAAATTACGTCGAGATTCAATACATCGTCATCCAGCCGATTTGTCTCCAAGGGGTATTGCTGCTTCAGTCACCTTGTTCTCCGGTGAGTCTAGATTTTCGAATCCGGCGCAAAACAGATAGTTAATTGTAAAGTTCAGCGCCTCCTAACGACGATGGAACACTCAAATTACGTCAAGAGTCAATACATCGACCTCCAGCCGACTTGTCTTCAAGGGGATTTTGCTGCCTCGGGCTCCATGTGGTCCGTCTCCTGTGTGTCTACATTTTCGAATCCGACGCGAATCTGATAGATAATTGTAACGTTCAGGGCCTCCTAATGACGATGGAACACTCAAATTTCGTCTAGATTCAAAACAATGTCCTTCAGCCGACTTGTCTCCAAGGGGAAATTGCTGTCTCGGGCACCATATGATCCTACTCCTGTGAGTAGATTTTCTAATCCGACGCTAAAATGATAGTTAATTGTAATGGTCAGGGCCTCCTAATGACGATGGAACACTCAAATTGCGTCGAGGTTCAATACATCGGCCTCGAGCCAAATTGCCACCATGGGTCTATTGCTGCCACGGGCACCTTATGGTCGTTCTCCTGTGAGTCTAGATTTTCAACCCGACGCAAAACTGATAGTTAATTGTAACATTCAGGGCCACCTAATGACGATGGAACCCTCAAATTGCGTCGAGATTCAATACATCGGCCTCAAGCCAACTTGTCTCCAATGGGATATTGCTGTCTCGGGCACCATATGGTCCGTCTCCTGTGAGTCTAGACTTTCGAATCCTACGCAAAACTGATAGTTAATTGTAACGTTCAGGACCTCCTAATGACGAAGGAACACTCAAATCGCGTCGAGATTCACTACGTCGTCCTCCAGCCGACTTGTCTCCAAGGGGATATCGCTGCCTCGGGCACCACATGGTTCATTTCCGGTGATTCTACGTTTTCGAATCCGACGCAAAACTGATAGTTAATTGTAACGTTCAGGGGCTCCTAATGACGATGGAGCACTCAAATTGCGTCGCGATTTAATACATCGTCCTCCAGCGGACTGGTCTCCAAGGGGATATTGCTGCCTCGGGCACCTAATGATCCGGCTCCAGTGAGTCTAGATTTTCGAATCCGACGAAAAACTGATAGCTAATTGTAACATTCAGGGCCTCCTAATGACGATGGAACACTCAAATTGCGTCGCGATCCAATACATCGTCCTTCAGCCGACTTGTCTCCAAGGGCCTATTGCTGCCTCGGGCACCTTATGATCGTTCTCCTGTGAGTCTAGACTTTCGAAACCGACGCAAAACTGATAATTAATTGAACGTTCAGGGCCACCTAATGACGATGGAACACTCAAATTGCGTCGAGATTCAATACGTCGGCTTCCAGCCGACCTGTCTCCAAGGGGATATTGCTGGTTCTTGCACCATATAATCCTTCTCCTGTGAGTCTAGATTTGCGATTTTAGACGCAAGAATGATAGTGAATTGTAACCTTCAGCGCCTCCTAATGAAGGTAGAACACTCAAATTGCGTCGAGATTCAATACATCGTCCTTCAGATGACTTGTTTCCAAGTGGATATTGCTGTCTCGGGCACCATATGATCCTTCTCATGTGAGTAAATTGTCGAATCCGACGCTAAAATGATAGTTAATTGTAACGTTCAGCGCCTCCTAATGACGATGGAACACTCAAACTGCGTCGAGAGTCAATACATCGTCCTCCGGCCGACTTGTCTCCAACGGTCTATTGCTGCCTCGGGCACCTTATGGTAGTTCTCCTGTGAGTCTAGATTTTCGAATCCGACGCAAAACTGATAGTTAATCGTAACGTTCAGGGCCTCCTAACGACGATGGAACACTCAAATTGCGTCGAGATTCAATACATCGACCTCCAGCCGACTTGTCTTCAAGGGGATTTTGCTGCCTCGGGCTCCATGTGGTCCGTCTCCTGTGTGTCTACATTTTCGAATCCGACGCGAATCTGATAGATAATTGTAACGTTCAGGGCCTTTTAATGACGATGGAACACTCAAATTTCGTCTAGATTCAAAGCAACGTCCTTCGGCCGACTTGTCTCCAAGGGGAAATTGCTGTCTCGGGCACCATATGATCCTACTCCTGTGAGTATATTTTCTAATCCGACGCTAAAATGATAGTTAATTGTAATGGTCAGGGCCTCCTAATGATGATGGAACACTCAAATTGCGTCGAGATTCAATACATCGGCCTCCATCCGACTTGTCTCCAATGGGATATTGCTGTCTGGGGCACCATATGAGCCTTCTTCTGTGAGTCTAGATTTTCGAATCCGACGCAAAAATGATAGTTAATTGTAACGTACAGGTCCTTGTAATGACGATGGAACACTCAAATTGCGTCGAGATTCAATACATCGTCCTCCAGCCGATTAGTCTCCATGGAATATTGCTGCCTCGGCATCCAAATGGTCCGTCTAGTGTGAGTCTAGATTTTTGAATCCGATGCGAAACTGATAGTTAATTGTAACGTTCAGGGCCTCCTAATGGCGATGGAACACTCAAATTGCGTCGAGATTTAATATATCGTCCTTCAGCCGACTTGTCTCCAAGAGTCTATTGCTGCCTCGGGCACCTTATGGTCGTTCTCCGGTTAGTCTAGATTTTCGAATCCAGCAAGAAACAGATAGTTAATTGTAACGTTCAGCGCCTCCAAATGACGTTGGAACACTCAAATTGGGTCGAGAGTCAATTCATCGACCTCCAGCCGACTTGTGTTCAAGGGGATTTTGCTGTCTCGGGCACCATATGATCCTTCTCCTGTGAGTAGATTTTCGAATCCGACTCTAAAATGATAGTTAATTGTAACGTTCAGGGCCTCCTAATGACGATGTAACACTCAAATTGCGTAGAGATTCAATACATCATCCTTCAGCCGACTTGTCTCCAAGGGTCTATTGCTGCCTCGGGTACCTTATGGTCGTTCTCCTGTGAGTCTAGATTTTCTAATCCGACGCAAAACTGATTGTTAATTGTAACGTTCAATGCCTCCTAATGACGATGGAAAACTCAAATTGCGTCGAGATTCAATCCATCGTCCTCCAGCCGACTTGTTTCGAAGGTGATATTGCTGCCTCGGGCACCATATGGTCCGTCCCCTGTGATTCAACATTTTCGAATCCACGCAAAACTGATAGTTAATTGTAACGTTCAGGGCCTCCTAATGACGATGGAACACCCAAATTGCGCGGAGATTCAATACATCGTCCTTCTGCCGACTTGTCTCCAAGAGTCTTTTGCTGCCTCGGGCACCTTATGGTCGTTCTCCTGTGAGTCAAGATTTTCGAATCCGACGCAAAACTTATAGTTAATTGTAACGCTCAGGACCTCCTAATGACGATGGAACACTCAAATTACTTCGAGATTCAATACACCGGCCTCCAGCCGACTCGTCTGCAAGGGGATATTGCTGCCTCGGGCACCATATGGTCTGTCTCCTGTGAGTCTAGATTTTCGAATCCGACGCAAAAATGATAGTTAATTGTAACTATCAGCGCCTCCTAACGACGATGGGATACTCAAATTGCGTCGAGATTCAATGAATCGTCCTCCAGCAACTTGTCTACAAGGGGATATAGCTGTCACGGACACCTTATACACGTTCTCCTATGAGTCTAGATTTTCGAATCCGACGCAAAACTGATAGTTAATTTTAACGTTCAGGGCCTCCTAATGACGATGGAACACTCAAATTGCGTCGAGATTCAATACATCATCCTTCAGCCGACTTGTCTCCAAGGGTCTATTGCTGCCTCGGGTACCTTATGGTCGTTCTCCTGTGAGTCTAGATTTTCTAATCCGACGCAAAACTGATTGTTAATTGTAACGTTCAATGCCTCCTAATGACGATGGAAAACTCAAATTGCGTCGAGATTCAATCCATCGTCCTCCAGCCGACTTGTTTCGAAGGTGATATTGCTGCCTCGGGCACCATATGGTCCGACCCTGTGATTCAACATTTTCGAATCCACGCAAAACTGATAGTTAATTGTAACGTTCAGTGCCTCCAAATGACGAAGGATCACTCAAATTGCATCGCAATTCAATACATCGTCCTCCAGCCGACTTGTCTCCAAGGGTCTATAGCTGCCTCCGTCACCTTATAGTCGTTCTCCTGTGAGTTAGATTTTCGAATCCGACGCAAAACTGATTGTTAATTGTAACGTTCAGGGCCTCCTAATCACGATGGAACACTCAAATTGCGTCGAGATTCAATACATCGGCCTCCAGCCGACTTGTTTCCAAGTGTCTATTGCTGCCTCGGGCACCTTATGCTCGTTCTCCTCTGAGTCTAGATTTTCGAATCCGACGCATGACAGATAGTTAATTGTAACGTTCAGCGCCTCCTAATGACAATGGAACACTCAAAATGCGTCGAGATTCAATACATCGGCCTCCAGCCGACATGTCTCCAAGGGTCTATAGCTGCTTGTGGCACCTTATGGACGTTCCCCTATGGGTCTAGACGTTCGAATCCGACGCAAAACAGATAGTTAATAGTAACGTTCAGGGCCTCCTAATGACGATGGAACACTCAAATTGCGTCGAGATTCAATACGTCGTCCTCCAGACGACTTGCCTCCATGGGGAAATTGCTGCCTCGGGCACCATATGGTCCGTCTCCTGTGATTCTACATTTTCGAATCCACGCAAAACTGATAGTTAATTGTTACGTTCAGGTCCTCCTAATGGCGAAGGAACACTCAAATTGCATCGCGATTCAATACTTCGTCCTCCAGCGGACTGGTCTCCAAGGGGATATTGCTGCCTCGGGCACCTTATAGACGCTCTCCTGTGTCTAGATTTTCGAATCCGACGCTAAATTGTTAGTTAATTGTACAGTTCAGCGCCTCCTAATGACGATGGAACACTCAAATTGCGTCGAGAGTCAATACATCGTTCTCCAGCCGACTTGTCTACAAGGGGATATTGCTGCATCGGGCTCATATGGTCCGTCTCCTGTGAGTCTAGATTTTCGAATCCGACGCAAAAATGATAGTTAATTGTAACGTTCAGGGCCTCCTAATAGCGATGCAACACTCAAATTGCGTTGAGATTCAATACATCAGCCTCCAGCCGAGTAGTCTCCAAGGGTCTATTGCTGCCTCGGGCACCTTATGGTCCATCTCCTGTGAGTCTAGATTTTCGAATCCGACGCATAACGGATAGTTAATTGTAACTTTCATTGCCACCCAATGACGATGGAACACTCAAATTGCGTCGAGATTCAATACATCGTGCTCCAACCGACTTGTCTCCAAGGTGATATTGCTGCCTCAGGCACCAAATGGTCGTCTCCTGTGAGTCTAGATTGTCGAATCCGACGCTTTACTGATAGTTAATTGTAACGTTCAGGGCCTCCTAATGACGATGGAACAATGAAATTGTGTCGAGATTCAATACATCGTCCTTCAGCCGATTTGTCTCTAAGAGTCTATTGCTGCCTCGGGCTTCCTATGGTCGTTCTCCTGTAAGTCTAGATTTTCGAATCCGACGCAAAACTGAATGTTAACTGTAACGTTCAGGGCCTCCTAATGACGATGGAACACTCAAATTGCGTCGAGAGTCAATACATCGTTCTCCAGCCGACTTGTCTACAAGTCTACATATGGTCCGTCTCCTGTGAGTCTAGATTTTCGAATCCGACGCAAAAATTATAGTTAATTGTAACGTTCAGGGCCTCCTATTGACGATGGAACACTCAAATTGCGTCAGGATTCAATACAGCGTCCTTCAGATGACTTGTTTCCAAGTGGATATTGCTGTCTCGGGCACCATATGATCCTTCTCCTGTGAGTAAATTTTCGAATCCGACGCTAAAATGATAGTTAATTGTAACGTTCAGCGCCTCCTAATGACGATGGAACACTCAAATTGCGTCGAGAGTCAATACATCGTCCTCCGGCCGACTTGTCTCCAACGGTCTATTGCTGCCTCGGGCACCTTATGGTAGTTCTCCTGTGAGTCTAGATTTTCGAATCCGACGCAAAACTGATAGTTAATTGTAACGTTCAGGGCCTCCTAACGACGATGGAACACTCAAATTGCGTCGAGATTCAATACATCGTCCTTCAGCCGACTTGTCTCCAAGGGTCTTTTGCTGCCTCGGGCACCTTATGGTCGTTCTCCTGTGAGTCTAGATTTTCGAATCCGACGCGAGAATGATAGTTAATTGTAGCGTTCAGGGCCTCCTAACGACGATGGAACACTCAAATTTCGTCTAGATTCAAAGCAACGTCCTTCGGCCGACTTGTCTCCAAGGGGAAATTGCTGTCTCGGGCACCATATGATCCTACTCCTGTGAGTATATTTTCTAATCCGACGCTAAAATGATAGTTAATTGTAATGGTCAGGGCCTCCTAATGATGATGGAACACTCAAATTGCGTCGAGATTCAATACATTGGCCACCATCCGACTTGTCTCCAATGGGAAATTGCTGTCTCGGGCACCATATGAGCCTTCTTCTGTGAGTCTAGATTTTCGAATCCGACGCAAAAATGAAAGTGAATTGTAACGTTCAACCCCTCCTATTGACGACAGAACACTCAAATTGCGTCGAGATCAATACATCGTCCTCCAGCCGATTAGTCTCCATGGAATATTGCTGCCTCGGCATCCAAATGGTCCGTCTAGTGTGAGTCTAGATTTTTGAATCCGATGCGAAACTGATAGTTAATTGTAACGTTCAGGGCCTCCTAATGACGATGGAACACTCAAATTGCGTCGAGATTTAATATATCGTCCTTCAGCCGACTTGTCTCCAAGAGTCTATTCCTGCCTCGGGC
This sequence comes from Schistocerca americana, assembly GCF_021461395.2. Classification (NCBI taxonomy): domain Eukaryota; kingdom Metazoa; phylum Arthropoda; class Insecta; order Orthoptera; family Acrididae; genus Schistocerca; species Schistocerca americana. Next base: position 9,097,751 of record NW_025725790.1, on the reverse strand, counting down.
ACCTTATGGTCGTTCTCCGGTGAGTCTAGATTTTCGAATCCGGCAAGAAACAGATAGTTAATTGTAACGTTCAGCGCCTCCAAATGACGTTGGAACACTCAAATTGGGTCGAGAGTCAATTCATCGACCTCCAGCCGACTTGTGTTCAAGGGGATTTTGCTGCCTCGGGCTCCATGTGGTCCGTCTCCTGTGAGTCTACATTTTCGAATCCGACGGGAAACTGATAGTTAGTTGTAACGTTCAGGGCCTCCTAATGACGATGGAACACTCAAATTTCGTCTAGATTCAAAACATCGTCCTTCAGCCGACTTGTCTCCAAGGGGATATTGCTGTCTCGGGCACCATATGATCCTTCTCCTGTGAGTAGATTTTCGAATCCGACTCTAAAATGATAGTTAATTGTAACGTTCAGGGCCTCCTAATTACGATGTAACACTCAAATTGCGTAGAGATTCAATACATCGGCTTCGAGCCGACTTGCCTCCATGGGTCTATTGCTGCCTCGGGCACCTTATGGTCGTTCTCCTGTGAGTCTAGATTTTCGAATCCGACGCAAAACAGATAGTTAATTGTGACGTTCAGGGCCTCCTAATGACGAAGGAACACTCAAATCGCGTCGAGATTCGCTACATCGTCCTCCAGCGGACTGGTGTCGAAGGGGATATTGCTGCCTCGGGCACCTAATGGTCCGTCTCCAGTGAGTCTAGATTTTCGAATCCGACGAAAAACTGATATCTAATTGTAACATTCAAGGCCTCCTAATGACGATGGAAAACTCAAATTGCGTCGCGATCCAATACATCGTCCTTCAGCCGACTTGTCTCCAAGGGTCTATTGCTGCCTTGGGCACCTTATGATCGTTCTCCTGTGAGTCTAGCCTTTCGAATCCGACGCAAAAATGATAGTGAATTGTAACGCTCTGCGCCTCCTAATGACGATAGAACTCTCAAATTGCATCTAGATTCAATACATCGTCCTCCAGCCGACTTGTCTCCAAGTGTCTATTGCTACCTCGGGCACCTTATGGTCCTTCTCCTGTGAGTCTACATTTTCAATCCGATGCGAAACTGATAGTTAATTGTAACGTTCAGAGCCTCCTAATGACGATGGAACACTCGAATTGCGTCGAGATTCAATACATCGGCCTCCAGCCCACTTGTCTCCAAGGGCATATTGCTGCCTCGGGCACCATGTGGTCCGTCTCCTGTGAATCTAGATTTTTGAATCCGACGAGAAACTGATAGTTAATTGTAACGCTCATGGCCTCCTAATGACGATGGAACACTCAAATTTCGTCGAGATTCAATTCATCGTCCTTCAGCTGACTTGTCTCCAAGGGTCTATTGCTGCCTTGGGAAGCTTATGGTCGTTCTCCTATGAGTCTAGATTTTCGAATCCGACGCAAAACTGATAGTTAATTTTAACGTTCAGGGCCTCCTAATGACGATGGAACACTCAAATTGCGTCGAGATTCAATACATCATCCTTCAGCCGACTTGTCTCCAAGGGTCTATTGCTGCCTCGGGTACCTTTTGGTCGTTCTCCTGTGAGTTAGATTTTCGAATCCGACGCAAAAGTGATTGTTAATTGTAACGTTCAGGGCCTCCTAATGACGATGGAACACTCAAATTGCGTCGAGATTCAATACATCGGCCTCCAGCCGACTTGTTTCCAAGTGTCTATTGCTGCCTCGAGCACCTTATACTCGTTCTCCTCTGAGTCTAGATTTTCGAGTCCGACGCAAAACTGAATGTTAATTGTTACGTTAAGGGCCTCCTAATGACGATGGAACACTGAAATCGCGTCGAGATTCACTACATCGTCCTCCAGCGGACTGGTCTCCAAGGGGATATTGCTGCCTCGGGCACCTAATGGTCCGTCTCCAGTGAGTCTAGATTTTCGAATCCGACGAAAAACTGATATCTAATTGTAACATTCAAGGCCTCCTAATGACGATGGAAAACTCAAATTGCGTCGCGATCCAATACATCGTCCTTCAGCCGACTTGTCTCCAAGGGCCTATTGCTGCCCCGGGCACCTTATGATCGTTATCCTGTGAGTCTAGATTTTCGAACACGACGCAAAACTGATAGATAATTGTAACGTTCAGGGGCACCTATTGACGTTGGAACACTCAAATTGCGTGGAAATTCAATACAACGGCCTCCAGCCGACTTGACTCCAACGGGATATTGCTGTCTCGGGCACCATATGAGCTATCTCCTGTGAGTAGATTTTCGAATCCGACGCTAAAATGATAGTTAATTGTAATGCTCAGCGAATCCTAATGACGATGGAACACTCAAATTGCTCCGAGAGTCAATACATCGTCCTCCAGCTGACTGGTCTCCAAGAGTCTATTGCTGCCTAGGGCACCTTAGGATCGTTCTCCTGTGAGTCTAGATTTTCGAACCCGACACAAAACTGATACTTAATTATAACGTTCAGGGCCACCTAATGACGATGGAACACTCAAATTGCGTCTCGATCCAATACATCGTGCTCCAGCCGACTTGTCTCCAAAGGTCTACTGCTGCCTCGGGCACCCTATGGTCGTTCTCGTGTGCGTCTAGATTTTCGAATCCGACGCAAAACTGATAGTCAATTGTAAAGTTCAGGGCCTCCTAATGACGATGGAACACTCAAATAGCGTCGAGATTCAATACATCGGCCGGCAGACGACTTGTCTCCAAAGGGATTTTGCTGCCTCGGGCACCTAATGATCCGTCTCCAGTGTGTCTAGATTTTCGAATCCGACCAAAAACTGATAGCTAATTGTAACATTCAGGGATTCCTAATGACGATGGAACACTCAAATTGCGTCGCGATCCAATACATCTTCCTCCAGCCGACTTGTCTCCAAGGGTCTATTGCTGCCTCGGGCACCTTATGATCGTTCTCCTGTGAGTCTAGCCTTTCGAATCCGACGCAAAAATGATAGTGAATTGTAACGTTCAGCGCCTCCTAATGACGATAGAACACTCAAATTGCATCTAGATTCAATACATCGTCCTCCAGCCTACTTGTCTCCAAGTGTCTATTGCTACCTCGGGCACCTTATGGTCCGTCTCCAGTGAGTCTAGCTTTTCGAATCCGACGAGAAACTGATAGTTAATTGTAACACTCATGGCCTCCTAATGACGATGGAACACTCAAATATCCTCGAGATTCAATACGTCGTACTCCAGATGACTTGCTTCCATGGGGAAATTGCTGCCTCGGGCACCATATGGTCCGTCTCCTGTCATTCTACATTTTCGAATCCACGCAAAACTGATAGTTAATTGTTACGTTCAGGTCCTCCTAATGGCGAAGGAACACTCAAATTGCATCGCGATTCAATACTTCGTCCTCCAGCGAACTGGTCTCCAAGGGGATATTGCTGCCTCGGGCACCTTATAGACGCTCTCCTGTGTCTAGATTTTCGAATCCGACGCTAAATTGTTAGTTAATTGTACAGTTCAGCGCCTCGTAATGACGATGGAACGCTCAAATTGCGTCGAGAGTCAATACATCGTTCTCCAGCCGACTTGTCTACAAGGGGATATTGCTGCATCGGGCTCATATGGTCCGTCTCCTGTGAGTCTAGATTTTCGAATCCGACGCAAAAATGATAGTTAATTGTAACGTTCAGGGCCTCCTAATAGCGATGCAACACTCAAATTGCGTTGAGATTCAATACATCGGCCTCCAGCCGAGTAGTCTCCAAGGGTCTATTGCAGCCTCGGATACCTTATGGTCCATCCCCTGTGAGTCTAGATTTTCGAATCCGACGCATAACGGATAGTCAATTGTAACTTTCAGCGCCTCCCAATGACGATGGAACACTCAAATTGCGTCGAGATTCAATACATCGTGCTCCAACCGACTTGTCTCCAAGGTGATATTGCTGCCTCAGGCACCAAATGGTCGTCTCCTGTGAGTCTAGATTGTCGAATCCGACGCGTTACTGATAGTTAATTATAACGTTCAGATCCTCCTAATGACGATGGAACAATGAAATTGTGTCGAGATTCAATACATTGTCCTTCAGCCGACTTGTCTCTAAGAGTCTATTGCTGCCTCGGGCACCTTATGGTCGTTCTCCTGTAAGTCTAGATTTTCGAATCCGACGCAAAACTGAATGTTAACTGTAACGTTCAGGGCCTCCTAATGACGATGGAATACTCAAATTGCCTCGAGAGTCAATACATCGGCCTAAAGCCGACATGTCTCAATGGGTCTATTGCTGCCTCGAGCACCATATGGACCGTCTCCCGGTATTCTACATTTTCGAATCCGACGCAAAACTTATAGTTAATAAAAACGTTCAGGGCCTCCTAATGACGATGGAGCACTCAAATTGCGTCGCCATTCAATACATCGTCATCCAGCGGACTGGTCTCCAAGGGGATATTGCTGTCCCTGGCACCTTATGGTACGTCTCCAGTGAGTCTAGATTTTCGAATCCGACGAAAAACTGATAGTTAATTGTATCGTTCAGGGCTTCCTAATGACGATGGAACACTAAAATTGCGTCGAGATTCAATACACCGTCCTGCAGCCAACTTGTCTCCATGGGGATTTTGCTGCCTCGGGAACCTTATGGTCATTCTCCCGTGAGTGTACATTTTCGATTCCGACGCGAAACTTATAGTTAATTGTAACGTTCAGGTCCTCCTAATGACGATGGAACCCTCAAATTGCGTCGCGATCCAAAACATCGTCGTCCAGCCGTTTCTAAGGGGATATTGCTGCCTCGGGCACCATATGGTCCGTCCCCTGTGAGTCTAGTTTTTTGGATCCGACGCGAAACTGATAGTTAATTGTAACGTTCAGGGCACCTAATGACGATGGGAATCACAAATTGCGTCGAGATTCAGTACATCGTCCTCCAGCCGACTTGTCTCCAAGGCTCTATTGCCGCCTCGGTCACCTAATGGTCGTTCTCCTGTGAGTCCAGATTTTCGAATCCGACGCAAAACTGACATTTAATTATAACGATACGGCTATGCTAACGACGATGGAACTCACAAATTGCATTGCGTTTCAATGGATCGTCCTCCAGCCGAATTGTCTCCAAGGGTCTATTGCAGCGTCGGGCACCTTACGATCGTTCTGTTGTGAATAGATTTTCGAATCCGACGCAAAACTGATTGTTAATTGTAACTTTCAGCGCCTCCTAAGGACGATAGAACACTCAAATTGCGTCGAGATTTAATACATTGTCGTCCACCCGACTTGTCTCTAAGGGTCTATTGCTGCCTCTTGCACCTTATGATCGTTCTCCTGTGAGTCTAGCTTTTCGAATGCGACGGAAAACTGATAGTTAATTGTGAGGTTCAGGGCCTGCTAATGACGGTGGAACACTCAAATTGCGTCGAGATTCAATACATCGTGCTCCAGCCTACTTGTCTCCAAGGGGATATTGCTGCCTCAGGCGCCATATGTTCCGTGTCCTGTGAGTCTAGCTTTTCGTATCCGACGCAAAACTGATGGTTAATTGTAACGTTCAGGGCTTCCTACTGACGATGGAACACTCAAATTGCGTCGAGATTTAATACATCGGCCTCCAGCCGACTTGTCTCCAAGGGTCTATTGCTGTCTCGGGCACCATATGGTCCGTCTCCTGTGAGTCTAGATTTTCGAATCCGACGCAAAACGGACTGTTAATTCTAACGTTCCGACCCTGCTAACGACGATGGCACACACAAATTGCGTCGCGATTCAATACATCGTCCTTAGCCGACTAGTCTCTTAACGGTCTATTACTGCCTCCTGTGAGTCTAGATTTTCGAATCCGACGCTAAACTGATAGTTAATTGTAACTTTCAGCGCCTCCTAATGGCGATGGAACACTCAAATCGCGTCGAGATTCAATACATCGTCCTCCAGCCGACTTACCTCCAAGGGGATATTGCTGCCTCGGGCACCATATGGTCCGGCTCCTGTAGATTTTCGAATCCGACGCGAAACTGATAGTTAATTGTAACGTTCTGGGCCTCCTAATGACGATGGAACACTCAAATTGCGTCGAGATTCAATACATCTGCGTCCAGCCGACTTGTCTCCAAGCGTCTATTGCTGCCTCGTGCAGCATATGGTCGTTCTCCTGTGAGTCTAGATTTTCGAATCCGACGCAGAAATGATATTTAATTGTAACGTTCATTGCCTTCTAATGACGATGGAACACTCAAATTGCGTCGAGAGTCAATACATCGTCCAGCAGCCGACTTGTCTACAAGGGGATATTGCTTTCTCGGGCACCATGTGGTCCGTCTCCTGTGAGTCTAGAATTTCGAATCCGACGCAAAACTGATCGTTAATTGTAACGTTCAGAGCCTGCTAATGACGGTGGAACACTCAAATTGCGTCGAGAGTCAATACATCGACCTCCAGCCAACTTGCCTCCAAGGGGATATTGCTGCCTCGGGCGCCATGTGGACGGTCTATTAGTCTAGATTTTCGAATCCGACGCAGAAATGATTGTTAATTGTAACGTTCAGGGCCCCCTAATGACGATGGAACACTCAAATTGCGTCGAGATTCAATACATCGGCCTCCAGCCGACTTGTCTCCAAGGGGATATTGCTGCCTCGGGCAGCCTGTGAGGCTAGATTTTCAAATCAGAGGGAAAACTGATAGTTAATTGTAACGTTCAGGGCTTCCTAATGACGATGGAACACTCTAATTGCGTTGAGATTCAATACATCGTCCTCAAGCCAACTTGTCTCCAAGGTATTGCTGCCTCGGTCACCTTATGGACGTTCTCCTGTGAGTTTAGTTTTTCGAATCCGACGCAAAATTGACATTTAATTATAACGTTACGACTATGCTAACGACAATCTAAACACAAATTGCGTTGCGTTTGTTTACATCGTCCTTCAGCCGACTTGTCTCCGAGAGTCTATTGTTGCCTTGGGCACCTTATGGTCGTTCTCCTGTGAGTCTAGATTTTCGAATCCGACGCGAAACTGATAGTTAATTGTAACGTTCAGGGCCTCCTAATGACGTTGGAATACTGAAATTGTGTTGAGAAACAATAAATCGGATTCCAGCCGACTTGTCTCCAAGGGGATATTGCTGCCTCGGGCACCATGTGGTCCGTCTCGTAGTCTAGATTTTCGAATCCGACGCAGAAATGATAGTTAATTGTAACGTTCATTGCCTTCTAATGACGATGGAACACTCAAATTGCGTCGAGAGTCAATACATCGTCCAGCAGCCGACTTGTCTACAAGGGGATATTGCTTTCTCGGGCACCATGTGGTCCGTCTCCTGTGAGTCTAGAATTTCGAATCCGACGCAAAACTGATCGTTAATTGTAACGTTCAGAGCCTGCTAATGACGGTGGAACACTCAAATTGCGTCGAGAGTCAATACATCGACCTCCAGCCAACTTGCCTCCAAGGGGATATTGCTGCCTCGGGCGCCATGAGGACGGTCTATTAGTCTAGATTTTCGAATCCGACGCAGAAATGATTGTTAATTGTAACGTTCAGGGCCCCCTAATGACGATGGAACACTCAAATTGCGTCGAGATTCAATACATCGGCCTCCAGCCGACTTGTCTCCAAGGGGATATTGCTGCCTCGGGCAGCCTGTGAGGCTAGATTTTCAAATCAGAGGGAAAACTGATAGTTAATTGTAACGTTCAGGGCCTCCTAATGACGATGGAACACTCTAATTGCGTTGAGATTCAATACATCGTCCTCAAGCCAACTTGTCTCCAAGGTATTGCTGCCTCGGTCACCTTATGGACGTTCTCCTGTGAGTTTAGTTTTTCGAATCCGACGCAAAATTGACATTTAATTATAACGTTACGACTATGCTAACGACAATCTAAACACAAATTGCGTTGCGTTTGTTTACATCGTCCTTCAGCCGACTTGTCTCCGAGAGTCTATTGCTGCCTTGGGCACCTTATGGTCGTTCTCCTGTGAGTCTAGATTTTCGAATCCGACGCGAAACTGATAGTTAATTGTAACGTTCAGGGCCTCCTAATGACGTTGGAATACTGAAATTGTGTTGAGAAACAATAAATCGGATTCCAGCCGACTTGTCTCCAAGGGGATATTGCTGCCTCGGGCACCATGTGGTCCGTCTCGTAGTCTAGATTTTCGAATCCGACGCAGAAATGATAGTTAATTGTAACGTTCATTGCCTTCTAATGACAATAGAACACTCAAATTGCGTCGAGAGTCAATCCTTCGTCCTGCTGCCGACTTGTCTACAAGGGGATATTGCTGCCTCTTGCACCTTACGATCGTTCTCCTGTGAGTCTAGCTTATCGAATGCGACGCAAAACTGATAGTTAATTATGAGGTTCAGGGCCTCCTAATGACGATGGAACACTCAAATTGCGTCGAGATTCAATACATCGTCCTTCAGCCGACTTGTCTCCAAGGGTCTATTGCTGCCTCGGGCAGCATATGGTCGTTCTCCTGTGAGTCTAGATTTTCGAATCCGACGCAAAAATGATATTTAATTGTAACGTTCATTGCCTTCTAATGACGATGGAACACTCAAATTGCGTCGAGAGTCAATACATCGTCCTGCAGCCGACTTGTCTACAAGGGGATATTGCTTTTCGGGCACCATGTGGTCCGTCTCCTGTGAGTCTAGAATTTCGAATCCGTCGCAAAACTGATCGTTAATTGTAACGTTCAGAGCCTGCTAATGAAGGTGGAACACTCAAATTGCGTCGAGATTCAATACATCGACCTCCAGCCAAATTGCCTCTAAGGGGATATTGCTGCCTCGGGCACCATGTGGACGGTCTCCTAGTGTAGATTTTCGAGTCCGACGCAGAAATGATTGTTAATTGTAACGTTCAGGGCCCCCTAATGACGATGGAACACTCAAATTGCGTCGAGATTCAATACATCGACCTCCAGCCAAATTGCCTCCAAGGGGATATTGCTGCCTCGGGCACCATGTGGACGGTCTCCTAGTGTAGATTTTCGAGTCCGACGCAGAAATGATTGTTAATTGTAACGTTGACGGCTTCCTAATGACGTTGGAACACTGAAATTGGGTCGAGAGTCAATAAATCCCCTTCCAGCCGACTTCTCACCAAGGGGATATTGCTGCCTCGGGCACCTAATGGTCGTTCTCCTGTGAGGCTAGATTTTCAAATCACAGGCAAAACTGATAGTTAATGGTAACGTTCAGGGCCTCCTAATGACGATGGAACACTCTAATTGCGTCGAGATTCAATACATCGTCCTCAAGCCGACTTGTCGCCAAGGTAATGCTGTCTGGGTCACCTTATGGTCGTTCTCCTGAGAGTCTAGTTTTTCGAATCCGACCCAAATTGACATTAATTTATAACTTTAAGACTATGCTAACGACAATGGAACTCACAAATTGCGTTGCGTTTTTGTACATCGTCCTCCAGACGAATTGTCTCCATGGGTCTATTGCTGAAACGGTCACCTTATGGTATTTCTCCCGGCAGTCCAGATTTTCGAATCCGACGCATAAAGACTGTTAATTCTAACGTTCCGACCCTGCTAACGAGGATGGAGCACACTAATTGCGTCGCGATTCAATACATCGTCCTCCAGCCGACTTTTCTCCCAACGGTCTATTACTGCCTCGGGTACCTTACGGTCGTTCACCTGTGAGTCTAGGTTTTCGAATCCGAGGCAAATCTGATAGTTAATTGTAACGTTCAGGGCCTCCTAATGACGATGGAACACTCAAATTGCGTCGAGATTCAATACATTGTCCTCCAACCGACTTGCCTCCAAGGGTCTATAGCTGAATGTGGCACCTTATGGTCGTTCTCCAATGGCTCTAGACTTTCGAACCCGACGCAAAACAAGTAGTTAATTGTAACGTTCAGGGCCTCCTAATGACGATGGAACACTCATATTGCAACGAGATTCATTACATCGTCCTCCAGCCGACTTGTCTCCAAGGGGATATCGCTGCCTCGGGCACCGTATGTTCCGTCTCCTGTGATTCTACAATTTCGAATCCGACGCAAAACCGATAGTTAATTGTAACGTTCAGGAACTCCTAATGACGATGGAGCACTCAAATTGCGTCGCGATTACATACATCGTCCTCCAGCCGACTTGTCTCCAAGAGTCTATTACTGCCTAAGGGAACCTTATGGTCGTTCTCCTGTGAGTCTAGCTTTTAGATTCCGACGCAAAACGGATAGTTAATTGTAACGTTCAGAGCCTCCAAATGACGATGGAACACTCAAATTGCGTCGAGAATCAATACATCGTCCTCCAGCCGACTTGTCTCCAAGGGGATATTGCTGCCTCGGGCACCATGTCGAGATTTTCGAATCCGACGCAGAAATGATAGTTAATTGTAACGTTCAGGGATTCCTAATGACCGTGGAACACTCACATTGCGTCGAGATTCAATACATGGTCCTTTAGCCGACTTGTCTCCAAGGGTCTATTGCTGCCTCGGGCACCTTATGGTCGTTCTCCTCTGAGTCTAGATTTTCGAATCCGACGCAAAACTCATTGTTAATTGTAACGTTCAGGGCCTCCTAATGACGATGGAACACTCAAATTGCGTCGAGATTCAATACATCGCCCTCCAGCCGACTTGTCTTCAAGGGTCTATTGTTGCCTCTGGCACCTTATGGTCGGTCTCCTGTAAATCTAGATTGTCGAATCCGACTCAAAACTGATAGATAATTGTAACGTTCACGGCCTCCTAATCACGATGGAACACTCAAAATGCGTCGAGATTCAATGCATCGTCCTCCAGGAGAATTGTCTCCAAGGGGATATTGCTGCCTCGGGCACCTTATGGTCCGTCTCCTGTGAGTCTAGATTTTCGAATCCGACGCGAAACTGATAGTTAATTGTAACGTTCAGGGCGTCCTAATGACGATGAAACACTCAAATTGCGTTGAGATTCAATTCATCGTCCTCCAGGCGATTTGTCTCCATGGGGGTATTGCTGCCTCGGGCACCATATGATCTGTCTCCTGTGCGTCTAGATTTTCGAATCCGTCGCGAAACTGATAGATAATTGTAACGTTCAGGGCCTCCTAATGACGATGGAACACACATATTCCTTCGAGATATAGTACATAGTTCTTCAGCCGACTTGTCTCCAAGGGTCTATTGCTGCCTCGGGCACCTTATGGTCGTCCTCCTGTGAGTCCAGATTTTCGAATCCGACGCAAAACTGATAGTTAATTGTAACGTTCACTGCCTTCTAATGACGATGGAACACTCAAATTGCGTCGAGATTCAATACATCATCCTCCAGCCGACTAGTCTCCAAGGGTCCATTGCTGCATCGGGCACCTTATGGTCGTTCTCCTGTAAGTCTAGATTGTCGAATCCGACGCAAAACTGATTTTAATTGTTTCGTTCAGGGCCTCCTAATGACGATGGACACTCAAATTGCGTCGAGATTCAATACATCGTCCTCCAGCCGACTAGTCTCCAAGGGGATATTTCTGCCTCGGGCACGTAATGCTCGTTCTCCTGTGATATAGATTTTCATATCAGAGGCAAAACTGATAGTTAGTTGTAACGTTCAGGGCCTCCTAATGACGATGGAACACTCAAATTGCGTCGAGATTCAATACATCGTCCACCAGCGGACTTGTCTCCAAGGGTCTATTGCTGCCTCGGGCACCTTATGGTCGTTCTCCAGTGAGTCTAGATTGTCGGAACCGACTCAAAACTGATAGTTAATTGTAACGTTCACAGCCTCCTAATCACGATGGAACACTCAAAATGCGTCGAGATTCAATACATCGTCCTCCAGCCGACTTGTCTCCAAGGGGATATTGCTGCCTCGGGCACCTCATGGTCCGTCTCCTGTGAGTCTAGATTTTCGAATCCGACGCGAAACTGATAGTTAATTGTAACGCTCAGGGCCTCCTAAAGACGATGAAACACTCAAATTGCGTCGAGATTCAATACATCGTCCTCCAGCCGATTTGTCTCCATGGGGGTATTGCTGCCTCGGGCACCATATGGTCTGCCTCCTGTGCGTCTAGATTTTCGAATCCGACGCGATACTGATAGATAATTGTAACGTTCAGGGCCTCCTAATGACGATGGAACACTCTTATTGCGTCGAGATTCAGTTCATCGTCCTCCAGCCGACTTGCCTCCAAGGGTCAATTGCTGCCTCGGGCACCTTATGGTCGTTCTCCCGTGAGTCTAGATTTTCGAATACGATGCAAAACTGATAGTTAATTTTAACGTTCAGGGCCTCCTAATGACGATGGAACACTCAAATTGCGTCGAGATTCGTTACATCGACCTTCAGCCGACCTGTCTCCAAGGGTCTATAGCTGCCTCGGGCACCTTGTGGTCGTTCTCCTGTGAGTCTAGATTTTCGAATCCGACGCATAACTGTTAGTTAATTGTAACAATCAGCGCCTCGTAATGACGATTGAACTCTCAAATTGCGTCGAGATTCAATACATCGTCCTACAGCCGACTTGTCTCCAACGGCCTATTACAGCCTCGGGCACCTTATGGTCATTCTCCTGTAAGTCTAGATTGTCGAATCCGACGCAAAACTGATAGTTAATTGTAACGTCAGGGCCTCCTAATGACGATGGACACTCAAATTGCGTCGAGATTCAATACATCGTCCTCCAGCCGACTAGTCTCCAAGGGGATATTTCTGCCTCGGGCACGTAATGCTCGTTCTCCTGTGATCTAGATTTTCATATCAGAGGCAAAACTGATAGTTAGTTGTAACGTTCAGGGCCTCCTAATCACGATGGAACACTCAAAATGCGTCGAGATTCAATACATCGTCCTCCAGCTGACTTGTCTCCAAGGGTCTATTGCTGCGCCGGCACCTTATGGTCGTCCTCCTGTGAGTCTAGATCTTTGAATCTGACGCAAAACTGATAGTTAATTGTAACGTTCAGGGCCTCCTAATGAGGATGGAACTCTCAAATTGCGTCGAGAATCAATAGATCGTCCTTCACCCGAATTGACTCCAAAGGTCTATTGCTGCCTCGGGCACCTTATGGTCGTCCTCCTGTGAGTCCAGATTTTCGAATCCGACGCAAAACTGATAGTTAATTGTAACGTTCAGGGCCTTCTAATGGCGATGGAACACTCAAATTGCGTCGAGATTCAATACATCATCCTCCAGCCGACTAGTCTCCAAGGGTCTATTGCTGCATCGGGCACCTTATGGTCGTTCTCCTGTAAGTCTAGATTGTCGAATCCGACGCAAAACTGATTGCTAATTGTTACGTTCGGGGCCTCCTAATGGCGATGGAACACTCAAATTGCGTCGATATTCAATACATCGCCCGCCAGCCGACTTGTCTCCAACGGCCTATTGCAGCCTCGGGCACCTTATGGTCGTTCTCCTGTAAGTCTAGATTGTCGAATCCGACGCAAAACTGATAGTTAAGTGTAACGTCAGGGCCTCCTAATGACGATGGACACTCAAATTGCGTCGAGATTCGATACATCGTCCTCCAGCCGACTAGTCTCCAAGGGGATATTGCTGCCTCGGGCACCGTATGGTCCGTTTCCTGTGAGTCTAGATTTTTGAATCCCACGCTAAACTGATAGTTAATTGTAACGTCCAGGGACTGCTAATGACGATGGAACTCTCAAATTGAGTCGATATGCAATACATCGTCATCCAGCCGACTTGTCTCTAAGGGTCTATTGCTGCCTCGGGCACCTTATGATCGTTCTCCTGTAAGTCTAGATTGTCGAATCCGACGAAAAACTGATAGTTAAGTGTAACGGCAGGGCCTCCTAATGACGATGGAACACTCAAATTGCGTCGAGATTCAATACATCGTTATCCAGCCTACTTGTCTCCAAGGGGATACTGCTTCCTCGGGTACCTTATGGTCCGTCTCCTGTGAGTCTAGATTTTCGAATCCGACGAGAAACTGATAGTTAATTGTAACGTTCAGGGCCTCCTAATGACGATGGAACACTCTTATTGCGACGAGAATCAGTTCATCGTCCTTCAGCCGACTTGCCTCCAAGGGTCTATTGCTGCCTCGGGCACCTTATGGTCGTTCTCCTGTGAGTCTAGATTTTCGAATACGATGCAAAACTGATAGTTAATTTTAACGTTCAGGGCCTCCTAATGACGATGGAACACTCAAATTGCGTCGAGCTTCGTTACATCGACCTTCAGCCGACCTGTCTCCAAGGGGCTATAGCTGCCTCGGGCACATTGTGGTCGTTCTCCTGTGAGTCTAGATTTTCGAATCCGACGCATAACTGTTAGTTAATTGTAACAATCAGGGCCTCGTAATGACGATTGAACTCTCAAATTGCGTCGAGATTCAATACATCGTCCTCCAGCCGACTTGTCTCCAAGGGGATAATGCTGCCTGTGGCACCTTATGGTCGTTCTCCTATGGGTCTAGACTTTCGAACGCGACGCAAAACAGATAGTTTATTGTACCGTTCAGGGCCTCCCATCGACAATGGAACACTCAAATTGCGTCGAGATTCAATACATCGTCCTTCAGCCGACTTGTCTCCAAGGGTCTATCGCTGCCTCGGGCACCTTATGAACGTTCTCTTGTGAGTCTAGAATTTCGAATCCGACGCAATACTGATAGTTAATTGTAACGTTCAGGGCCTCCTAATGACGATGGAACACCTAAATTGCGTCGAGTTTCAATACATCGTCCTCCAGCCTACTTGTCTCCAAGGGTCTATTGCTGCCACGGGCACCTTATGATCGTTCTCCTGTGAGTCTAGATTTTCCAATCCGACGCAATACTGATAGTTAATTGTAACTCTCAGGGCCTCCTAATGACGATGGAACACTCAAATTGCGTCGCGAATCAACACATCGTCCTCCAGCCGACTTGTCTCCAAGGGTCTATTGCTGCCTCTGGCACCTTATGGTCGTGCTCCTGTGCGTCTACATTTTCGAATCGGACGCAAAACTGATAGTTAATTGTAACATTACGGTCCTCCTAATGACGATGGAACACTCAAATTGCGTCGCGATTCAATACATCGTCCTCCAGCCGACTTCTCTCCAAGGGGATATTGCTGCCTCGAGCACAATATGGTCGTTCTCCTGTGTGTCTATAATTTCGAATCCGTCGCAAAACTGATAGTTAATTGTAACGTTCAGGGCCTCCTAATGACGATGGAACTCTCAAATTGCGTCGAGATTCAATACATCGTCCTCCAGCCGACTTGTCTCCAAGGGTCTATTGCTGCCTCTGGCACCTTATGGTCGTGCTCCTGTGCGTCTACATTTTCGAATCCGACGCAAAACTGATAGTTAATTGTAACATTACATGCCTCCTAATGACGAAGGAACACTCAAATTGCGTCGCGATCAAATACATCGTCCTCTAGCATACTTCTCTCCAAAGGTCTATTGCTGCCTCGGGCACCAAATGGTCGTCCTCCTGTGCGTCTAGATTTTCGAATACGATGCAAAACTGATAGTTAATTTTAACGTTCAGGGCCTCCTAATGACGATGGAACACTCATATTGCGTCGAGATTCGTTACATCGACCTTCAGCCGACCTGTCTCCAAGGGTCTATAGCTGCCTCGGGCACCTTGTGGTCGTTCTCCTGTGAGTCTAGATTTTCGAATCCGACGCATAACTGTTAGTTAATTGTAACAATCAGGGCCTCGTGTTGACAACTCAACTCTCAAATTGCGTCGAGATTCAATACATCGTCCTCCAGCCGACTTGTCTCCAAGGGGATAATGCTGCCTGTGGCACCTTAAGGTCGTTCTCCTATGGGCCTAGACTTTCGAACGCGACGCAAAACAGATAGTTAATTGTAACGTTGAGGGCCTCCTATCGACAATGGAACACTCAAATTGCGTCGAGATTCAATACATCGTCCTTCAGCCGACTTGTCTCCAAGGGGATATTGCTGCCTCGGGCACCTTATGATCGTCCTCCTGTGAGTCTAGATTTTCGAATCCGACGCAAAACTGATAGTTAATTGTAACATTACGGGCCTCCTAATGACGATGGAACACTCAAATTGCGTCGAGATTCAATACATCGTCCTCCAGCCGACTTCTCTCCAAGGGGATATTGCTGCCTCGGTCACCATATGGTCCTTCTCCTATGAGTAGATTTACGAATCCAACGCCAAAATGATAGTTAATTGTAACGGTCAGGGCCTCCTAATGTGATGGAACACTCAAATTGTGTCGAGATTCAATACATCGTCCTCCAGCCGACTTGTTTCCAAGGGGATATTGCTGCCTCGGGCACCTTATGATCGTCCTCCTGTGAGTCCAGATTTTCGAATCCGACGCAAAACTGATAGCTAATTGTAACGTTCAGGGCCTTCTAATGGCGATGGAAAACTCAAATTGCGTCGAGATTCAATACATCGTCCTCCAGCCAACTAGTCTCCAAGGGTCTATTGCTGCATCGGGCACCTTATGGTCGTTCTCCTGTGAGTCTAGATTTTCGAATCTGACGCAAAACTGATAGTTAATTGTAACGTTCAGGGCCTCCTAATGACGATGGAACACTCAAATTACGTCGAGGATCGTTACATCGACCTTCAGCCGACTTGTCTCCAAGGGTCTATTGCTGCCTCTAGCACCGTATGGTCCGTCTCCTGTGAGCCTAGATTTTTGAATCCGACGCAAAACTGATAGTTAATTGTAACGTTCAGGGCCTCCTAATGACGATGGAACACTCAAATTGCGTCGAGATTCAATACATCGTCCTCCAGCCGACTTGTCTCCAAGGGGATATCGCTGCCTCGGGCACCATATGTTCCGTGTAATGTAATTCTACATTTTCGAGTCCGACGCAAAACTGATAGTTAATTGTAACGTTAAGGGCCTCCTAATGATGATGGAACACTCAAATTGCGTCGAGATTCAATACATCGTTCTCCAGCCGACTAGTCTCCAACGGGATATTGCTGCCTCGGGCACCGTATGGTCCGACTCCTGTGAGTCTAGACTTTTGAATCCGACGCGAAACTGATAGTTAATTGTAACGTTCAGGGCCTCCTAATGTGATGGAACACTCAAATTGCGTCGAGATTCAATACAACGTCCATCAGCCGACTTGTATCCAAGGGGATATTGCTGTCTCGGGGACCATATGGTCCTTCTCCTGTGAGTAGATTTTCGAATCCAACGCTAAAATGATAGTTAATTGTAACGTTAAGAGCCTCCTAATGACGATGGAGCACTAAAATTGCGTCGAGTGTCAATACATCGTCCTCCAGGCGACTTGTCTACAAGGGGATATTGCTGCCTCGGGCACCATGTGGTCTGTCTCCTGTGAGTCTAGATTTTCGAATCCGACGCAAAAATGATAGCTAATTGTAATGTTCAGGGCCTCCTAATGACGATGGAACACTCAAATTGCGTCGAGATTCAATACATCGGCCTCTAGCCGACTTGTCTCCAAGGGTCTATTGCTGCCTCGGGCACCTTATGGTCGTTCTCCGGTGAGTCTAGATTTTCGAATCCGACGCATAACAGTTAGTTAATTGTAACAATCAGGGCCTCGTAATGACAACTGAACTCTCAAATTGCGTCGAGATTCAATTAATCGTCCTCCAGCCGACTTGTCTCCAAGGGGATAATGCTGCCTGTGGCACCTTAAGGTCGTTCTCCTATGGGCCTAGATTTTCGAACGCGAAGCAAAACAGATAGTTAATCGTAACGTTGAGGGCCTCCTATCGACAATGGAACACTCAAATTGCGTCGAGATTCAATACATCGTCCTTCAGCCGACTTGTCTCCAAGGGGATATTGCTGCCTCGGGCACCTTATGATCGTCCTCCTGTGAGTCTAGATTTTCGAATCCGACGCAAAACTGATAGTTAATTGTAACATTACGGGCCTCCTAATGACGATGGAACACTCAAATTGCGTCGAGATTCAATACATCGTCCTCCAGCCGACTTCTCTCCAAGGGGATATTGCTGCCTCGGGCACCATATGGTCCTTCTCCTATGAGTATATTTTCGAATCCAACGCCAAAATGATAGTTAATTGTGACGTTCAGGGCCTCCTAATGTGATGGAACACTCAAATTGTGTCGAGATTCAATACATCGTCCTCCAGCCGACTAGTCTCCAAGGGTCTATTGCTGCCTCGGGCACCTTCTGGTCGTTCTCCTGTGAGTCTAGATTTTCGGATCCAACGCAAAACTGATAGTTAATTGTAACAATCAAGGCCTCCTAATGACGATGAAACTCTCAAATTGCGTCGAGATTCAATACATCGTCCTCCAGCCGACTTGTCTCCAAAGGTCTATTGCTGCCTCGGGCACCTTATGGTCGTTCTCGAGTAAGTCTAGATTGTCGAATCCGACGCAATACTGATAGTTAATTGTAACGTCAGGGCCTCCTAATGACGCTGGACACTCAATTTGCGTCGAGATTCGATACATTGTCCTACAGCCAACTAGTCTGTGATGGGATATTGCTGCCTCGGGCACCGTATGGTCCGTTTCCTGTGAGCCTAGATTTTTCAATCCGACGCAAAACTGATAGTTAATTGTAACGTTCAGGGCCTCCTAATGACGATGGAACACTCAAATTGCGTCGAGGTTCAATACATCGTCCTCCAGCCGACTTGTCTCCAAGGGGATATCGCTGCCTCGGGCACCATATGTTCCGTGTCCTGTAATTCTACATTTTCGAGTCCGACGCAAAACTGATAGTTAATTGTAACGTTAAGGGCCTCCTAATGATGATGGAACACTCAAATTGCGTCGAGTTTCAATACATCGTCCTCCAGCCGACTTCTCTCCAAAGGTCTATTGCTGCCTCGGTCACCAAATGGTCGTCCTCCTGTGAGTCTAGATTTTCGAATCCGACGCAAAACTGATGGTTAATTGTCACGTTCAGGGCCTCCTAATGACGATGGAACACTCAAATTGCGTCGAGATTCAATACATCGTCCTCCAGCCGACTAGTCTCCAACGGGATATTGCTGCCTCGGGCACCGTATGGTCCGACTCCTGTGAGTCTAGACTTTTGAATCCGACGCGAGACTGATAGTTAATTGTAACGTTCAGGGCCTCCTAATGTGATGGAACACTCAAATTGCGTCGAGATTCAAAACAACGTCCATCAGCCGACTTGTCTCCAAAGGTCTATTGCTGCCTCGGGCACCTTATGGTCTTCGTCCTGTGAGTGTAGATTTTTGAATCCGACCCAAAACTGATAGTTAATTGTAACGTTGAGGGCCTCCTATCGACAATGGAACACTCAAATTGCGTCGAGATTCGATACATCGTCCTCCAGCCTACTTGCATCCAAGGGGATATTGCTGTCTCGGGCACCATCTGGTCCTTCTCCTGTGAGTAGATTTTCGAATCCAACGCTAAAATGATAGTTAATTGTAACGTTAAGAGCCTCCTAATGACGATGGAACACTGAAATTGCGTCGAGAGTCAATACATCGTCCTCCAGGCGACTTGTCTACAAGGGGATATTGCTGCATCGGGCACCATGTGATCTGTCTCCTGTGAGCCTAGATTTTCGAATCCGACGCAAAAATGATAGCTAATTGTAATGTTCAGAGCCTCCTAATGACGATGGAACACTCAAATTGCGTCGCGATTCAATACATCGGCCTCCAGCCGACTTGTCTCCAAGGGTCTATTGCTGCCTCGGGCACCTTATGGTCGTTCTCCGGTGAGTCTAGATTTTCGAATCTGTCGCAAAACTGATAGTTAATTGTAACGTTCAGGGCCTCCTAATGACGATGGAACACTCAAATTGCGTCGAGGATCGTTACATCGACCTTCAGCCGACTTGTCTCCAAAGGTCTATTGCTGCCTCGGGCACCTTATGGTCGTTCTCGTGTAAGTCTAGATTGTCGAATCCGACGCAATACTGATTAGATTAGATTAGATTAGATTTACTTTCATTCCAATTGATCCGTAGTGAGGAGGTCCTCCAGGATGTGGAACATGTCAGAAAAACAACAATACATGACAAATATTTAAACTAAAACAAATAAGCTAATGTACCATTCCACAGGTCCCAAGTGGACTGATCGTCATTTTTTAATGAACACTAAGAGTCATTTTACAAATACTATTGCACTGAATTTAAAATAAAAAAGTTTTTTATTTATTTATAAGGTAAGAAACATGTAATACAACTACTGTAATACTTATTTACAATGAACACATTACTGCACTGAAATGGTGCAGAAGTTAGATTATACTTACACACACACACACACACACACACACACACACACACACAAATTTTCAGTGAACACATTACTGCACTGAAATTGTGCAGAAGATATGTTGTACTTATATACAAATCAGTTGGTTTTCCTCAGAAATTCATCAATGGAGTAGAAGGAGTTGGCCACCAATAAATCCTTTAGGCTTCTCTTAAACTGAATTTCATTGGTTGTTAAGCTTTTTATGGCTGCTGGCAAGTTATTGAAAATGTGTGTTCCTGAATAATGCACACCTTTTTGTACAAGACTAAGTGACTTTAAATCCTTGTGAAGATTATTCTTATTTCTAGTATTGATTCCATGAATTGAGCTATTGGTTTGAAAAAGTGATATATTTTTAATGACAAATTTCATTAAGGAATAAATATATTGGGAAGCTGTAGTTAGTATCCCTAGTTCCCTAAACAGGCTTCTGCAGGATGTTCTTGAGTTCACACCACATATAATTCTTACTGCACGTTTTTGTGCCCGGAAAACTTTAGCTTGGCTTGATGAATTACCCCAGAAAATAATCCCATATGACATTATGGAATGAAAGTAAGCATAGTATGCCAGCTTTTTCATTTTTATATCCCCTATGTCTGACAAAATTCGCATTGCAAACAGAGATTTGTTAAGACGCTTCAGCAGTTCTGTGGTGTGCTCCTCCCAGTTGAATTTATTATCAAGCTGTAATCCCAAGAATTTAACACCGTCCACTTCTTCTATCTTCTTGCCATCATATGTTAGACATATACTCTTGGGACACCCCTTACAAGTTCTGAACTGCATGTAGTGTGTTTTTTCAAAGTTTAGTGACAAAGAATTGGCTAGGAACCAGTGATTAATGTCTAAAAATATTTTATTGGCTGATCTTTCTAAGACTACACTTGATTTGCTATTTATTGCAATGTTTGTATCATCAGCAAACAAAACAAACTTGGCATCTGGTAATGTTACTGATGAAAGGTCATTGATATACACAAGAAACAGTAAGGGCCCCAAAATGGAACCTTGTGGGACCCCACATGTAATTAGTTCCCAGTAGGATGATGCCTGATAGCTTGATACATGTCTCTTTCCTAATAACACCCTTTGTTTCCTGCCAGAGATATAAGATTTGAACCATTTTGCAGCATTTCCTGTTACACTATAATATTCTAGTTTACTTAAAAGGATATTGTGATTTACACAGTCAAATGCCTTTGACAGATCACAAAATATACCAGTTGCCTGCAATTTTTTGTCTAATGAATTAAGTACATTTTCACTGTAAGTGTAGATAGCCTTCCCAATATCAGAACCTTTTAGAAATCCAAACTGTGACTTTGACAGTATGTTATTTGAGATAAGATGGTTATAAAGAAGACTGTACATTACTTTTTCGAAAATTTTTGAGAATGCTGGCAACAGTGAAATTGGACGGAAATTTGATGCTATTTCTTTATCTCCCTTCTTAAACAGTGGCTTAACTTCAGCATATTTCAGCCATTCGGGAAATATTCCACTGATAAACGACTGGTTACACAGATAGCTTAATATGTTACTTAGCTCAGAATCACATTCTTTAATTAACTTTGTTGATATTTCATCATACCCACTAGATGTTTTTGATTTTAAAGATTTTATAATGGACATTATTTCTGTTGGGGTAGTGAGGGTCAAATTCATATTATGGAAGTTACTTGAAATGTCTGGTCTAAGGTAATCCATAGCAGCATCTACCAAACCTGACAACCCCATCTTTTCAGTAACAGTTATAAAATGTTTGGTAAAAAGTTCTGCAACACTATACACATCTGTCACCAATGCATCATTTACTCTTAATGCTATTTGTTCCTCTTCATGTCTGGTTCTACCGGTCTCCTCATTCACTATATTCCATATTGTCTTTATTTTGTTATCTGATATGACTATCTTTTCCTTGTAATATATTAACTGATAGTTAATTGTAACGTTAGGGCCTCCTAATGACGCTGGACACTCAATTTGCGTCGAGATTCAATACATCGTCCGCCAGCCAACTAGTCTGTAATGGGATATTACTGCCTCGGGCACCGGACGGTCCGTCTCCTGTGAGCCTAGATTTTTGAATCCGACGCAAAATTGATAGTTAATTGTAACGTTCAGTGCCTCCTAATGACGATGGAACACTCAAATTGCGTCGAGATTCAATCCATCGTCCTCCAGCCGACTTATCTCCAAGGGGATATCGCTGCCTCGGGGACCATATGTTCCGTGTCCTGTAATTCTACATTTTCGAATCCGACGCAAAACTGATAGTTAATTGTAACGTTAAGGGCCTCCTAATGATGATGGAACACTCAAATTGCGTCGAGTTTCAATACATCGTCCTCCAGCCGACTTCTCTCCAAAGGTCTATTGCTGCCTCGGGCACCAAATGGCCGTCCTCCTGTGAGTCTAGATTTTCGAATCCGACGCAAAACTGATGGTTAATTGTCACGTTCAGGGCCTCCTAATGACGATGGAACACTCAAATTGCGTCGAGATTCAATACATCGTCCTCCAGCCGACTAGTCTCCAACGGGATATTGCTGCCTCGGGCACCGTATGGTCTGACTCCAGTGAGTCTGGACTTTTGAATCCGACGCGAAACTCATAGTTAATTGTAACGTTCAGGGCCTCCTAATGTGATGGAACACTCAAATTGCGTCGAGATTCAATACATCGTCCATCAGCCGACTTGTCTCCAAAGGTCTATTGCTGCCTCGGGCACCTTATGGTCTTCGTCCTGTGAGTCTAGATTTTCGAATCCAACGCAAAACTGATAGTTAATTGTAACGTTGAGGGCCTGCTATCGACAATGGAACACTCTAATTGTGTCGAGATTCACTACATCGTCCTTCAGCCGACTTGTCTCCAAGGGTCTATTGCTGCCTCGGGCACCTTATGATCGTTCTCTTGTGAGTCTAGATTTTCGAATGCGACGCAATACTGATAGTTAATTGTAACGTTCAGGGCCTCCTAATGACGACGGAACACTCAAATTGCGTCGAGTTTCAATACACCGTCCTCCAGCCTACTTGTATCCAAGGGGATATTGCTGTCTCGGGTACCATCTGGTCCTTCTCCTGTGAGTAGATTTTCGAATCCAACGCTAAAATGATAGTTAATTGTAACGTTAAGAGCCTCCTAATGACGATGGAACACTCAAATTGCGTAGCGATCCAATACATCGTCCTTCAGCCGACTTGTCTCTGAGGGTCTATTGCTGCCTCGGGCACCTTATGATCGTTCTCTTGTGAGTCTAGATTTTCGAATCCGACGCAATACTGAATTGTAACTCTCAGGGGCTCCTAATGACGATGGAACACTTAAATTGCGTCGAGATTCAATACATCGTCCTTCAGCCGACTTGTCTCCAAGGGTCTGTTGCTGCCTCTGGCACCTTATGGTCGTACTCCTGTGCGTCTATATTTTCGAATCCCACGCAAAACTGATAGTTAATTGTAACATTACGGGCCTCCTAATGACGATGGAACACTCAAATTGCGTCGGGATTCAATACATCGTCCTCCAGCCGAATTCTCTCCAAGGGGATATTGCTGCCTCGGGCACCATATGGTCCTTCTCCTATGAGTAGATTTTCGAATCCAACGCGAAAATGATAGTTAATTGGAACGTTCAGGGCCTCCTAATGTGATGGCACACTCAAATTGCGTCGAGATTCAATTCATCTTCCTCCAGCCGACTAGTCTCCAAGGGGATATTGCTGCCTCGGGCACCTTATGATCGTCCTCCTGTGAGTCCAGATTTCGAATCCGACGCAAAACTGATGGTTAATTGTAACGTTCAGGGCCTTCTAATGACGATGGAAAACTCAATTTGCGTCGAGATTAAATAGATCGTCCTCCAGCCGACTAATCTCCAAGGGTCTATTGCTGCATCGGCCACCTTATGGTCGTTCTCCTGTGAGTCTAGATTTCGAATCTGACGCAAAACTGATAGTTAATTGTAACGTTCAGGGCCTCCTACTGACGATGGAACACTCAAATTGCGTCGAGGATCGTTACATCGACCTTCAGCCGACTTGTCTCCAAGGGTCTATTGCTGCCTCGGGCACCTTCTGGTCGTTCTCCTGTGAGTCTAGAGTTTCGAATCCAACGCAAAACTGATAGTTAATTGTAACAATCAGGGCCTCCTAATGACGATGAAACTCTCAAATTGCGTCGAGATTCAATACATCGTCCTCCAGCCGACTTGCCTCCAAAGGTCTATTGCTGCCTCGGGCACCTTATGGTCGTTCTCGTGTAAGTCTAGATTGTCGATTCCGACGCAATACTGATACTTAATTGTAACGTCAGGGCCTCCTAATGACGCTGGACACTCAATTTGCGTCGAGATTCAATACATCGTCCTCCAGCCAACTAGTCTGTAATGGGATATTGCTGCCTCGGGCACCGTATGGTCCGACTCCTTTGAGACTAGATATTTGAATCCGACGCAAAACTGATAGTTAATTGTAACGTTCAGGGCCTCCTAATGACGATGGAACACACAAATTGCGTCGAGATTCGTTACATCGACCTTCAGCCGACCTGTCTCCAAGGGTCTATAGCTGCCTCGGGCACCGTGTGGTCGTTCTCCTGTGAGTCTAGATTTTCGAATCCGACGCATAACTGTTAGTTAATTGTAACAATCAGGGCCTCGTAATGACGATTGAACTCTCAAATTGCGTCGAGATTCAATACATCGTCCTCCAGCCGACTTGTCTCCAAGGGGATAATGCTGCCTATGGCACCTTATGGTCGTTCTCCTATGGGCCTAGACTTTCGAACGCGACGCAAAAGAGATAGTTAATTGTAACGTTGAGGGCCTCCTATCGACAATGGAACACTCAAATTGCGTCGAGATTCAATACATCGTCCTTCAGCCGACTTGTCTCCAAGGGTCTATTGCTGCCTCGGGCACCTTATGATCGTTCTCTTGTGTGTCTAGATTTTCGAATCCGACGCAATACTGATAGTTAATTGTAAAGTTCAGGGCCTCTTAATGACGGTGGAACACTCAAATTGCGTCGAGATTCAATACATCGTCCTCCAGCCGACTTGTCTCCAAGGGGATATCGCTGCCTCGGGCACCATAAGTTCCGTCTCTTGTAATTCTACATTTTCGAATCCGACGCAAAACTGATAGTTAATTGTAACGTTCAGGGACTCCTAATGACGATGGAGCACTCAAATTGCGTCGCGATTCAGTGCATCGTCCACCGGCGGACTTGTCTCCAAGGGGATATTGATGCCTCGGGCACCTTATGGTCCGTCTCCACTGAGTCTGGATATTCGAATCCAACGAAAAACTGATAGTTAATAATAACGTTCAGGACCTCCTAATGACGATGGAACACTCAAATTGCGTCGAGGATCGTTACATCGACCTTCAGACGACTTGTCTCCAAGGGTCTATTGCTGCCTCGGGCACTTTCTGGTCGTTCTCCTGTGAGTCTAGATTTTCGAATCCAACTCAAAACTGATAGTTAATTGTAACAATCAGGGACTCCTAATGACGATGAAACACTCAAATTGCGTCGAGATTCAATACATCGTTCTCCAGCCGACTTGTCTCCAAAGGTATAATGCTGCCTCGGGCACCTTATGGTCGTTCTCGTGTAAGTCTAGATTGTCGAATCCGACGCAATACTGATAGTAATTTGTAACGTCAGGGCCTCCTACTGACGCTGGACACTCAATTTGCGTCGAGATTCAATACATCGGACTCCAGCCGACTTGTCTCCAAGGGTCTATTGCTGCCTCGGGCACCTTATGTTCGTAACTCGTGTAAGTCTAGATTGTCGAATCCGACGCAATACTGATAGTAATTTGTAACGTCAGGGCCTCCTAATGACGCTGGACACTCAATTTGCGTCGAGATTCAATACATCGTCCTCCAGCCAACTAGTCTGTAATGGGATATTGCTGCCTCGGGCACCGTATGGTCCGTCTCCTGTGAGCCTAGATTTTTGAATCCGACGCAAAACTGATAGTTAATTGTAACGATTAGGGCCTCCTAATAACGATGGAACACTCAAATTGCGTCGAGATTCAATACATCGTCCTCCAGCCGACTTGTCTCCAAGGCGATATCGCTGCCTCGGGCACCATATGTTCCGTGTCCTGTAATTTTACATTTTCGAATCCGACGCAAAACTGATAGTTAATTGTAACGTTAAGGGCCTCCTAATGATGATGGAACACTCAAATTGCGTCGAGTTTCAATACATCGACCTCCAGCCGACTTCTCTCCAAAGATCTATTGCCGCCTCGGGCACCAAATGGTCGTCCTCCTGTGAGTCTAGATTTTCGAATCCGACGCAAAACTGATGGTTAATTGTCACGTTCAGGGCCTCCTAATGACGATGGATCACTCAAATTGCGTCGAGATTCAATACATCGTCCTCCAGCCGACTAGTCTCCAACGGGATATTGCTGCCTCGGGCACCGTATGGTCCGACTCCTGCGAGTCTAGACTTTTCAATCCGACGCGAAACTGGTAGTTAATTGTAGCGTTCAGGGCCTCCTAATGTGATGGAACACTCAAATTGCGTCGAGATTCAATACATCGTCCATCAGCCGACTTGTCTCCAAAGTTCTATTGCTGCCTCGGGCACCTTATGATCGTTCTCTTGTGAGTCTAGATTTTCGAATCCGACGCAATACTGATAGTTAATTGTAACGTTCAGGGCCTCCTAATGACGACGGAACACTCGAATTGCGTCGAGCTTCAATACATCGTCCTCCAGCCTACTTGTATCCAAGGGGATATTGCTGTCTCGGGCACCATCTGGTCCTTCTCCTGTGAGTAGATTTTCGAATCCAACGCTAAAATGATAGTTAATTGTAACGTTAAGAGCCTCCTAATGACGATGGAACACTCAAATTGCGTCGCGATTCAATATATCGGCCTCCAGCCGACTTGTCTCCAAGGGTCTATTGCTGCCTCGGGCACCTTATGGTCGTTCTCCGGTGAGTCTAGATTTTCGAATCCGTCGCAAAACTGATAGTTGATTGTAACGTTCAGGGCCTCCTAATGACGGTGGAACACTCAAATTGCGTCGAGATTCAATACATCGTCCTCCAGCCGACTTGTCTCCAAGGGGATATCGCTGCCTCGGGAACCATATGTTCCGTCTCCTGTAATTCGACATTTTCGAATCCGACGCAAAACTGATAGTTAATTGTAACGTTCAGGGACTCCTAATGACGATGGAGCACTCAAATTGCGTCGCGATTCAATTCATCGTCCTCCGGCGGACTTGTCTCCAAGGGGATATTGATGCCTCGGGCACCTTATGGTCCGTCTCCAGTGAGTCTGGATATTCGAATCCAACGAAAAACTGATAGTTAATTGTAACGTTCAGGGCCTCCTAATGACGATGGAACACTCAAATTGCGTAGTGATCCAATACATCGTCCTTCAGCCGACTTGTCTCTGAGGGTCTATTGGTGCCTCGGGCACCTTATGATCGTTCTCTTGTGAGTCTAGATTTTCGAATCCGACGCAATACTGATAGTTAATTGTAACTCTCAGGGCCTCCTAATGACGATGGAACACTCAAATTGCGTCGCGATTCAATACATCGTCCTCCAGCCGACTTGTCTCCAAGGGTCTATTGCTGCCTCTGGCACCTTATGGTCGTACTCCTGTGCGTCTATATATTCGAATCCGACGCAAAACTGATAGTAATTTGTAGTGTCAGGGCCTCCTAATGACGCTGGACACTCAATTTACGTCGAGATTCCATACATCGTCCTCAAGCCAACTAGTCTGTAATGGGATAATGCTGCCTCGGGCACCGTATGGTCCGTCTCCTGTGAGCCTAGATTTTTGAATCCGACGCAATACTGATAGTTAATTGTAACGTTCAGGGCCTTCTAATGACGGTGAAACACTCAAATTGCGTCGAGATTCAATACATCGTCCTCCAGCCGACTAGTCTCCAAGGGGATATTGCTGCCTCGGGCACCGTATGGTCCGACTCCTTTGAGACTAGATTTTTGAATCCGACGCAAACCTGATAGTTAATTGTAACGTTCAGGGCCTAGTAATGACGATGGAACACACAAATTGCGTCGAGATTCGTTACATCGACCTTCAGCCGACCTGTCTCCAAGGGTCTATAGCTGCCTCGGGCACCTTGTGGTCGTTCTCCTGTGAGTCTAGATTTTCGAATCCGACGCATAACTGTTAGTTAATTGTAACAATCAGGGCCTCGTAATGACGATTGAACTCTCAAATTGCGTCGAGATTCAATACATCGTCCTCCAGCCGACTTGTCTCCAAGGGGATAATGCTGCCTGTGGCACCTTATGGTCGTTCTCCTATGGGCCTAGACTTTCGAACGCGACGCAAAAGAGATAGTTAATTGTAACGTTGAAGGCCTCCTATCGACAATGGAACACTCAAATTGCGTCGAGATTCAATTCATCGTCCTCCAGCCGACTAGTCTCCAAGGGGATATTGCTGCCTCGGGCACCTTATGATCGTTCTCCTGTGAGACCAGATTTTCGAATCCGACGCAAAACTGATAGTTAATTGTAACGTTCAGGCCTTCTAATGACGATGGAAAACTCAAATTGCGTCGAGATTCAATACATCGTCCTCCAGCCGACTAGTCTCCAACGGTCTATTGCTGCCTCGGGCACCTTCTGGTCGTTCTCCTGTGAGTCTAGATTTTCGAATCCAACGCAAAACTAATAGTTAATTGTAACAATCAGGGCCTCGTAATGACGATTGAACTCTCAAATTGCGTCGAGATTCAATACATCGTCCTCCAGCCGACTTGTCTCCAAGGGGATAATGCTGCCTGTGGCACCTTATGGTCGTTCTCCTATGGGCCTAGACTTTCGAACGCGACGCAAAAGAGATAGTTAATTGTAACGTTCAGGGCCTCTTAATGACGGTGGAACACACAAATTGCGTCGAGATTCAATACATCGTCCTCCAGCCGACTTGTCTCCAAGGGGATATTGATGCCTCGGGCACCTTATGGTCCGTCTCCACTGAGTCTGGATATTGGAATCCAACGAAAAACTGGTAGTTAATTGTAACGTTCAGGGCCTCCTAATGACGATGGAACACTCAAATTGCGTCGAGGATCGTTACATGGACCTTCAGAATACTTGTCTCCAAGAGTCTATTGCTGCCTCGGGCACCTTATGGTCGTAACTCGTGTAAGTCTAGATTGTCGAATCCGACGCAATACTGATAGTAATTTGTAACGTCAGGGCCTCCTAATGACGCTGGACACTCAATTTGCGTCGAGATTCAATACATCGTCCTCCAGCCAACTAGTCTGTAATGGGATATTGCTGCCTCGGGCACCGTATGTTCCGTCTCCTGTGAGCCTAGATTTTTGAATCCGACGCAAAACTGATAGTTAATTGTAAAGATTAGGGCCTCCTAATGACGATGGAACACTCAAATTGCGTCGAGATTCAATACATCGTCCTCCAGCCGACTTGTCTCCGAGGGGATATCGCTGCCTCGGGCACCATATGTTCCGTGTCCTGTAATTCTACATTTTCGAATCCGACGCAAAACTGATAGTTAATTGTAACGTTAAGGGGCTCCTAATGATGATGGAACACTCAAATTGCGTCGAGTTTCAATACATCGTCCTCCAGCCGACTTCTCTCCAAAGGTCTATTGCCGCCTCGGGCACCTTATGGTCTTCGTCCTGTGAGTCTAGATTTTCGAATCCGACGCAAAACTGATAGTTAATTGTAACGTTGAGGGCTTCCTATCGACAATGGAACACTCAAATTGCGTCGAGATTCAATACATCGTCCTTCAGCCTACTTGTCTCCAAGGGTCTATTGCTGCCTCGGGCCCCTTATGATCGTTCTCTTGTGAGTCTAGATTTTCGAATCCGACGCAATACTGATAGTTAATTGTAACGTTCAGGGCCTCCTAATGACGACGGAACACTCGAATTGCGTCGAGTTTCAATACATCGTCCTCCAGCCTACTTGTAGCCAAGGGGATATTGCTGTCTCGGGCACCATCTGGTCCTTCTCCTGTGAGTAGATTTTCGAATCCAACGTTAAAATGATAGTTAATTGTAACGTTAAGAGCCTCCTAATGACGATGGAACACTCAAATTGCGTCGCGATTCAATACATCGGCCTCCAGCCGACTTGTCTCCAAGGGTCTATTGCTGCCTCGGGCACCTTATGGTTGTTCTCCGGTGAGTCTACATTTTCGAATCCGACGCAAAACTGATAGTTAATTGTAACGTTCAGGGACTCCTAATGATGATGGAGCACTCAAATTGCGTCGCGATTCAATTCATCGTCCTCCGGCGGACTTGTCTCCAAGGGGATATTGATGCCTCGGGCACCTTATGGTCCGTCTCCAGTGAGTCTGGATATTCGAATCCAACGAAAAACTGATAGTTAATTGTAACGTTCAAGGCCTCCTAATGACGATGGAACACTCAAATTGCGTAGCGATCCAATACATCGTCCTTCAGCCGACTTGTCTCTGAGGGTCTATTGCTGCCTCGGGCACCTTATGATCGTTCTCTTGTGAGTCTAGATTTTCGAATCCGACGCAATACTGATAGTTAATTGTAACTCTCAGGGCCTCCTAATGACGATGGAACACTCAAATTGCGTCGCGATTCAATACATCGTCCTCCAGCCGACTTGTCTCCAAGGGTCTATTGCTGCCTCTGGCACCTTATGGTCGTACTCCTGTGCGTCTATATTTTCGAATCCGACGCAAAACTGATAGTAATTTGTAGCGTCAGGGCCTCCTAATGACGCTGGACACTCAATTTACGTCGAGATTCCATACATCGTCCTCAAGCCAACTAGTCTGTAATGGGATATTGCTGCCTCGGGCACCGTATGGTCCGTCTCCCGTGAGCCTAGATTTTTGAATCCGACGCAATACTGATAGTTAATTGTAACGTTCAGGGCCTCCTAATGACGATGAAACACTCAAATTGCGTCGAGATTCAATACATCGTCCTCCAGCCGACTAGTCTCCAAGGGGATATTGCTGCCTCGGGCACCGTATGGTCCGACTCCTTTGAGACTAGATTTTAGAATCCGACGCAATACTGATAGTTAATTGTAACGTTCAGGGCCTCCTAATGACGATGGAACACACAAATTGCGTCGAGATTCGTTACATCGACCTTCAGCCGACCTGTCTCCAAGGGTCTATAGCTGCCTCGGGCACCTTGTGGTCGTTCTCCTGTGAGTCTAGATTTTCGAATCCGACGCATAACTGTTAGTTAATTGTAACAATCAGGGCCTCGTAATGACGATTGAACTCTCAAATTGCGTCGAGATTCAATACATCGTCCTCCAGCCGACTTGTCTCCAAGGGGATAATGCTGCCTGTGGCACCTTATGGTCGTTCTCCTATGGGCCTAGACTTTCGAACACGACGCAAAAGAGATAGTTAATTGTAACGTTGAGGTCCTCCTATCGGCAATGGAACACTCAAATTGCGTCGAGATTCAATACATCGTCCTTCAGCCGACTTGTCTCCAAGGGTCTATTGCTGCCTCGGGCACCTTATGATCGTTCTCTTGTGAGTCTAGATTTTCGAATCCGACGCAATACTGATAGTTAATTGTAACGTTCAGGGCCTCTTAATGACGGTGGAACACTCAAATTGCGTCGAGATTCAATACATCGTCCTCCAGCCGACTTGTCTCCAAGGGGATATCGCTGCCTCGGGCAACATAAGTTCCGTCTCCTGTAATTCTACATTTTCGAATCCGACGCAAAACTGATAGTTAATTGTAACGTTCAGGGACTCCTAATGACGATGGAGCACTCAAATTGCGTCGCGATTCAATACATCGTCCACCGGCGGACTTGTCTCCAAGGGGATATTGATGCCTCGGGCACCTTATGGTCCGTCTCCACTGAGTCTGGATATTGGAATCCAACGAAAAACTGGTAGTTAATTGTAACGTTCAGGGCCTCCTAATGACGATGGAACACTCAAATTGCGTCGAGGATCGTTACATGGACCTTCAGAATACTTGTCTCCAAGGGTCTATTGCTGCCTCGGGCACCTTCTGGTCGTTCTCCTGTGGGTCTAGATTTTCGAATCCAACGCAAAACTGATAGTTAATTGTAACAATCAGGGCCTCCTAATGACGATGAAACTCTCAAATTGCGTCGAGATTCAATACATCGTCCTCCAGCCGACTTGTCTCCAAAGGTATATTGCTGCCTCCGGCACCTTATGGTCGTTCTCGTGTAAGTCTAGATTGTTGAAACCGACGCAATACTGATAGTAATTTGTAACGTCAGGGCCTCCTACTGACGCTGGACACTCAATTTGCGTCGAGATTCAATACATCGGACTCCAGCCGACTTGTCTCCAAGGGTCTATTGCTGCCTCGGGCACCTTATGGTCGTAACTCGTGTAAGTCTAGATTGTCGAATCCGACGCAATACTGATAGTAATTTGTAACGTCAGGGCCTCCTAATGACGCTGGACACTCAATTTGCGTCGAGATTCAATACATCGTCCTCCAGCCAACTAGTCTGTAATGGGATATTGCTGCCTCGGGCACCGTATGGTCCGTCTCCTGTGAGCCTAGATTTTTGAATCCGACGCAAAACTGATAGTTAATTGTAAAGATTAGGGCCTCCTAATGACGATGGAACACTCAAATTGCGTCGAGATTCAATACATCGTCCTCCAGCCGACTTGTCTCCGAGGGGATATCGCTGCCTCGGGCACCATATGTTCCGTGTCCTGTAATTCTACATTTTCGAATCCGACGCAAAACTGATAGTTAATTGTAACGTTAAGGGGCTCCTAATGATGATGGAACACTCAAATTGCGTCGAGTTTCAATACATCGTCCTCCAGCCGACTTCTCTCCAAAGGTCTATTGCCGCCTCGGGCACCTTATGGTCTTCGTCCTGTGAGTCTAGATTTTCGAATCCGACGCAAAACTGATAGTTAATTGTAACGTTGAGGGCTTCCTATCGACAATGGAACACTCAAATTGCGTCGAGATTCAATACATCGTCCTCCGGCGGACTTGTCTCCAAGGGGATATTGATGCCTCGGGCACCTTATGGTCCGTCTCCAGTGAGTCTGGATATTCGAATCCAACGAAAAACTGATAGTTAATTGTAACGTTCAAGGCCTCCTAATGACGATGGAACACTCAAATTGCGTAGCGATCCAATACATCGTCCTTCAGCCGACTTGTCTCTGAGGGTCTATTGCTGCCTCGGGCACCTTATGATCGTTCTCTTGTGAGTCTAGATTTTCGAATCCGACGCAATACTGATAGTTAATTGTAACTCTCAGGGCCTCCTAATGACGATGGAACACTCAAATTGCGTCGCGATTCAATACATCGTCCTCCAGCCGACTTGTCTCCAAGGGTCTATTGCTGCCTCTGGCACCTTATGGTCGTACTCCTGTGCGTCTATATTTTCGAATCCGACGCAAAACTGATAGTAATTTGTAGCGTCAGGGCCTCCTAATGACGCTGGACACTCAATTTACTTCGAGATTCCATACATCGTCCTCAAGCCAACTAGTCTGTAATGGGATATTGCTGCCTCGGGCACCGTATGGTCCGTCTCCCGTGAGCCTAGATTTTTGAATCCGACGCAATACTGATAGTTAATTGTAACGTTCAGGGCCTCCTAATGACGATGAAACACTCAAATTGCGTCGAGATTCAATACATCGTCCTCCAGCCGACTAGTCTCCAAGGGGATATTGCTGCCTCGGGCACCGTATGGTCCGACTCCTTTGAGACTAGATTTTAGAATCCGACGCAATACTGATAGTTAATTGTAACGTTCAGGGCCTTCTAATGACGATGGAAAACTCAAATTGCGTCGAGATTCAATACATCGTCCTTCAGCCGACTTGTCTCTGAGGGTCTATTGCTGCCTCGGGCACCTTATGATCGTTCTCTTGTGAGTCTAGATTTTCGAATCCGACGCAATACTGATAGTTAATTGTAACTCTCAGGGACTCCTAATGACGATGGAGCACTCAAATTGCGTCGCGATTCAATACATCGTCCTCCAGCCGAATTCTCTCCAAGGGGATATTGCTGCCTCGGGCACCATATGGTCCTTCTCCTATGAGTAGATTTTCGAATCCAACGCCAAAATGATAGTTAATTGGAACGTTCAGGGCCTCCTAATGTGATGGCACACTCAAATTGCGTCGAGATTCAATTCATCGTCCTCCAGCCGACTAGTCTCCAAGGGGATTTTGCTGCCTCGGGCACCTTATGATTGTCCTCCTGTGAGTCCAGATTTTCGAATCCGACGCAAAACTGATAGTTAATTGTAACGTTCAGGGCCTTCTAATGACGATGGAAAACTCAAATTGCGTCGAGATTCAATACATCGTCCTCCAGCCGACTAGTCTCCAAGGGTCTATTGCTGCCTCGGGCACCTTCT
Source organism: Schistocerca americana (assembly GCF_021461395.2). Taxonomy (NCBI): domain Eukaryota; kingdom Metazoa; phylum Arthropoda; class Insecta; order Orthoptera; family Acrididae; genus Schistocerca; species Schistocerca americana. Next base: position 9,063,179 of record NW_025725790.1, on the reverse strand, counting down.
GGTCGTTCTCCTGTGAGTCTAGATTTTCGAATCCAACGCAAAACTGATAGTTAATTGTAACAATCAGGGCCTCGTAATGACGATTGAACTCTCAAATTGCGTCGAGATTCAATACATCGTCCTCCAGCCGACTTGCCTCCAAGGGGATAATGAAGCCTGTGGCACCCTATGGTCGTTCTCCTATGGGCCTAGACTTTCGAACGCGACGCAAAAGAGATAGTTAATTGTAACGTTGAGGGCCTCCTATCGACAATGGAGCACTCAAATTGCGTCGCGATTCAATACATCGTCCTCCGGCGGACTTGTCTCCAAGGGGATATTGCTGCCTCGGGCACCTTATGATCGTTCTCTTGTGAGTCTAGATTTTCGAATCCGACGCAATACTGATAGTTAATTGTAACGTTCAGGGCCTCTTAATGACGGTGGAACACTCAAATTGCGTCGAGATTCAATACATCGTCCTCCAGCCGACTTGTCTGCAAAGGTATATTGCTGCCTCGGGCACCTTATGGTCGTTCTCGTGTAAGTCTAGATTGTCGAATCCGACGCAATACTGATAGTAATTTGTAACGTCAGGGCCTCCTACTGACGCTGGACACTCAATTTGCGTCGAGATTCAATACATCGGACTCCAGCCGACTTGTCTCCAAGGGTCTATTGCTGATTCGGGCACCTTATGGTCGTAACTCGTGTAAGTCTAGATTGTCGAATCCGACGCAATACTGATAGTAATTTGTAACGTCAGGGCCTCCTAATGACGCTATATACTCAATTTGCGTCGAGATTCAATACATCGTCCGCCAGCCAACTAGTCTGTAATGGGATACTGCTGCCTCGGGCACCGTATGTTCCGTCTCCTGTGAGCCTAGATTTTTGAATCCGACGCAAAACTGATAGTTAAGTGTAACGATTAGGGCCACCTAATGACGATGGAACACTCAAATTGCGTCGAGATTCAATACATCGTCCTCCAGCCGACTTGTCTCCGAGGGGATATCGCTGCCTCGGGCACCATATGTTCCGTGTCCTGTAATTCTACATTTTCGAATCCGACGCAAAACTGATAGTTAATTGTAACGTTAAGGGCCTCCTAATGATGATAGAACACTCAAATTGCGTCGAGTTTCAATACATCGTCCTCCAGCCGACTTCTCTCCAAAGGTCTATTGCCGCCTCGGGCACCAAATGGTCGTCCTCCTGTGAGTCTAGATTTTCGAATCCGACGCAAAACTGATGGTTAATTGTCACGTTCAGGGCCTCCTAATGGCGATGGAACACTCAAATTGCGTCGAGATTCAATACATCGTCCTCCAGCCGACTAGTCTCCAACGGGATATTGCTGCCTCGGGCACCGCATGGTCCGACTCCTGTGAGTCTAGACTTTTGAATCCGACGCGAAACTGATAGTTAATTGTAACGTTCAGGGCCTCCTAATGGCGATGGAACACTCGAATTGCGTCGAGTTTCAATACATCGTCCTCCAGCCTACTTGTATCCAAGGGGATATTGCTGTCTCGGGCACCATCTGGTCCTTCTCCTGTGAGTAGATTTTCGAATCCAACGCTAAAATGATAGTTAATTGTAACGTTAAGAGCCTCCTAATGACGATGGAACACTCAAATTGCGTCGCGATTCAATACATCGTCCTCCAGCCGACTTGTCTCCAAGGGTCTATTGCTGCCTCGGGCACCTTATGGTCGTTCTCCGGTGAGTCTAGATTTTCGAATCCGTCGCAAAACTGATAGTTGATTGTAACGTTCAGGGCCTCCTAATGACGGTGGAACAATCAAATTGCGTCGAGAATCAATACATCGTCCTCCAGCCGACTTGTCTCCAAGGGGATATCGCTGCCTCGGGAACCATATGTTCCGTCTCCTGTAATTCTACATTTTCGAATCCGACGCAAAACTGATAGTTAATTGTAACGTTCAGGGACTCCTAATGACGATGGAGCACTCAAATTGCGTCGCGATTCAATTCATTGTCCTCCGGCGGACTAGTCTCCAAGGGGATATTGATGCCTCGGGCACCTTATGGTCCGTCTCCAGTGAGTCTGGATATTCGAATCCAACGAAAAACTGATAGTTAATTGTAACGTTCAGGGCCTCCTAATGACGATGGAACACTCAAATTGCGTAGCGATCCAATACATCGTCCTTCAGCCGACTTGTCTCTGAGGGTCTATTGCTGCCTCGGGCACCTTATGATCGTTCTCTTGTGAGTCTAGATTTTCGAATCCGACGCAATACTGATAGTTAATTGTAACTCTCAGGGCCTCCTAATGACGATGGAACACTCAAATTGCGTCGCGATTCAATACATCGTACTCCAGCCGAGTTGTCTCCAAGGGTCTATTGCTGCCTCTGGCACCTTATGGTCGTACTCCTGTGCGTCTATATTTTCGAATCCGACGCAAAACTGATAGTAATTTGTAGCGTCAGGGCCTCCTAATGACGCTGGACACTCAATTTACGTCGAGATTCCATACATCGTCCTCAAGCCGACTAGCCTGTAATGGGATATTGCTGCCTCGGGCACCGTATGGTCCGTCTCCTGTGAGCCTAGATTTTTGAATCCGACGCAATACTGATAGTTAATTGTAACGTTCAGGGCCTTCTAATGACGATGAAACACTCAAATCGCGTCGAGATTCAATACATCGTCCTCCAGCCGACTAGTCTCCAAGGGGATATTGCTGCCTCGGGCACCGTATGGTCCGACTCCTTTGAGACTAGATTTTTGAATCCGACGCAAACCTGATAGTTAATTGTAACGTTCAGGGCCTCCTAATGACGATGGAACACACAAATTGCGTCGAGATTCGTTACATCGACCTTCAGCCGAATTGTCTCCAAGGGTCTATAGCTGCCTCGGGCACCTTGTGGTCGTTCTCCTGTGAGTCTAGATTTTCGAATCCGACGCATAACTGTTAGTTAATTGTAACAATCAGGGCCTCGTAATGACGATTGAACTCTCAAATTGCGTCGAGATTCAATACATCGTCCTCCAGCCGACTTGTCTCCAAGGGGATAATGCTGCCTGTGGCACCTTATGGTCGTTCTCCTATGGGCCTAGACTTTCGAACGCGACGCAAAAGAGATAGTTAATTGTAACGTTGAGGGCCTCCTATCGACAATGGAACACTCAAATTGCGTTGAGATTCAATACATCGTCCTTCAGCCGACTTGTCTCCAAGGGTCTATTGCTGCCTCGGGCACCTTATGATCGTTCTCTTGTGAGTCTAGATTTTCGAATCCGACGCAATACTGATAGTTAATTGTAACGTTCAGGGCCTCTTAATGACGGTGGAACACTCAAATTGCGTCGAGATTCAATACATCGTCCTCCAGCCGACTTGTCTCCAAGGGGATATCGCTGCCTCGGGCACCATATGTTCCGTCTCCTGTAATTCTACATTTTCGAATCCGACGCAAAACTGATAGTTAATTGTAACGTTCAGGGACTCCTAATGACGATGGAGCACTCAAATTGCGTCGCGATTCAATACATTGTCCTCCGGCGGACTTGTCTCCAAGGGGATATTGATGCCTCGGGCACCTTATGGTCCGTCTCCAGTGAGTCTGGATATTCGAATCCAACGAAAAACTGATAGTGAATTGTAACGTTCAGGGCCTCCTAATGACGATGGAACACTCAAATTGCGTAGCGATCCAATACATCGTCCTTCAGCCGACTTGTCTCTGAGGGTCTATTGCTGCCTCGGGCACCTTATGGTCGTTCTCTTGTGAGTCTAGATTTTCGAATCCGACGCAATACTGATAGTTAATTGTAACTCTCAGGGCCTCCTAATGACGATGGAACACTCAAATTGCGTCGCAATTCAATACATCGTCCTCCAGCCGTCTTGTCTCCAAGGGTCTATTGCTGCCTCTGGCACCTTACGGTCGTACTCCTGTGCGTCTATATTTTCGAATCCGACGCAAAACTGATAGTTAATTGTAACATTACGGGCCTCCTAATGACGATGGAACACTCAAATTGCGTCGAGATTCAATACATCGTCCTCCAGCCGAATTCTCTCCAAGGGGATATTGCTGCCTCGGGCACCATATGGTCCTTCTCCTATGAGTAGATTTTCGAATCCAACGCCAAAATGATAGTTAATTGGAACGTTCAGGGCCTCCTAATGTGATGGCACACTCAAATTGCGTCGAGATTCAATTCATCGTCCTCCAGCCGACTAGTCTCCAAGGGGATATTGCTGCCTCGGGCACCTTATGATCGTCCTCCTGTGAGTCCAGATTTTCGAATCCGACGCAAAACTGATAGTTAATTGTAACGTTCAGGGCCTTCTAATGACGATGGAAAACTCAAATTGCGTCGAGATTCAATACATCGTACTCCAGCCGACTAGTCTCCAAGGGTCTATTGCTGCATCGGGCACATTATGGTCTTTTTCCTGTGAGACTAGATTTTCGAAGCTGACGCAAAACTGATAGTTAATTGTAACGTTCAGGGCCTCCTAAAGACGATGGAACACTCAAATTGCGTCGAGGATCGTTACTTCGACCTTCAGCCGACTTGTTTCCAAGGGTCTATTGCTGCCTCGGGCACCTTCTGGTCGTTCTCCTGTGAGTCTTGATTTTCGAATCCAACGCAAAACTGATAGTTAATTGTAACAATCAGGGCCTCCTAATGACGATGAAACTCTCAAATTGCGTCGAGATTCAATACATCGTTCTCCAGCCGACTTGTCTCCAAAGGTCTATTGCTGCCTCGGGCACCTTATGGTCGTTCTCGTGTAAGTCTAGATTGTCGAATCCGACGCAATACTGATAGTTAATTGTAACGTCAGGGCCTCCTAATGACGCTGGACACTCAATATGCGTCGAGATTCAATACATCGTCCTCCAGCCAACTAGTCTATAATGGGATATTGCTGCCTCGGGCACCGTTGGTCCGTCTCCTGTGAGCCTAGATATTTGAATATGACGCAAAACTGATAGTTAATTGTAACGTTCAGGGCTTCCTAATGACGATGGAACACTCAAATTGCGTCGAGATTCAATACATCGTCCTCCAGCCGACTTGTCTCCAAGGTGATAATGCTGCCTGTGGCACCTTATGGTCGTTCTCCTATGGGCCTAGACTTTCGAACGCGACGCAAAACAGATAGTTAATTGTAACGTTCAGGGCCTCCTATCGACAATGGAACACACAAATTGCGTCGAGACTCGTTACATCGACCTTCAGCCGACCTGTCACCAAGGGTCTATAGCTGCCTCGCCCACCTTGTGGTCGTTCTCCTGTGAGTCTAGATTTTCGAATCCAACGCAAAACTGATAGTTAATTGTAACAATCAGGGCCTCGTAATGACGATTGAACTCTCAAATTGCGTCGAGATTCAATACATCGTCCTCCAGCCGACTTGTCTCCAAGTAAATAATGCTGCCTCGGGCACCTTATGGTCTTCGTCCTGTGAGTCTATATTTTCGAATCCGACGCAAAACTGATAGTTAATTGTAACGTTCAGGGCCTCCTAATGACGATGGAACACTCAAATTGCGTCGAGATTCAATACATCGTCCTCCAGCCGATTAGTCTCCAAGGCGATATTGCTGCCTCGGGCACCGTATGGTCCGACTCCTGTGAGACTAGATTTTTGAAACCGACGCAATACTGATAGTTAGTTGTAACGTTCAGGGCCTCCTAATGACGATGGAACACTCAAATTGCGTCGCGATTCAATACATCGGCCTCCAGCCGACTTGTCTACAAGGGTCTATTGCTGCCTCGGGCACCTTATGGTCGTTCTCCGGTGAGTCTAGATTTTCGAATCCGTCGCAAAACTGATAGTTAATTGTAACGTTCAGGGCCTCCTAATGACGGTGGAACATTCAAATTGCGTCGAGATTCAATACATCGTCCTCCAGCCGACTTGTCTGCAAGGGGATATCGCTGCCTCGGGCACCATATGTTCCGTCTCCTGTAATTCTACATTTTCGAATCCGACGCAAAACTGATAGTTAATTGTAACGTTCAGGGACTCCCATTGACGATGGAGCACTCAAATTGCGTCGCGATTCAATACATCGTCCTCCGGCGGACTTGTCTCCAAGGGGGAAATTGATGCCTCGGGCACCTTATGGTCCGTCTCCAGTGAGTCTGGATATTCGAATCCAACGAAAAACTGATAGTTAATTGTAACATTCAGGGCCTCCTAATGACGATGGAACACTCAAATTGCGTAGAGATCCAATACATCGTCCTTCAGCCGACTTGTCTCCAAGGGTCTATTGTTGCCTCTGGCACCTTATGGTCGTGCTCCTGTGCGTCTATAATTTCGAATCCGACGCAAAACTGATAGTTAATTGTAACATTACGGGCCTCCTAATGACGATGGAACACTCAAATTGCGTCGAGATTCAATACATCGTCCTCCAGCCGACTTCTCTCCAAGGGGATATTGCTGCCCCGGGCACCATATGGTCCTTCTCCTATGAGTAGATTTTCGAATCCAACGCCAAAATGATAGTTAATTGTAACGTTCAGGGCCTCCTAATGTGATGGAACACTCAAATTGCGTCGAGATTCAATTCATCGTCCTCCAGCCGACTAGTCTCCAAGGGGATATTGCTGCCTCATGCACCTTATGGTCGTCCTCCTGTGAGTCCAGATTTTCGAATCCGACACAAAACTGATAGTTAATTGTAACGTTCAGGGCCTTCTAATGACGATGGAAAACTCAAATTGCGTCGAGATTCAATACATCGTCCTCCAGCCGACTAGACACCAAGGGTCTATTGCTGCATCGGGCACCTTATGGTCGTTCTCCTGTGAGTCTAGATTTTCGAATCTGACGCAAAACTGATAGTTAATTGTAACAATCAGGGCCTCCTAATGACGGTGAAACTCTCAAATTGCGTCGAGATTCAATACATCGCCCTCCAGCCGACTTGTCTCCAAAGGTCTATTGCTGCCTCGGGCACCTTATGGTCGATCTCGTGTAAGTCTAGATTGTCGAATCCGACGCAATACTGATAGTTAATTGTAACGTCAGGGCCACCTAATGAAGATGGAACACTCAAACTGCATCGAGATTCAATACATCGTCCTTCAGTAGACTTGTCTCCAAGAGTCTATTGCTGCATTCGGCACCTTATGGTCGTTCTCCTGTGAGTCTAGATATTCGAATCCGACTCATAACTGGTAGTTAATTGTAAGGTTCAGGGCCTCCTAATGACGATGGAGCACTCAAATTGCGTCGCGATCTAATATATCGTCCTCTAGCATATTTGTCTCCAAGGGTCTATTGCTGCCTCGGGCACCAAATGGTCGTCCTCCTGTGAGTCTAGATTTTCGAATCCGACGCAAAACTGATGGTTAATTGTCACGTTCAGGGCCTCCTAATGACGATGGAACACTCAAATTGCGTCGAGATTCAATACAACGTACATCAGCCGACTTGTCTCCAATGGTCTATTGCTGCCTCGGGCACCTTATGGTCTTCGTACTGTGAGTCTCGATTTTCGAATACGACGCAAAACTGATAGTTAATTGTAACCTTCAGGGCCTCCTAATGACGATGGAACACTCAAATTGCGTCGAGATTCAATACATCGTCCTCCAGCCGGCTAGTCTCCAGGGGGATATTGCTGCCTCGGGCACCGTATGGTCCGACCCATGTGAGACTAGATTTTTGAATCCGACGCAAAACTGATAGTTAATTGTAACATTCAGGGCCTCCTAATGACGATGGAACACTCAAATTGCGTCGAGATTCGTTACATCGACCTTCAGCTGACCTGTCTCCAAGGGTCTATAGCTGCATCGGGCACTTTGTGGTCGTTCTCCTGTGAGTCTAGATTTTCGAATCCGACGCATAACTGTTAGTTAATTGTAACAATCAGGGCCTCGTAATGACGATTGAACTCTCAAATTGCGTCGAGATTCAATACATCGTCCTCTAGCCGACTTGTCTCCAAGGGGATAATGCTGCCTGTGGTACCTTATGGTCGTTCTCCTATGGGCCTAGACTTTCGAACCCGACGCAAAACAGATAGTTAATTGTAACGTTCAGGGCCTCCTATCGACAATGGAACACTCAAATTGCGTCGAGATTCAATACATCGTCCTTCAGCCGACTTGTCTCCAAGGGTCTATTGCTGCCTCGGGCACCTTATGATCGTTCTCTTGTGAGTCTAGATTTTCGAATCGGACGCAATACTGATAGTTTATTGTAACGTTCAGGGCCTCCTAATGACGATGGAACACTCAAATTGCGTCGAGTTTCAATACATCGTCCTCCAGAACTCTTGTATCCAAGGGGATATTGCTGTCTCGGGCACCATATGGTCCTTGTCCTGTGAGTAGATTTTCGAATCCAACGCTAAAATGATAGTTAATTGTAATGTTCAGGGCCTCCTAATGACGGTGGAACACTCAAATTGCGTCGAGATTCAATACATCGTCCTCCAGCCGACTTGTCTCCAAGGGATATCGCTGCCTCGGGCAGCATATGTTCCGACACCTGTAATTCTACATTTCCGAATCCGACGCAAAACTGATAGATAATTGTAACTCTCAGGGCCTCCTAATGTGATGGAACACTCAAATTGCGTCGAGATTCAATTCATCGCCCTCCAGCCGACTAGTCTCCAAGGGGTTATTGCTGCCTCGGGCACCTTATGGTCGTCCACCTGTGAGTCCAGATTTTCGAATCCGACGCAAAACTGATAGTTAAATGTAACGTTCAGGGCCTTCTAATGACGATGGAAAACTCAAATTGCGTCGAGATTCAATACATCGTCCTCCAGCCGACTAGTCTCCAAGAGTCTATTGCTGCATCGGGCACCTTCTGGTCGTTCTCCTGTGAGTCTAGATTTTCGAATCCAACGCAAAACTGATAGTTAATTGTAACAATCAGGGCCCCCTAATGACGAAGAAACTCTCAAATTGCGTCGAGATTCAATACATCGTACTCCAGCTGACTTGTCTCCAAAGGTCTATTGCTGCCTCGGGCACCTTATGGTCGTTCTCATGTAAGTCTAGATTGTCGATTCCGACGCAATACTGATAGTTAATTGTAACGTCAGGGCCTCCTAATTACGCTGGACACTCAATTTGCGTCGAGATTCAATACATCGTCCTCCAGCCAACTAGTCTCCAATGAGATATTGCTGCCTCGGGCACCGTATGGTCCGTCTCCTGAGCGTCTAGATTTTCGAATCCGAGGCGAAACTGATAGATAATTGTTACGTTCAGGGCCTCCTAATGACGATGGAACACTCAAATTGCGTCGAGATTCAATACATCGTCGTCCAGCCGATTTGTCTCCAAGGGGTATTGCTGCCTCGGGCACCATATGGTCCGTCTCCTGTGCGTCTAGATTTTCGAATCCGACGCGAAACTGATAGATAGGGCCGCCTTATGACGATGGAACACTCATATTGCGTCGAGATTCAGTACATCGTCCTTCAGTAGACTTGTCTCCAACGGTCTATTGCTGCCTCGGACACCTTATGGTCGTTCTCCTGTGAGTCTAGATTTTCGAATCCGACGCATAACTGGAAGTTAAGTGTAAGGTTCAGGGTCTCCTAATGACAATGGAACACTGAAATTGCGTCGAGTACCGATTCGTCGTCCTCCAGCCGACTTGTCTCCAAGGGGATATTGTTGCCTCGGGCACCATATGGTCCGTCTCCTGTGAGTCTAGATTTTCAAACCGACGCAAGACTGATAGTTAATTGAAACGTTCAGGGCCTCCTAATGACGATGGAACACTCAAATTGCATCGACATTCAATACATCGTCCTTCAGCCGACTTGTCTCCAACGGTCTATTGCTGCCTCGGGCACCATATGGTCGTTTTCCTGTGAGGCTAGATTTTGGATACTGACGCAAGACTGATAGTTAATTGTAACGTTCAGGGCCTCCTAATGACGATGGAACACTCAAATTGCGTCGAGATTCAATACATCGGACCCCAGCCGACTTGTCTCTAAGCGTCTATTGCTGCCTCGGGCACCTTATGGTCGTTCTCCGGTGTATCTAGATTTTCGAATCCGTCGCAAAACTGATAGTTAATTGTAACGTTCAGGCACTCCTAATGACGGTGGAGCACTCAAATTGCGTCGCGAGTCAATACATCGTCCTCCAGCGGACTTGTCTCCAAGGGGATATTGATGCCTCGGGCACCTTATGGTCCGTCTCCAGTGAGTCTAGATTTTCGAATCCAACGAAATACAGATTGTTAATTGTAACATTCAGGGCCTCCTAATGACGATGGAACACTCAAATTGCGTAGCGATCCAATACATCGTCTTCCAGCCGACTTGTCTACAAGGGCCTATTGCTGCCTCGGGCACCTTATGATCGTTCTCTTGTGAGTCTAGATTTTCGGATCCGACGCAATACTGATAGTTAATTGTAACTCTCAGGGCCTCCTAATGACGATGGAACACTCAAATTGCGTCGCGATTTAATACATCGTCCTCCAGCCGACTTGTCTCCAAGTGTCTATTGCTGCCTCTGGTACCTTATGGTCGTGCTCCTGTGCGTCTACATTTTCGAATCCGACGCAAAACTGATAGTTAATTGTAACATTACGGGCCTCCTAATGACGATGGAACACTCAAATTGCATCGAGATTCAATACATCGTCCTCCAGCCGACTTCTCTCCAAGGGGATATTGCTGCCTCCTATGAGTAGATTTTCGAATCCAACGCCAAAATGATAGTTAATTGTAACGTTCAGGGTCTCCTAATGTGATGGAACTCTCAAATTGCGTCGAGATTCAATTCATCGTCCTCCAGCCGACTAGTCTCCAAGGGGTTATTGCTGCCTCTGGCACCTTATGGTCGTTCTCCTGTGAGTCTAGATTTTCGAATCCAACGCAAAACTGATAGTTAATTGTAACAATCAGGGCCTCCTAATGACGATGAAACTCTCAAATTGCGTCGAGATTCAATACATCGTCCTCCAGCCGACTTGTCTCCAAAGGTCTATTGCTGCCTCGGGCACCTTATGGTCGTTCTCGTGTAAGTCTAGATTGTCGATTCCGAAGCAATACTGATAGTTAATTGTAAGGTCGGGGCCTCCTAATTACGCTGGACACTCAATTTGCGTCGAGATTCAATACATCGTCCTCCAGCCAACTAGTCTCCAATGGGATATTGCTGCCTCGGGCACCGTATGGTCCGTCTCCTGTGAGTCTAGATTTTTGAATCCGACGCAAAACTGATAGTTAATTGTAACGTTCAGGGCCTCCTAATGACGATGGAACACTCAAATTGCATCGAGATTCAATACATCGTCCTCCAGCCGACTTCTCTCCAAGGGGATATTGCTGCCTCCTATGAGTAGATTTTCGAATCCAACGCCAAAATGATAGTTAATTGTAACGTTCAGGGTCTCCTAATGTGATGGAACTCTCAAATTGCGTCGAAATTCAATACATCGTCGTCCAGCCGATTTGTCTCCAAGGGGTATTGCTGCCTCGGGCACCTTATGGTCGTTCTCCTGTGAGTCTAGATTTAAGAAACCGACGCAGGACTGATAGTTAATTGTAACGTTCAGGGCCTCCTAATCACGATGGAACACTCAAATTGCGTCAAGATTCAGTACATCGTCCTCCAGCCGACTTGTCTCCAAAGGGATATTGCTGCCTCGGGCACCTTATGGTCCGTCTCCTTTGAGTCTAGATTTTCGAATCCGACGTGAAACTGATAGTTAAGTGTTACGTTCAGGGACTCCTAATGTCGATGGAACACTCAAATTGTGTCGAAACTCAATACATCGCCCTCCAGCCGACTTGTCTCCAAGGGTCTATTGCATCCTCGGGCACCTTATCGTCGTTCTCCTGTAAGTCTAGATTGTCAAATCCGACGCAAAACGGATAGTTAATTGTAACGTCAGGGACCACTAATGACGATGGACACTCAAATTGCGTCGAGATTCAATACATCGTCCTCCAGCCGACTAGTCTCCAAGGGTCTATTGCTGCCTCAGGCACCATATGATCGTTCTCTTGTGAGTCTAGATTTTCGAATCCGACGCAATACTGATAGTTAATTGTAACTTTCAGGGCATCCTAATGACGATGGAACACTCAAATTGCGTCGCGATTCAATACATCGTCCTCCAGCCGACTTGTCTCCTGTGCGTCTACATTTTCGAATCCGACGCAAAACTGATAGTTAATTGAAGTATTAAGGGCCTCCTAATGACGATGGAACACACAAATTGCGTCGCGATCTAATACATCGTCCTCTTTCATACTTGTCTCCAAGGGTCTATTGCTGCCTCTGGCACCTTATGGTCGTTCTCCTGTGAGTCTAGATTTTCGAATCCGACGCAAAACTGATAGTTAATTGTAACGTTCAGGGCCTCCAAATGACGATGGAACACTCATATTGCGTCGATATTCAATACATCGCCCTCCAGTCGACTTGTCTCCAAGGGTCTATTGTTGCCTCGGGCACCTTATGGTCGTTCTCCTGTAAGTCTAGATTGTCGAATCCGACGCAAAACTGATAGTTAATTGTAACGTTCAGGGCCTCCTAATCACGATGGAACACTCAAATTGCGTCGAGATTCAGTACATCGTCCTCCAGCCGACTTGTCTCCAAGGGGATATTGCTGCCTCGGGCATCTTATGGTCCGTCTCCTTTGAGTCTAGATTTTCGAATCCGACGTGAAACTGATAGTTAATTGTAACGTTCAGGGCCTCCTAATGACGGTGGAACACTCAAATTTCGTCGAGATTCAATACATCGTCCTCCAGCCGACTTGTCTCCAAGGGGATATCGCTGCTTCGGGCACCATATGTTCCGTGTCCTGTAATTCTACATTTTCGAATCCGACGCAAAACTGTTGTTAATTGTAACGTTCAGGGCCTCCTAATGACGATGGAACACTCAAATTGCGTAGCGATCCAATACATCGTCCTTCAGCCGAATTGTCTCCAAGGGTCTATTGCTGCCTCGGGCACCTTCTTGTCGTTCTCCTGTGAGTCCAGATTTTCGAATCCAACGCAAAACTGATAGTTAATTGTAACAATCAGGGCCTCCTAATGACGATGAAACTCTCAAATTGCGTCGAGATTCAATACATCGTCCTCCAGCCGACTTCTCTCCAAGGGGATATTGCTGCCTCGGGCACCTTATGGTCGTCCTCCTGTGAGTCCAGATTTTCGAATCCGACGCAAAACTGATAGTTAATTGTAACGTTCAATGCCTTCTAATGACGATGGAAAACTCAAATTGCGTCGAGATTCAATACATCGTCCTCCAGCCGACTAGTCTCCAAGGGTCTATTGCTGCATCGGGCACATTATGGTCTTTTTCCTGTGAGACTAGATTTTCGAATCTGACGCAAAACTGATAGTTAATTGTAACGTTCAGGGCCTCCTAAAGACGATGGAACACTCAAATTGCGTCGAGGATCGTTACTTCGACCTTCAGCCGACTTGTTTCCAAGGGTCTATTGCTGCCTCGGGCACCTTCTGGTCGTTCTCCTGTGAGTCTTGATTTTCGAATCCAACGCAAAACTGATAGTTAATTGTAACAATCAGGGCCTCCTAATGACGATGAAACTCTCAAATTGCGTCGAGATTCAATACATCGTTCTCCAGCCGACTTGTCTCCAAAGGTCTATTGCTGCCTCGGGCACCTTATGGTCGTTCTCGTGTAAGTCTAGATTGTCGAATCCGACGCAATACTGATAGTTAATTGTAACGTCAGGGCCTCCTAATGACGCTGGACACTCAATATGCGTCGAGATTCAATACATCGTCCTCCAGCCAACTAGTCTATAATGGGATATTGCTGCCTCGGGCACCGTATGGTCCGTCTCCTGTGAGCCTAGATATTTGAATATGACGCAAAACTGATAGTTAATTGTAACGTTCAGGGCTTCCTAATGACGATGGAACACTCAAATTGCGTCGAGATTCAATACATCGTCCTCCAGCTGACTTGTCTCCAAGGTGATAATGCTGCCTGTGGCACCTTATGGTCGTTCTCCTATGGGCCTAGACTTTCGAACGCGACGCAAAACAGATAGTTAATTGTAACGTTCAGGGCCTCCTATCGACAATGGAACACACAAATTGCGTCGAGACTCGTTACATCGACCTTCAGCCGACCTGTCACGAAGGGTCTATAGCTGCCTCGGGCACCTTGTGGTCGTTCTCCTGTGAGTCTTGATTTTCGTATCCGACGCATAACTGTTAGTTAATTGTAACAATCAGGGCCTCGTAATGACGATTGAACTCTCAAATTGCGTCGAGATTCAATACATCGTCCTCCAGCCGACTTGTCTCCAAGTAAATAATGCTGCCTCGGGCACCTTATGGTCTTCGTCCTGTGAGTCTAGATTTTCGAATCCGACGCAAAACTGATAGTTAATTGTAACGTTCAGGGCCTCCTAATGACGATGGAACACTCAAATTGCGTCGAGATTCAATACATCGTCCTCCAGCCGACTAGTCTCCAAGGCGATATTGCTGCCTCGGGCACCGTATGGTCCGACTCCTGTGAGACTAGATTTTTGAAACCGACGCAATACTGATAGTTAGTTGTAACGTTCAGGGCCTCCTAATGACGATGGAACACTCAAATTGCGTCGCGATTCAATACATCGGCCTCCAGCCGACTTGTCTACAAGGGTCTATTGCTGCCTCGGGCACCTTATGGTCGTTCTCCGGTGAGTCTAGATTTTCGAATCCGTCGCAAAACTGATAGTTAATTGTAACGTTCAGGGCCTCCTAATGACGGTGGAACATTCAAATTGCGTCGAGATTCAATACATCGTCCTCCAGCCGACTTGTCTGCAAGGGGATATCGCTGCCTCGGGCACCATATGTTCCGTCTCCTGTAATTCTACATTTTCGAATCCGACGCAAAACTGATAGTTAATTGTAACGTTCAGGGATTCCTATTGACGATGGAGCACTCAAATTGCGTCGCGATTCAATACATCGTCCTCCGGCGGACTTGTCTCCAAGGGGGAAATTGATGCCTCGGGCACCTTATGGTCCGTCTCCAGTGAGTCTGGATATTCGAATCCAACGAAAAACTGATAGTTAATTGTAACATTCAGGGCCTCCTAATGACGATGGAACACTCAAATTGCGTAGCGATCCAATACATCGTCCTTCAGCCGACTTGTCTCCAAGGGTCAATTGCTGCCTCGGGCACCTTATGATCGTTCTCTTGTGAGTCTAGATTTTCGAATCCGACGCAATACTGATAGTTAATTGTAACTCTCAGAGCCTCCTAATGACGGTGGAACACTCAAATTGCGTCGCGATTCAATACATCGTCCTCCAGCCGACTTGTCTCCAAGGGTCTATTGTTGCCTCTGGCACCTTATGGTCGTGCTCCTGTGCGTCTATAATTTCGAATCCGACGCAAAACTGATAGTTAATTGTAACATTACGGGCCTCCTAATGGCGATGGAACACTCAAATTGCGTCGAGATTCAATACATCGTCCTCCAGCCGACTTCTCTCCAAGGGGATATTGCTGCCTCGGGCACCATATGGTCCTTCTCCTATGAGTAGATTTTCGAATCCAACGCCAAAATGATAGTTAATTTTAACGTTCAGGGCCTCCTAATGTGATGGAACACTCAAATTGCGTCGAGATTCAATTCATCGTCCTCCAGCCGACTAGTCTCCAAGGGGATATTGCTGCCTCGGGCACCTTATGGTCGTCCTCCTGTGAGTCCAGATTTTCGAATCCGACGCAAAACTGATAGTTAATTGTAACGTTCAGGGCCTTCTAATGACGATGGAAAACTCAAATTGCGTCGAGATTTAATACATCGTCCTCCAGCCGACTAGACTCCAAGGGTCTATTGCTGCATCGGGCACCTTATGGTCGTTCTCCTGTGAGTCTAGATTTTCGAATCTGACGCAAAACTGATAGTTAATTGTAACAATCAGGGCCTCCTAATGACGGTGAAACTCTCAAATTGCGTCGAGATTCAATACATCGCCCTCCAGCCGACTTGTCTCCAAAGGTCTATTGCTGCCTCGGGCACCTTATGGTCGATCTCGTGTAAGTCTAGATTGTCGAATCCGACGCAATACTGATAGTTAATTGTAACGTCAGGGCCACCTAATGACGCTGGACACTCAATTTGCGTCGAGATTCAATACATCGTCCTCCAGCCAACTAGTCTCCAATGGGATATTGCTGCCTCGGGCACCGTATGGTCCGTCTCCTGTGAGTCTAGATTTTCGAATCCGACGCATAACTGGTATTTAATTGTAAAGTTCAGGGCCTCCTAATGACGATGGAACACTCAAATTGCGTCGAGATTCAATACATCGTCCTCCAGCCGACTTGTCTCCAAGGGGGTATTGCTGCCTCGGGCACTATATGGTCCGTCTCCTAAGCGTCTAGATTTTCGAATCCGAGGCGAAACTGATAGATAATTGTAACGTTCAGGGCCTCCTAATGACGATGGAACACTCAAATTGCGTCGAAATTCGATACATCGTCCTCCAGCCGATTTGTCTCCGAGGGGTATTGCTGCCTCGGGCACCATATGGTCCGTCTCCTGTGCGTCTAGAATTTCGAATCCGACGCGAAACTGATAGATAGGGCCGCCTTATGACGATGGAAGACTCATATTGCGTCGAGATTCAGTACATCGTCCTTCAGCCGACTTGTCTCCAACGGTCTATTGCTGCCTCGGGCACCTTATGGTCGTTCTCCTGTGAGTCTAGATTTTCGAAACCGACGCAAGACTGATAGTTAATTGTAACGTTCAGGGCCTCCTAATGAAGATGGAACACTCAAATTGCATCGAGATTCAATACATCGTCCTTCAGTAGACTTGTCTCCAAGAGTCTATTGCTGCATTCGGCACCTTATGGTCGTTCTCCTGTGAGTCTAGATTTTCGAATCCGACTCATAACTGGTATTTAATTGTACCGTTCAGGGCCTCCTAATGACGATGGAACACTCAAATTGCGTCGAGATTCAATACATCGGACTCCAGCCGACCTGTCTCCAAGGGTCTATTGCTGCCTCGGGCACCTTATGGTCTTTCTCCGAAGACTCTAGATTTTCGAATCCGTCGCAAAACTGATAGTTAATTGTAACGTTCAGGGCCTCCTAATGAAGATGGAACACTCAAACTGCATCGAGATTCAATACATCGTCCTTCAGTAGACTTGTCTCCAAGAGTCTATTGCTGCATTCGGCACCTTATGGTCGTTCTCCTGTGAGTCTAGATTTTCGAATCCGACTCATAACTGGTAGTTAATTGTAAGGTTCAGGGCCTCCTAATGACGATGGAGCACTCAAATTGCGTCGCGATCTAATATATCGTCCTCTAGCATATTTGTCTCCAAGGGTCTATTGCTGCCTCGGGCACCCAAATGGTCGTCCTCCTGTGAGTCTAGATTTTCGAATCCGACGCAAAACTGATGGTTAATTGTCACGTTCAGGGCCTCCTAATGACGATGGAACACTCAAGTTGCTTCGAGATTCAATACATCGTCCTCCAGCCGACTAGTCTCCAACGGGATATTGCTGCCTCGGGCACCGTATGGACCGACTCCTGTGAGTCTAGACTTTTGAGTCAGACGCAAAACCGATACTTAATTGTAACGTTCAGGGCCTCCTAATGTGATGGAACACTCAATTTACGTCGAGATTCAATACAATGTACATCAGCCGACTTGTCTCCAATGGTCTATTGCTGCCTCGGGCACCTTATGGTCTTCGTACTGTGAGTCTCGATTTTCGAATACGACGCAAAACTGATAGTTAATTGTAACGTTCAGGGCCTCCTAATGACGATGGAACACTCAAATTGCGTCGAGATTCAATACATCGTCCTCCAGCCGGCTAGTCTCCAGGGGGATATTGCTGCCTCGGCCACCGTATGGTCCGACCCCTGTGAGACTAGATTTTTGAATCCGACGCAAAACTGATACTTAATTGTAACATTCAGGGCCTCCTAATGACGATGGAACACTCAAATTGCGTCGAGATTCGTTACATCGACCTTCAGCTGACCTGTCTCCAAGGGTCTATAGCTGCCTCGGGCACCTTGTGGTCGTTCTCCTGTGAGTCTAGATTTTCGAATCCGACGCATAACTGTTAGTTAATTGTAACAATCAGGGCCTCGTAATGACGATTGAACTCTCAAATTGCGTCGAGATTCAATACATCGTCCTCTAGCCGACTTGTCTCCAAGGGGATAATGCTGCCTGTGGTACCTTATGATCGTTCTCCTATGGGCCTAGACTTTCGAACCCGACGCAAAACAGGTAGTTAATTGTAACGTTCAGGGCCTCCTATCGACAATGGAACACTCAAATTGCGTCGAGATTCAATACATCGTCCTTCAGCCGACTTGTCTCCAAGGGTCTATTGCTGCCTCGGGCACCTTATGATCGTTCTCTTGTGAGTCTAGATTTTCGAATCGGACGCAATACTGATAGTTTATTGTAACGTTCAGGGCCTCCTAATGACGATGGAACACTCAAATTGCGTCGAGTTTCAATACATCGTCCTCCAGAACTCTTGTATCCAAGGGGATATTGCTGTCTCGGGCACCATATGGTCCTTGTCCTGTGAGTAGATTTTCGAATCCAACGCTAAAATGATAGTTAATTGTAATGTTCAGGGCCTCCTAATGACGGTGGAACACTCAAATTGCGTCGAGATTCAATACATCGTCCTCCAGCCGACTTGTCTCCAAGGGATATCGCTGCCTCGGGCAGCATATGTTCCGACTCCTGTAATTCTACATTTTCGAATCCGACGCAAAACTGATAGATAATTGTAACTCTCAGGGCCTCCTAATGTGATGGAACACTCAAATTGCGTCGAGATTCAATTCATCGTCCTCCAGCCGACTAGTCTCCAAGGGGTTATTGCTGCCTCGGGCACCTTATGGTCGTCCACCTGTGAGTCCAGATTTTCGTATCCGACGCAAAACTGATAGTTAAATGTAACGTTCAAGGCCTTCTAATGACGATGGAAAACTCAAATTGCGTCGAGATTCAATACATCGTCCTCCAGCTGACTTGTCTCCAAAGGTCTATTGCTGTTTCGGGCACCTTATGGTCGTTCTCGTGTAAGTCTAGATTGTCGATTCCGACGCAATACTGATAGTTAATTGTAACGTCAGGGCCTCCTAATTACGCTGGACACTCAATTTGCGTCGAGATTCAATACATCGTCCTCCAGCCAACTAGTCTCCAATGGGATATTGCTGCCTCGGGCACCGTATGGTCCGTCTTCTGTGAGTCTAGATTTTTGAATCCGACGCAAAACTGATAGTTAATTGTAACGTCAGGGCCTCCTAATGACGATGGAACACTTAAATTGCGACGAGATTCATTACATCGTCCTCCAGCCGACTTGTCGCCAAGGGGGTATTGCTGCCTCGGGCACAATACGGTCCGTCTCCTGAGCGTCTAGATTTTCGAATCCGAGGCGAAACTGATAGATAATTGTTACGTTCAGGGCCTCCTAATGACGATGGAACACTCAAATTGCGTCGAGATTCAAAACATCGTCGTCCAGCCGATTTGTCTCCAAGGGGTATTGCTGCCTCGGGCACCATATGGTCCGTCTCCTGTGCGTCTAGATTTCCGAATCCGACGCGAAACTGATAGATAGGGCCGCCTTATGACGATGGAACACTCATATCGCGTCGAGATTCAGTACATCGTCCTTCAGCCGACTTGTCTCCAACGGTCCATTGCTGCCTCGGACACCTTATGGTCGTTCTCCTGTGAGTCTAGATTTTCGAATCCGACGCATAACTGGAAGTTAATTGTAAGGTTCAGGGTCTCCTAATGACAATGGAACACTCAAATTGCGTCGAGTACCGATTCGTCGTCCTCCAGCCGACTTGTCTCCAAGGGGATATTGTTGCCTCGGGCACCATATGGTCCGTCTCCTGTGAGTCTAGATTTTCAAACCGACGCAAGACTGATAGTTAATTGAAACGTTCAGGGCCTCCTAATGACGATGGAACACTCAAATTGCATCGACATTTGTAAGTAGGCTGTTTATGTTTTCTCTATGTAAGTAGGCTGTTTATGTTTTCTCTATGTAAGTAGGCTGTTTATGTTTTCTTATTGGCAACGTTACGTAGCGCTCAATATGAAATTCAGTGGCTGTGCTGTGTGCAGTGTGTGGCTGCTTTGCATTGTTGTAATACTCGCCATTGTAGTGTTAGGCAGCTGGCTGTGAACAGCGCGTAGTGTTGCGCAGTTGGAGGTGAGCCGCCAGCAGTGGTGGATGTGGGGAGAGAGATGGCGAAGTTTTGCAATTTGTCATGAACTGATATATATATTATGACTTGTGATGATATTAAGGTAAATACATTGTTTGCTCTCTATTAATATCTTTCATTTGCTAACTATCCCTATCAGTAGTTAGTGCCTTTAGTAGTTTGAATCTTTTATTTAGCTGGCAGTAGTGGCGCTTGCTGTATTGCAGTAGTGGGAGAAACGAAGATTATTGTGAGGTAAGTGATTTAGTGATTTGTGAAAGGTATAGTTTAATGTTAGTCAGGGCCATTATTTTGTAGGGAATTTTGAAAGTCAGATTGCGTTGCGCTAACAAAATATTGTGTGTCAGGTTAAGCACAGTCTTGTAAGAATTGTTCAAAGGGGACGTTTCATATGTCGACCCTTAGCCTAGGATACCTCACTGGAATCTTCTGATTTTTTCTTGTAGTTTGTGTAATTAGTGTAGATTTTGTTTATTGCTAGCGCGTAACTGTAGAGAGAATCTCCTTTGTAGTTGCAGTCTTTCATTGTTGTACAGTAAAACAGTTGTGGCATGCATGTAGATTTGCACCAAGTATTTCGCAGCTGCCATTAACTAGATATTATTTCCAGTGCTATTTTAATGTGTTCTCTTATTTTTGATCTTCAAATTGTGTTTTTCTGTGTTGTCGTGTGAAATACTGTGACAATAATGGCGTGTGAAAAACGTAATACTAGGCTCCAAAGTAAACTGAGAAATGACAGTGAAAATGAAAGCAGTGTGTTAGCGCCACCGAGTAATGAATTAACTGATGTTCAAAGTAGTAATTTGATAATTGTGCATAGGGAAATGGAGCGGGCGGCAAATAATGGCGTGGACAGTGAACCAATTAGTGAAGAGGGAAGCATTATCGATCGATCGGTCGGCAACAGCTCGCCTCAGGAATCCGAAATGACAGGACACAATTTTGCAAATACGGTAGATTCAGGTTTTGCGTCCTCACCGTTTTCTCAAATGAGTCAAGACACATTTTCCGCTTGTCAAAATGTGAATGTTGCCGGTGCAAATTCACTGCCGAAAAGCACTGAGGAACATGTTTCAGACACCA
The DNA here is from genome assembly GCF_021461395.2 of Schistocerca americana. Classification (NCBI taxonomy): domain Eukaryota; kingdom Metazoa; phylum Arthropoda; class Insecta; order Orthoptera; family Acrididae; genus Schistocerca; species Schistocerca americana. The sequence goes on along the minus strand of NW_025725790.1, from coordinate 9,041,857 downwards.
GTGCATTGTTATTACAATTAATGCAACAAATGGGACAAAAGCTTGAAAAGTTAGACACAATGGAACAACACCAGAGACAAACACAGCAACAGTTAGACACAATGGAACAACACCAGAGACAAACACAGCAACAGTTAGACGCAATGGGACAAAATCTTCAAAAGTTAGACACCACACTTGAACAAACACGTGAAGATTTAACTAGTGAGTTACATAACATTGAATCGAAATGTCAAAAAGTCTGTAATGACATAAAAACACAAATTTGTGAGCATTTTCAACCCATTTTTTCGCGGCATGAAAATGTATTACAGAATCACGAAGCATCCATAAAAGAACTGCAAACCATGGTTCATGAAAATCACGACACCTTGCAAGCTAAAACTGACTCAGTTGCATCTACCGATTCGGTTACGCAACTTGCAAGAACTCAGGAAAACTTAAAGGACACAGTAGATTCGATTTCAACACAAATGGACACTCTGAAACTTGGTTCAGAAAAACACACTGAGGAAATGTGTTCACTATCGGAGAAAGTAGCCAAACTTTCGGATCAGTTCAATAATTTATCTACGAAGGTAGATGATAATCTGAATGACACAGAAGAGTGCAAACAAATTAATACGCAATACAAAAGAGAAATCCGGGAAGTACAAGATCAGTTGGCACAAGTAATACAAAAATTTCATATTTCAGAGGACACTCGCGCTCCAACACGGGAAGAGGAACTTAGAAATACGGAAAAGCCACAAAATAATAACACAGGGCATTTCGGTAATTATGAAAGAAATTGGCAATGTGCACCGAATTTTGAAATGGAACCGCCGAAACGACGTAACAATGACCGATATGCGACTCGCCGACATGATGACTTTGACTATAAGCTGTTCATTACTACACGTAAATTTAAAACATTTAAGAATTCTGCCAACGACATTCATCCACAAGCGTGGCTCCATCAATTCTCTCATTGTTTTCCTCCCAACTGGTCATTGGAGCACAGGTTAGAATTTATGTGTGGCTATTTAGAGAATGAACCAGCTGTAAGAATGCGATCGGTCATTCACGATTGTCACAGTGAAGGAGAATTTTACCATGCCTTCCTCTCAGCATATTGGTCTCAAGCCACACAAGATCGAGTAAAACATAGCATCATAATGATGAAACGTTTCGAACAATCTGAATTTTCCAGTCTTGTGAAATATTTTGAAGACATGTTGCATAAGAATCAGTATCTTTCAAACCCATACAGCCCCTCAGAACTCATCCGCATTTGCTTAATCAAACTGCCTGAACATTTACGACATATTATTTTGGCAGGACGTTGCAAAGACGACATTGAAGCTTTTCAGGGACTGTTACAAGAATTGGAAATTGACACTGACAATCGCGGAATGTGGAAACAGGAACACAACAATTACAGGTCACATCCGTCACAATTCCTCTATAATAACTGGACGCGACAAGGCTATTCTCACAACACAAATCGTGACCAAAACAGACACCACCCGTATGACAACCGTTGGCAGAGTAGTAATAATTACAGGGAAAGATCACCTCTCCGCGGTAATGACTATCACAGAGACAATCAGAGAAACAGACAATATGGGAACCAAAACAATTATTATTACGGGAGACAGAATAACTTGAGACGCAACGGTCCAGCGCGCAGTTACGATCCAGGGAGAAATTCTCCACCACTTAACCGACAAGAAAGATACTACAGGAACTACCGACATGACGACAGACGATGTGATCGTAACGACAGACCTGAATTGCATCAGAACTGGCGGGATTCAAACAGGGCAGGGCCTTCTCGTCAGAGTGAATTTTTAGAAGTTAGGTCTCCTAATCCCAATAACGGCGCGCGCCAACAAAGAGACAGACAATGGCTCGCACAGCAGGCAGCCGCGTGCGCCCGCTGGCTCCGAGAAAAATAACATAAGACGCTAGCCTGGAGAAAAATTTTAGCATTCTTTATCGATGTATACAACATGATAATTGCTTTGAAGTTGAAACTGTGCACTAGGAAGAGTAAAGGTTTACACCACATTTCACATGTAAATCCGTTTATTGAAAGATAATCTGCTTTTTAACTTAGTCTTTGCCATAAAATTTTTCGCTTCACATTACTAATATGCTTTGTCAGACTTAGAATCTGTTAACATACAACAATGTTTGAAGTTAAATATCCAATCAAGAACCAAGAGAACTTACTTAAACAGAAATGACGAATGCATTGTTATAGGGAACAGATGTCACAGTGTTATTGTGTGTGTACATTCTTGTTTGTTAGTTACATGATTACGTAACGACTATAAGGCTTATATACTTAGAACATATACTGGTACTGCTAATGAGATTTTAATGCAACATTTTGGTTTACTTGAAAATATATTCTGGATTTTAAGTACTTTCTGTGAGATACCAGATGACACAGTGTTAGTTTATGTGACAGTTACACGATTTTATCACGACGCTACTAATGAGTGACAATTTACAATGTTGCTTTTGTAGTGTTTCTGTTTTATTTCTGCACAGTTTTTCTGTTTTATTCTGCAAAGTAAAACATGTTTTAGTAGTAACTTTTGTGGTATAGCTACAATGAGATTGCCTTTTCCGTAGCACAACAATACGTTACAGCACAGTACTTTCTTCATCATGGCAATAAGCGTAATAACTAAGATATCTATACATAAAGCATTTCACTTTTGTTTATCATGAGGTAAGTACATTGACTTCTGCAGAACTTAGCTTTCGGAGGACGATAAGTACGACACTTCCACAGAATTATCTTACAGCAAGACGCATATTTAGCGCTACAGGACACGCATTTGAGAGATTTTGTACTTAAGCCATTTATTTTTCAAGATTTTTGAATTACAAAGAAAGTTTTCCGTGATATATTTCATTCTATTGCTGTAATCTGTAACACCTGAGGGTATGATTACATTAATCCTCAGGGGGGTACACGCTTACTTTGTGTACCATGTGTGTGGCAACCACAAGGAACCCTAGCTAATATGGTATTTGCTTATACAACTTTACACATCGGTACCATATTTCTCTAACACACAAATTACACAGCTGTCTGATCATGTAACTGAGAGAGACAAACATTTATTTTACTATATCAGTGACAGATGTTTACGTAATTACACCGTTGGATAACTTCACACTTACGAAATTGTATTTTGTCTGTACTGTGTGAACTCTTCATATTTTTTCGGAACCATTGTGATACTATGAGAGCTTTGAATGATGTATTTGGTATGAGATCATGATTTTTAAAGTACGTTTGAGGCAGCTGACGCTTTTGACATGAGCAGAGAATTTTTTTAGGTTTTGATATTATTGCAGAAAGCTACGACGTTTTTGAGATTTGACTGAGGTGTTATGATGTTATTATTACGACGACGATGTGTATTATGCTGTTGAAGTATGTTTATGATCAATAAGATGATGATACCGTATATGAGGAATCTGATTATGCTATGTAGCTATTATGATGAAATATTGAAGACGTGTTGATGAATATGAATAAGTATATGTGTAATAAGGTAAGGAATAAGGAGTAGGGGTTAGTGACTCTTGACTTGTGAAAAAGGATGTTGGAAACCAAGAATCGTACTTTAAGAGTTATGACATGTGTGAATCATGCATGAATGTATCACAATGCCACTGAAAATTTTTTTGGACACTGTTATATTTATAGGGTTTTGTTTCTACAGATTTGCAACGCTAATTCTTGACCTGTGAAATATTTTTATATGAGACTACCACGGTAGCAGAATCTCCTGTCGTAAATATTTCCGTACGAAAGTTAAGTGACCACCTGCACGTAATGCGTCGCGGGCACCCAGCTGTGTCAGATGCCTGGAGAAAAAGCCATTATTGCGAGCCCTTTTCAGCGGCACAGGTAGCACAAAAAAAAAGGGGAGGCCATTATCCTTGGAAATATTCTTACATCTGCAAACCTGATAATGACAAGTGTCTTTCTACGAGAATTGAGAGCTACTGACTTACGAAATGCCACATGACTATTGAATGATATTTTTATGCTTTGCTTTTCATAGTTGCTTATTTCATTTGACATCTGTTTTCCAGCTGTGTTGCAGCATTGCTTTTATAAAATGAAATGCATTTGCTAATGTGAACACTTTCTGTCAACAGATCTATTAAATAATTATTTTATGATCCACATTCTTTAAAAAAGGAGCACTTGGAAAGGAAAGAACAATAAGAAGGAACTAGTAACTGCATTCATAATTTTCTTTTCAAGTAATTGGTAACTTTTTGGTAGAATAACTTCTTGTGGTGCACCACTTTAATTACATAGACATTAAGATGATACATTTCCCTTATCTGCATTGTTATCTTTAGTGTACTATTTTTTCTGCTTGAGCTATGTCATGTTTTGATATAAGTTATTACATTTGCTGCTGCTAGATTTGCCAATCTGTATTTTTTGTCATTGCTGCTTGTGTTAATTGTTTTGTGCTGCTGCATTGCCTCGTCCCTTAGTTTAGCATCTGAGCTCAGTAGATTTAAGTTAGCTTAAGATGGGGTAGGCTATATGAGAGAACGAGATGTGATGAATTGGAAGAAATGCATTGAGAAGCTATAAGAAAATGGTTTGGCCAAAAAAAGTATTTTGAAAGAGGATATGAGCAAAAAAAGTAGGGTTTAGGGACAACAGGTTTACGTAGGATTTTCTTGGAAATAAATAATGAGGTAAGAAATATGTGAACATATAAATACAGAAAGCATGCTTTGATAGGATTTTTTTGGTGGAAACAAATTTTGAAATAAGATGAAAGATCTATGGAATGAAGTTTTAGGTTGGACTGCAGTACCAAATGTTACACTGAAAACAAACCCTGCCCTTTCCTCTTGTGTTATTCTGCTATGTGTTTGTGTACTCTTGTATATTTGTGTTTTTCCTGTCTTTCTGTGTTTAGCGGATATGAGTTACATTGTAGAATTTTTCTGATACTATGTTATTTACTTTGTAAAGATGTTAGACATTATTTATTCTGTTTTGTGTTAATGCTCATGTGTGAAGTTGATGTTTCAAAAGTTATTGTGATCTTTTATGTATGTACTCATGTCATAATTCCACTGATGTATATGTTTATTTCTATTCTTTTGTAAAGCCCCTATTACTACAAACGTTATCTGTATTATTATGTTTTTAATGATGTATTTTGTACCTTTGTAATTGTATTTTCGTGTTGTAAATTTATAATTGTACAGACACCAGTTCTTCAAATTAAGTTACATTTCACTGCACACGTTTCTGTTGGTCATAGTATGTGGACAATATGTGAGAAGTAGGGACTGTTCGTGTTTGCACATGTGTTAATAATTCTACAAGGGACTGGATAACAGCATTGCTGGTTCTAAGGACAATTCCAAAAACGTTGTGAGTGCACAAGTGGTGGTTTATGGACTTGCTATATTCTCTGCAAGACTCTTCGATGGTGATTGTGCACCTGCACAGTCGCAACAGATGGCTGCTGGCCATTTCTACAAGGACTACAGTGGGTCTACACCTTTGCTGACTCACCAGTACCATTATTTCTACAAGGCCTGCAGTGGGTCTGCACCTCTGGTGGCCCACCAATACCGTAATCTCTACCAGGACTACAATGGATCTGCTCTGTGATGACCTACCTACCAATACTCTTCAAAATTTCGACTGACTCTGCTGTGGGTTTGCTCTGTTGTGGCCCATTACCTGTATGCATGTCAAGAGTCAGCACTGTCTTTCCGTTGGGAGGACAACACTACTTCTTCAAGACTGCATGGAAATCCACTACTTCCGTGTGCATTTTCTTTTACTGCTCAGACTTTGAGAAAAACACTGCTATTCTCCTGTTATGTACGATTAGGACTGTCTTTATGGACTGTGAGACAATTTTAGCTTATGACCAACATTGTATCAATAAGTGTGTGCATTTTATATCTTTGTTACTGTAATTGTGAAAAATTTTTGTCAAATCTGTATTGGCCAGTGCCCAACACCATTTGTAAAAATTTTTTGTGGGGAGCATGGGGGCTATGTAAGTAGGCTGTTTATGTTTTCTCTATGTAAGTAGGCTGTTTATGTTTTCTCTATGTAAGTAGGCTGTTTATGTTTTCTTATTGGCAACGTTACGTAGCGCTCAATATGAAATTCAGTGGCTGTGCTGTGTGCAGTGTGTGGCTGCTTTGCATTGTTGTAATACTCGCCATTGTAGTGTTAGGCAGCTGGCTGTGAACAGCGCGTAGTGTTGCGCAGTTGGAGGTGAGCCGCCAGCAGTGGTGGATGTGGGGAGAGAGATGGCGAAGTTTTGCAATTTGTCATGAACTGATATATATATTATGACTTGTGATGATATTAAGGTAAATACATTGTTTGCTCTCTATTAATATCTTTCATTTGCTAACTATCCCTATCAGTAGTTAGTGCCTTTAGTAGTTTGAATCTTTTATTTAGCTGGCAGTAGTGGCGCTTGCTGTATTGCAGTAGTGGGAGAAACGAAGATTATTGTGAGGTAAGTGATTTAGTGATTTGTGAAAGGTATAGTTTAATGTTAGTCAGGGCCATTATTTTGTAGGGAATTTTGAAAGTCAGATTGCGTTGCGCTAACAAAATATTGTGTGTCAGGTTAAGCACAGTCTTGTATATATTGTTAAAAGGGGACTTTCACATTCAATACATCGTCCTTCAGCCGACTTGTCTCCAACGGTCTATTGCTGCCTCGGGCACCTTATGGTCGTTTTCCTGTGAGGCTAGATTTTGGATACTGACGCAAGACTGATAGTTAATTGTAACGTTCAGGGCCTCCTAATGACGATGGAACACTCAAATTGCATCGAGATTCAATACATCGTCCTTCAGTAAACTTGTCTCCAAGAGTATATTGCTGCATTCGGCACCTTATGGTCGTTCTCCTGTGTGTCTAGATTTTCGAATCCGACACATAACTGGTAGTTAATTGCAAGGTTCAGGGCCTCCTAATGACGATGGAACACTCAAATTGCGTCGAGATTCAATACATCGGACCCCAGCCGACTTGTCTCCAAGCGTCTATTGCTGCCACGGGCACCTTATGGTCGTTCTCCGGTGACTCTAGATTTTCGAATCCGTCGCAAAACTGATAGTTAATTGTAACGTTCAGGCACTCCTAATGACGGTGGAGCACTCAAATTGCGTCGCGATTCAATACATCGTCCTCCAGCGGACTTGTCTCCAAGGGGATATTGATGCCTCGGGCACCTTATGGTCCGTCTCCAGTGAGTCTAGATTTTCGAATCCAACGAAATACTGATTGTTAATTGTAACATTCAGGACCTCCTAATGACGATGGAACACTCAAATTGCGTAGCGATCCAATACATCGTCTTCCAGCCGACTTGTCTACAAGGGTCTATTGCTGCCTCGGGCACCTTAAGATCGTTCTCTTGTGAGTCTAGATTTTCGAATCCGACGCAATACTGATAGTTAATTGTAACTCTCAGGGCCTCCTAATGACGATGGAACACTCAAATTGCGTCGCGATTCAATACATCGTCCTCCAGCCGACTTGTCTCCAAGTGTCTATTGCTGCCTCTGGTACCTTATGGTCGTGCTCCTGTGCGTCTACATTTTCGAATCCGACGCAAAACTGATAGTTAATTGTAACATTACGGGCCTCCTAATGACGATGGAACACTCAAATTGCATCGAGATTCAATACATCGTCCTCCAGCCGACTTCTCTCCAAGGGGATATTGCTGCCTCCTATGAGTAGATTTTCGAATCCAACGCCAAAATGATAGTTAATTGTAACGTTCAGGGTCTCCTAATGTGATGGAACTCTCAAATTGCGTCGAGATTCAATTCATCGTCCTCCAGCCGACTAGTCTCCAAGGGGTTATTGCTGCCTCTGGCACCTTATGGTCGTTCTCCTGTGAGTCTAGATTTTCGAATCCAACGCAAAACTGATAGTTAATTGTAACAATCAGGGCCTCCTAATGACGATGAAACTCTCAAATTGCGTAGAGATTCAATACATCGTCCTCCAGCCGACTTGTCTCCAAAGGTCTATTGCTGCCTCGGGCACCTTATGGTCGTTCTCGTGTAAGTCTAGATTGTCGATTCCGAAGCAATACTGATAGTTAATTGTAACGTCGGGGCCTCCTAATTACGCTGGACACTCAATTTGCGTCGAGATTCAATACATCGTCCTCCAGCCAACTAGTCTCCAATGGGATATTGCTGCCTCGGGCACCGTATGGTCCGTCTCCTGTGAGTCTAGATTTTTGAATCCGACGCAAAACTGATAGTTAATTGTAACGTTCAGGGCCTCGTAATGACGGTGGATCACTCAAATTGCGTCTAGATTCAATACATCGTCGTCCAGCCGATTTGTCTCCAAGGGGTATTGCTGCCTCGGGCACCATATGGTCCGTCTCCTGTGCGTCTAGATTTTCGAATCCGACGCAAGACTGATAGTTAATTGTAACGTTCAGGGCCTCCTAATGACGATGGAACACTCAAATTGCATCGAGATTCAATACATCGTCCTTCAGTTGACTTGTCTCCAAGAGTCTATTGCTGCATTCGGCACCTTATGGTCGTTCTCCTGTGAGTCTAGATTTTCGAATCCGACGCATAACTATTAGTTAATTGTAACTTTCAGGGCCTCCTAATGACGATGGAACACTCAAATTGCGTCGAGATTCAATACATCGGACTCCAGCCGACTTGTCTCCAAGGGGACATTGATGCCTCGGGCACCTTATGGTCCGTCTCCAGTGAGTCTAGATTTTCGAATCCAACGAAAAACTGATTGTTAATTGTAACATTCAGGGCCTCCTAATGACGATGGAACACTCAAATTGCGTAGCGATCCAATACATCGTCTTCCAGCCGACTTGTCTCCAAGGGTCTATTGCAGCCTCGGGCACCTTATCGTCGTTCTCCTGTATGTCTAGATTGTCGAATCCGACGCAAAACTGATAGTTAATTGTAACGTCAGGGCCCACTAATGACGATGGACCCTGAAATTGCGTAGAGATTCAATACATCGTCCTGCAGCCGACTAGTCTCCAAGGGGATATTGCTGCCTCGGGCACCGTATGGTCCGTCTCCTGTGAGTCTAGATTTTTGAATCCGACGTAAAACTGATAGTTAATTGTAACGTTCAGGGCCTCCTCATGACGATGGAACACTCAAATAGCGTCGAGATTCAATACATCGTCCTCCAGCCGACTTGTCTCCAAGGGTCTATTGCTGCCTCTGGCACCTTATGTTCGTCCTCCTGTAAGTCTAGATTGTCGAATCCGACGCAAAACTGATAGGTAATTGTAACGTCAGGGCCTCCTAATGACGATGGAACACTCAAATTGCGTCGCGATTCAATACGTCCTCCAGCCGACTTGTCTCCAAGGGGATATTGATGCCTCGGGCACCTTATGGTCCGTCTCCAGTGATTCTAGATTTTCGAATCCAACGAAAAACTGATTGTTAATTGTAACATTCAGGGCCTCCTAATGACGATGGAACACTCAAATTGCGTAGCGATCCAATACATCGTCTTCCTGCCGACTTGTCTCCAAGGGTCTATTGCTGCCTCGGGCACCTTATGATCGTTCTCTTGTGAGTCTAGATTTTTGAAACGACGCAATACTGATAGTTAATTGTAACTTTCAGGGCATCCTAATGACGATGCAACACTCAAATTGCGTCGCGATTCAATACAACGTCCATCAGCCGACTTGTCTCCAAAGGTCTATTGCCGCCTCGGGCACTATATGGTCTTCGTCCTGTGAGTCTAGATTTTCGAATCCGACGCAAAACTGATAGTTAATTGTAGTATTAAGGGCTTCCTAATGACGATGGAACACTCAAATTGCGTCGCGATCTAATACATCGTCCTCTTGCATACTTGTCTCCAAGGGTCTATTGCTGCCTCTGGCACCTTATGGTCGTGCTCCTGTGCGTCTAGATTTTCGAATCCGACGCAAAACTGATAGTTAATTAAAACGTTAAGGGCCTCCTAATGATGATGGAACACTCAAATTGCGTCGAGTTTCAATACATCGTCCTCCAGCCGACTACTCTCCAAAGGTCTATTGCTGCCTCGGGCACCAAATGGTCGTCCTCCTGTGAGTCTAGATTTTCAAATCCGACGCAAAACTGATAGTTAATTGTAACGTTCAGGGCCTCCTAATGTGATGGAACTCTCAAATTGCGTCGAGATTCAATACAACGTCCATCAGCCGACTTGTTTCCAAAGGTCTATTGCCGCCTCGGGCACCTTATGGTCTTAGTCCTGTGAGTCTAGATTTTCGAATCCGACGCAAAACTGATAGTTAATTGTAACGTTCAGGGCCTCCTAATCACGATGGAACACGCATATTGCGTCGATATTCAATACATCGCCCTCCAGCCGACTTGTCTCCAAGGGTCTATTGTTGCCTCGGGCACCTTATGGTCGTTCTCCTGTAAGTCTAGATTGTCGAATCCGACGCAAAACTGATAGTTAATTGTAACGTTCAGGGCCTCCTAATCACGATGGAACACTCAAATTGCGTCGAGATTCAGTACATCGTCCTCCAGCCGACTTGTCTCCAAAGGGATATTGCTGCCTCGGGCACCTTATGGTCCGTCTCCTTTGAGTCTAGATTTTCGAATCCGACGTGAAATTGATAGTTAAGTGTTACGTTCAGGGACTCCTAATGTCGATGGAACACTCAAATTGTGTCGAAACTCAATACATCGCCCTCCAGCCGACTTGTCTCCAAGGGTCTATTGCATCCTCGGGCACCTTATCGTCGTTCTCCTGTAAGTCTAGATTGTCAAATCCGACGCAAAACGGATAGTTAATTGTAACGTCAGGGACCACTAATGACGATGGACACTCAAATTGCGTCGAGATTCAATACATCGTCCTCCAGCCGACTAGTCTCCAAGGGTCTATTGCTGCCTCAGGCACCATATGATCGTTCTCTTGTGAGTCTAGATTTTCGAATCCGACGCAATACTGACAGTTAATTGTAACTTTCAGGGCATCCTAATGACGATGGAACACTCAAATTGCGTCGCGATTCAATACATCGTCCTCCAGCCGACTTGTCTCCTGTGCGTCTACATTTTCGAATCCGACGCAAAACTGATAGTTAATTGAAGTATTAAGGGCCTCCTAATGACGATGGAACACTCAAATTGCGTCGCGATCTAATACATCGTCCTCTTTCATACTTGTCTCCAAGGGTCTATTGTTGCCTCGGGCACCTTATGGTCGTTCTCCTGTAAGTCTAGATTGTCGAATCCGACGCAAAACTGATAGTTAATTGTAACAATCAGGGTCGCATAATGACGATGGAACTCTCAAATTGCGTCGAGATTCAATACATCGTCCTCCAGCCGACTTGTCTACAAAGGTCTATTGCTGCATCGGGCACCTTATGGTCGTCCTCCTGTGAGTCTAGATTTTCGAATCCGACGCAAAACTGATACGTAAGTGTTACGTTCAGGGACTCCTAATGACGATGGAACACTCAAATTGCGTCGAAATTCAATACATCACCCTCCAGCCGACTTGTCTCCAAGGGGATATCGCTGCCTCGGGCACCATATGTTCCGTGTCCTGTAATTCTACATTTTCGAATCCGACGCAAAACTGATAGTTAATTGTAACGGTCAGGCACTCCTAATGACGATGGAGCACTGAAATTGCGTCGCGATTCAATACATCGTCCTCCAGCGGACTTGTCTCCAAGGGGATATTGATGCCTCGGGCACCTTATGGTCCGTCTCCAGTGAGTCTAGATTTTCGAATCCAACGAGAAACTGATTATTAATTGTAACATTCAGGGCCTCCTAATGACGATGGAACACTCAAATTGCGTAGCGATCCAATACATCGTCTTCCAGCCGACTTGTCTCCAAGGGTCTATCGCTGCCTCGGGCACCTTATGATCGTTCTCCTGTGCGTCTAGATTTTCGAATCCGACGCAAAAATGATAGTTAATTGTAACGTTAAGGGCCTCCTAATGATGATGGAACACTCAAATTGCGTCGAGTTTCAATACATCGTCCTCCAGCCGACTTCTCTCCAAAGGTCTATTGCTGCCTCGGGCACCAAATGGTCGTCCTCCTGTGAGTCTAGATTTTCGAATCCGACGCAAATTTGATGGTTAATTGTCAAGTTCAGGGCCTCCTAATGACGATGGAACACTCAAATTGCGTCGAGATTCAATACATCGTCCTCCAGCCGACTAGTCTCCAACGGGATATTGCTGCCTCGGGCACCGTATGGTCCCACTCCTGCGAGTCTAGACTTTTGAATCCGAGGCAAAACTGATAGTTAATTGTAACGTTCAGGGCCTCCTAATGTGATGGAACTCTCAAATTGCGTCGAGATTCAATACAACGTCCATCAGCCGACTGGTCTCCAAAGGTCTATTGCCGCCTCGGGCACCTTATGGTCTTCGTCCTGTGAGTCTAGATTTTCGAATCCGACGCAAAACTGATAGTTAATTGTAACGTTCAGGGCCTCCTAATGACGATGGATCACTCAAATTTCGTCAAATTCAATACACCGTCCTCCAGCCGACTGGTCTCCAAGGGGATATTGCTGCCTCGGGCACCGTATGGTCCGACTCCTGTGTGACTAGATTTCTGAATCCGACGCAAAACTGATAGTTAATTGTAACGTTCAGGGCCTCCAAATGACGATGGAACACTCATATTGCGTCGATATTCAATACATCGCCCTCCAGCCGACTTGTCTCCAAGGGTCTATTTTTGCCTCGGGCACCTTACGGTCGTTCTCCTGTAAGTCTAGATTGTCGAATCCGACGCAAAACTGATAGTTAATTGTAACGTTCAGGGCCTCCTAATCACGATGGAACACTCAAATTGCCTCGAGATTCAGTACATCGTCCTCCAGCCGACATGTCTCCAAGGGGATATTGCTGCCTCGGGCACCTTATGGTCCGTCTCCTTTGAGTCTAGATTTTCGAATCCGACGTGAAACTGAGATTTAATTGGAACGTTCAGGGCCTCCTAATAACGATGAAACACTCAAAATGCGTCGAGATTCAATGAATCGTCCTCCAGCTGATTTGTCTCCAAGGGGGTATTGCTGCCTCGGGCACCATATGGTCGTTCTCCTGTGAGTCTAGATTTTCGAATAAGACGCAAAACTGATAGTTAATTGTAACAATCAGGGTCTCATAATGACGATGGAACTCTCAAATTGCGTCGAGATTCAATACATCGTCCTTCAGCCGACTTGTCTCCAAAGGTCTATTGCTGCATCGGGCACCTTATGGTCGTCCTCCTGTGAGTCTAGATTTTCGATTCCGACGCAAAACTGATACTTAAGTGTTACGTTCAGGGACTCCTAATGACGATGGAACACTCAAATTGCGTCGCAATTCAATACATCGCCCTCCAGCCGACTTGTCTCCAAGGGTCTATTGCTGCCTCGGGCACCTTATCGTCGTTCTCCTAAAAGTCTAGATTGTCGAATCCGACGCAAAACTGATAGTTAATTGTAACGTCAGGGCCTACTAATGACGATGGACACTCAAATTGCGTCGAGATTCAATACATCGTCCACCAGCCGACTAGTCTCCAAGGGGCTATTGCTGCCTCGGGCACCATATGGTCTTTCCCCTGTGAGTCTAGATTTTTGAATCCGACGCAAAACTGATAGTTAATTGTAACGTTCAGGGCCTCCTAATGACGATGGAACACTCAAATTGCGTCGAGATTCAATACATCGTCCTACAGCCGACTTGTCTCCAAGGGTCTATTGCTGCCTCTGGCACCTTATGTTCGTCCTCCTGTGAGTCTAGATTGTCGAATCCGACGCAAAACTGATAGTTAATTGTAACGTACAGGGCCTCCTAATGACGATGGAACACTCAAATTCCGTCGAGATTCAATACATCGTCCTCCAGCCGACTTGTCTCCAAGGGGATATCGCTGCCTCGGGCACCATATGTTCCGTGTCCTGTAGTTCTACATTTTCGAATCCGACGCAAAACTGATAGTTAATTGTAACGTTGAGGCACTCCTAATGACGATGGAACACTCAAATTGCGTCGCAATTCAATACATCGCCCTCCAGCCGACTTGTCTCCAAGGGTCTATTGCTGCCTCGGGCACCTTATCGTCGTTCTCCTGTAAGTCTAGATTGTCGAATCCGACGCAAAACTGATAGTTAATTGTAACGTCAGGGCCTACTAATGACGATGGACACTCAAATTGCGTCGAGATTCAATACATCGTCCACCAGCCGACTAGTCTCCAAGGGGATATTGATGCCTCGGGCACCTTATGGTCCGTCTCCAGTGAGTCTAGATTTTCGAATCCAACGAAAAACTGATTGTTAATTGTAACATTCAGGGCCTCCTAATGACGTTGGAACACTCAAATTGCGTAGCGATCCAATACATCGTCTTCCAGCCGACTTGTCTCCAAGGGTCTATTGCTGCCTCGGGCACCTTATGATCGTTCTCTTGTGCGTCTAGATTTTCGAATCCGACGCAAACCCGATAGTTAATTGTAACGTTAAAGGCCTCCTAATGATGATGGAACACTCAAATTGCGTCGAGTTTCAGTACATCGTCCTCCAGCCGACTTCTCTCCAAAGGTCTATTGCTGCCTCGGGCACCAAATGGTCGTCCTCCTGTGAGTCTAGATTTTCGAGTCCGACGCAAAACTGATGGTTAATTGTCACGTTCAGGGCCTCCTAATGACGATGGAACACTAAAATTGCGTCGAGATTCAATACATCGTCCTCCAGCCGACTAGTCTCCAACGGGATATTGCTGCCTCGGGCACCGTATGGTCCGACTATTGTGAGTCTAGACTTTTGAATCGGACGCAAAACTGATAGTTAATTGTAACGTTCAGGGCCACCAAATGACGATGGAACACTCATATTGCGTCGATATTCAATACATCGCCCTCCAGCCGACTTGTCTCCAAGGGTCTATTGTTGCCTCGGGCACCTTATGGTCGTTCACCTGTAAGTCTAGATTGCCGAATCCGACGCAAAACTGATAGTTAATTGTAACGTTCAGGGCCTCCTAATCACGATGGAACACTCAAATTGCGTCGAGATTCAGTACATCGTCCTCCAGCCGACTTGTCTCCAAGGGGATATTGCTGCCTCGGGCACCTTATGGTCCTTCTCCTTTGAGTCTAGATTTTCGAATCCGACGTGAAACTGATAGTTAATTGTACCGTTCAGGGCCTCCTAATGACGATGAAACACTCAAAATGCGTCGAGATTCAATACATCGTCCTCCAGCCGACTTATCTCCAAAGGTCTATTGCTGCAACGGGCACCTTATGGTCGTCCTCCTGTGAGTCTAGATTTTCGAATCCGACGCAAAACTGATACTTAAGTGTTACGTTCAGGGACTCCTAATGACGATGGAACACTCAAATTGCGTCGAAATTCAATACATCGCCCTCCAGCCGACTTGTCTCCAAGGGTCTATTGCAGCCTCGGGAACCTTATCGTCGTTCTCCTGTATGTCTAGATTGTCGAATCCAACGCAAAACTGATAGTTATTTGTAACGTCAGGGCCCACTAATGACGTTGGACACTCAAATTGCGTCGAGATTCAATACATCGTCCTCCAGCCGACTTGTCTCCAAGGGGATATTGCTGCCTCGGTCACCGTATGGTCCGTCTCCTGTGGGTCTAGATTTTTGAATCCGACGCAAAACTGATAGTTAATTGTAACGTTCAGGGCCTCCTAATGACGATGGAACACTCAAATTGCGTCGAGATTCAATACATCGTCCTACAGCCGACTTGTCTCCAAGGGTCTACTGCTGCCTCTGGCACCTTATGTCCGTCCTCCTGTAAGTCTAGATTGTCGAATCCGACGCAAAACTGATAGTTAATTGTAACGTCAGGGCCTCTTAATGACGATGGAACACTCAAATTGCGTCGAGATTCAATACATCGTCCTCCAGCCGACTTGTCTCCAAGGGGATATCGCTGCCTCGGGCACCATATGTTCCGTGTCCTGTTATTCTACATTTTCGAATCCGACGCAAAACTGATAATTAATTGTAACGTTCAGGGCCTACTAATGACGATGGAACACTCAAATTGCGTCGAGATTCAATATATCGTCCTCCAGCCGACTAGTCTCCAAGGGGATAATGCTGCCTCGGGCACCGTATGGTTCGACTCCTGTGAGACTAGATTTTTGAATCCGACGCAAAACTGATAGTTAATTGTAACGTTCAGGGCCTCCAAATGACGATGGAACACTCATATTGCGTCGATATTCAATACATCGCCCTCCAGCCGACTTGTCTCCAAGGGTCTATTGTTGCCTCGGGCACCTTATGGTCGTTCTCCTGTAAGTCTAGATTGTCGAATCCGACGCAAAACTGATGGTTAATTGTAACGTTCAGGGCCTCCTAATCACGATGGAACACTCAAATTGCGTCGAGATTCAGTACATCGTCCTCCAGCCGACTTGTCTCCAAGGGGATATTGCTGCCTCGGGCACCTTATGGTCCGTCTCCTTTGAGTCTAGATTTTCGAATCGGACGTGAAACTGATAGTTAATTGTAACGTTCAGGGCCTCCTAATGACGATGAAACACTCAAAATGCGTCGAGTACCGACTCATCGTTATCCAGCCGACTTGTCTCCAAGGGGATATTGTTGCCTCGGGCACCATATGGTCCGTCTCCTGTGAGTCTAGATTTTCAAACCGACGCAAGACTGATAGTTAATTGTAACGTTCAGGGCCTCCTAATGACGATGGAACACTCAAATTGCATCGACATTCAATACATCGTCCTTCAGCCGACTTGTCTCCAACGGTCTATTGCTGCCTCGGGCACCTTATGGTCGTTCTTCTGTGAGTCTAGATTTTGGATACCGACGCAAGACTGATAGTTAATTGTAAAGTTCAGGGCCTCCTAATGACGATGGAACACTCAAATTGCGTCGCAATTCAATACATCGCCCTCCAGCCGACTTGTCTCCAAGGGTCTATTGCTGCCTCGGGCACCTTATCGTCGTTCTCCTGTAAGTCTAGATTGTCGAATCCGACGCAAAACTGATAGTTAATTGTAACGTCAGGGCCTACTAATGACGATGGACACTCAAATTGCGTCGAGATTCAATACATCGTCCACCAGCCGACTAGTCTCCAAGGGGCTATTGCTGCCTCGGGCACCGTATGGTCTTTCCCCTGTGAGTCTAGATTTTTGAATCCGACGCAAAACTGATAGTTAATTGTAGCGTTCAGGGCCTCCTAATGACGATGGAACACTCAAATTGCGTCGAGATTCAATACATCGTCCTACAGCCGACATGTCTCCAAGGGTCTATTGCTGCCTATGGCACCTTATGTTCGTCCTCCTGTGAGTCTAGATTGTCGAATCCGACGCAAAACTGATAGTTAATTGTAACGTTCAGGGCCTCCTAATGACGATGGAACACTCAAATTCCGTCGAGATTCAATACATCGTCCTCCAGCCGACTTGTCTCCAAGGGGATATCGCTGCCTCGGGCACCATATGTTCCGTGTCCTGTAATTCTACATTTTCGAATCCGACGCAAAACTGATAGTTAATTGTAACGTTGAGGCACTCCTAATGACGATGGAACACTCAAATTGCGTCGCAATTCAATACATCGCCCTCCAGCCGACTTGTCTCCAAGGGTCTATTGCTGCCTCGGGCACCTTATCGTCGTTCTCCTGTAAGTCTAGATTGTCGAATCCGACGCAAAACTGATAGTTAATTGTAACGTCAGGGCCTACTAATGACGATGGACACTCAAATTGCGTCGAGATTCAATACATCGTCCACCAGCCGACTAGTCTCCAAGGGGATATTGCTGCCTCGGGCACCTTATGATCGTTCCCTTGTGCGTCTAGATTTTCGAATCCGACGCAAACCCGATAGTTAATTGTAACGTTAAGGGCCTCCTAATGATGATGGAACACTCAAATTGCGTCGAGTTTCAGTACATCGTCCTCCAGCCGACTTCTCTCCAAAGGTCTATTGCTGCCTCGGGCACCAAATGGTCGTCCTCCTGTGAGTCTAGATTTTCGAGTCCGACGCAAAACTGATGGTTAATTGTCACGTTCAGGGCCTCCTAATGACGATGGAACACTAAAATTGCGTCGAGATTCAATACATCGTCCTCCAGCCGACTAGTCTCCAACGGGATATTGCTGCCTCGGGCACCGTATGGTCCGACTATTGTGAGTCTAGACTTTTGAATCGGACGCAAAACTGATAGTTAATTGTAACGTTCAGGGCCTCCTAATGTGATGGAACTCTCAAATTGCGTCGAGATTCAATACAACGTCCATCAGCCGACTTGTCTCCAAAGCTCTATTGCCGCCTCGGGCACCTTAAGGTCTTCGTCCTGTGAGTCTAGATTTTTGTATCCGACGCAAAACTGATAGTTAATTGTAACGTTCAGGGCCACCAAATGACGATGGAACACTCATATTGCGTCGATATTCAATACATCGCCCTCCAGCCGACTTGTCTCCAAGGGTCTGTTGTTGCCTCGGGCACCTTATGGTCGTTCACCTGTAAGTCTAGATTGCCGAATCCGACGCAAAACTGATAGTTAATTGTAACGTTCAGGGCCTCCTAATCACGATGGAACACTCAAATTGCGTCGAGATTCAGTACATCGTCCTCCAGCCGACTTGTCTCCCAGGGGATATTGCTGCCTCGGGCACCTTATGGTCCTTCTCCTTTGAGTCTAGATTTTCGAATCCGACGTGAAACTGATAGTTAATTGTACCGTTCAGGGCCTCCTAATGACGATGAAACACTCAAAATGCGTCGAGATTCAATGAATCGTTCTCCAGCCGATTTGTCTCCAAGGGGGTATTGCTGCCTCGGGCACCATATGGTCGTTCTCCTGTGAGTCTAGATTTTCGAATCCGACGCAAAACCGATAGTTAATTGTAACAATTAGGGTCTCATAATGACGATGGAACTCTCAAATTGCGTCGAGATTCAATACATCGTCCTCCAGCCGACTTATCTCCAAAGGTCTATTGCTGCAACGGGCACCTTATGGTCGTCCTCCTGTGAGTCTAGATTTTCGAATCCGACGCAAAACTGATACTTAAGTGTTACGTTCAGGGACTCCTAATGACGATGGAACACTCAAATTGCGTCGAAATTCAATACATCGCCCTCCAGCCGACTTGTCTCCAAGGGTCTATTGCAGCCTCGGGAACCTTATCGTCGTTCTCCTGTATGTCTAGATTGTCGAATCCGACGCAAAACTGATAGTTATTTGTAACGTCAGGGCCCACTAATGACGTTGGACACTCAAATTGCGTCGAGATTCAATACATCGTCCTCCAGCCGACTTGTCTCCAAGGGGATATTGCTGCCTCGGTCACCGTATGGTCCGTCTCCTGTGGGTCTAGATTTTTGAATCCGACGCAAAACTGATAGTTAATTGTAACGTTCAGGGCCTCCTAATGACGATGGAACACTCAAATTGCGTCGAGATTCAATACATCGTCCTACAGCCGACTTGTCTCCAAGGGTCTACTGCTGCCTCTGGCACCTTATGTTCGTCCTCCTGTAAGTCTAGATTGTCGAATCCGACGCAAAACTGATAGTTAATTGTAACGTCAGGGCCTCTTAATGACGATGGAACACTCAAATTGCGTCGAGATTCAATACATCGTCCTCCAGCCGACTTGTCTCCAAAGGGATATCGCTGCCTCGGGCACCATATGTTCCGTGTCCTGTTATTCTACATTTTCGAATCCGACGCAAAACTGATAATTAATTGTAACGTTCAGGGCCTACTAATGACGATGGAACACTCAAATTGCGTCGAGATTCAATATATCGTCCTCCAGCCGACTAGTCTCCAAGGGGATATTGCTGCCTCGGGCACCGTATGGTTCGACTCCTGTGAGACTAGATTTTTGAATCCGACGCAAAACTGATAGTTAATTGTAACGTTCAGGGCCTCCAAATGACGATGGAACACTCATATTGCGTCGATATTCAATACATCGCCCTCCAGCCGACTTGTCTCCAAGGGTCTATTGTTGCCTCGGGCACCTTATGGTCGTTCTCCTGTAAGTCTAGATTGTCGAATCCGACGCAAAACTGATGGTTAATTGTAACGTTCAGGGCCTCCTAATCACGATGGAACACTCAAATTGCGTCGAGATTCAGTACATCGTCCTCCAGCCGACTTGTCTCCAAGGGGATATTGCTGCCTCGGGCACCTTATGGTCCGTCTCCTTTGAGTCTAGATTTTCGAATCGGACGTGAAACTGATAGTTAATTGTAACGTTCAGGGCCTCCTAATGACGATGAAACACTCAAAATGCGTCGAGTACCGACTCATCGTCCTCCAGCTGACTTGTCTCCAAGGGGATATTGTTGCCTCGGGCACCATATGGTCCGTCTCCTGTGAGTCTAGATTTTCAAACCGACGCAAGACTGATAGTTAATTGTAACGTTCAGGGCCTCCTAATGACGATGGAACACTCAAATTGCATCGACATTCAATACATCGTCCTTCAGCCGACTTGTCTCCAACGGTCTATTGCTGCCTCGGGCACCTTATGGTCGTTCTCCTGTGAGTCTAGATTTTGGATACCGACGCAAGACTGATAGTTAATTGTAAAGTTCAGGGCCTCCTAATGACGATGGAACACGCAAATTGCATCGAGATTCAATACATCGTCCTTCAGTAGACTTGTCTCCAAGAGTCTATTGCTGCATTCGGCACCTTATGGTCGTTCTCCTGTGTGTCTAGATTTTCGAATCCGACGCATAACTGGTAGTTAATTGTAAGGTTCAGGGCCTCCTAATGACGATGGAACACTCAAATTGCGTCGAGATTCAATACATCGGACCCCAGCCGACTTGTCTCCAAGCGTCTATTGCTGCCTCGGGCACCTTATGGTCGTTCTCCGGTGACTCTAGATTTTCGAATCCGTCGCAAAACTGATAGTTAATTGTAACGTTCAGGGAATCCTAATGACGGTGGAACACTCAAATTGCGTCGAGATTCAATACATCGTCCTCCAGCCGAGTTGTCTCCATGGGGATATCGCTGCCTCGGGTACCATATGTTCCGTACCCTGTAAATCTACATTTTCGAATCCGACGCGAAACTGATAGTTTATTGTAACGGTCAGGCACTCCTAATGACGGTGGAGCACTCAAATTGCGTCGCGATTCAATACATCGTCCTCCAGCGGACTTGTCTCCAAGGGGATATTGATGCCTCGGGCACCTTATGGTCCGACTCCAGTGAGTCTAGATTTTCGAATCCAACGAAAAACTGATTGTTAATTGAAACATTCAGGGCCTCCTAATGACGATGGAACACTCAAATTGCGTAGCGATCCAATACATCGTCTTCCAGCCGACTTGTCTCCAAGGGTCTATTGCTGCCTCGGGCACCTTATGATCGTTCTCTTGTGAGTCTAGATTTTCGAATCCGACGCAATACTGATAGTTAATTGTAACTCTCAGGGCCTCCTAATGACGATGGAACACTCAAATTGCGTCGCGATTCAATACATCGTCCTCCAGCCGACTTGTCTCCAAGGGTCTATTGCTGCCTCTGGTACCTTATGGTCGTGCTCCTGTGCGTCTACATTTTCGAATCCGACGCAAAACTGATAGTTAATTGTAACATTACGGGCCTCCTAATGACGATGGAACACTCAAATTGCATCGAGATTCAATACATCGTCCTCCAGCCGACTTCTCTCCAAGGGGATATTGCTGCCTCGGGCACCATATGGTCCTTCTCCTATGAGTAGATTTTCGAATCCAACGCCAAAACGATAGTTAATTGTAACGTTCAGGGCCTCCTAATGTGATGGATTTCTCAAATTGCGTCGAGATTCAATTCATCGTCTCCAGCCGACTAGTCTCCAAGGGTCTATTGCTGCCTCTGGCACCTTATGGTCGTGCTCCTGTGCGTCTACTTTTTCGAATACGACGCAAAACTGATAGTTAATTGTAGTATTAAGGGCCTCCTAATGACGATGGAACACTCAAATTGCGTCGCGATCTAATACATCGTCCTCTAGCATACTTGCCTCCAAGGGTCTATTGCTGCCTCTGGCACCTTATGGTCGTGCACCTGTGCGTCTAGATTTTCGAATCCGACGCAAAACTGATAGTTAATTGTAACGTTAAGGGCCTCCTAATGATGATGGAACACTCAAATTGCGTCGAGTTTCAGTACATCGTCCTCCAGCCGACTTCTCTCCAAAGGTCTATTGCCGCCTCGCGCACTTTATGGTCCGTCTCCTTTGAGTCTAGATTTTCGAATCCGACGTGAAACTGATAGTTAATTGTAACGTTCAGGGCCTCCTAATGACGATGAAACACTCAAAATGCGTCGAGATACAATGAATCGTCCTCCAGCCGATTTGTCTCCAAGGGGGTATTGCTGCCTCGGGCACCATATGGTCGTTCTCCTGTGAGTCTAGATTTTCGAATCCGACGCAAAACTGACAGTTAATTGTAACAATCAGGGTCTCATAATGACGATGGAATTCTCAAATTGCGTCGAGATTCAATACATCGTCCTCCAGCCGACTTGTCTCCAAAGGTCTATTGCTGCATTGGGCACCTTATGGTCGTCCTCCTGTGAGTCTAGATTGTCGAATCCGACGCAAAACTGATACCTAAGTGTTACGTTCAGGGACTCCTAATGACGATGGAACACTCAAATTGCGTCGAAATTCAATACATCGCCCTCCAGACCTTTGGAGAGAAGTCGGCTGGAGGACGATGTACTGAAACTCGACGCAATTTGAGTGTTCCATCATCATTAGGAGGCCCTTAACGTTACAATTAACTATCAGTTTTGCGTCGGATTCGAAAATCTAGACGCACAGGTGCACGACCATAAGGTGCCAGAGGCAGCAATAGACCCTTGGAGGCAAGTATGCTAGAGGACGATGTATTAGATCGCGACGCAATTTGAGTGTTCCATCGTCATTAGGAGGCCCTTAATACTACAATTAACTATCAGTTTTGCGTCGTATTCGAAAAAGTAGACGCACAGGAGCACGACCATAAGGTGCCAGAGGCAGCAATAGACCCTTGGAGACTAGTCGGCTGGAGGACGATGAATTGAATGTCGACGCAATTTGAGAAATCCATCACATTAGGAGGCCCTGAACGTTACAATTAACTATCGTTTTGGCGTTGGATTCGAAAATCTACTCATAGGAGAAGGACCATATGGTGCCCGAGGCAGCAATATCCCCTTGGAGAGAAGTCGGCTGGAGGACGATGTATTGAATCTCGATGCAATTTGAGTGTTCCATCGTCATTAGGAGGCCCGTAATGTTACAATTAACTATCAGTTTTGCGTCGGATTCGAAAATGTAGACGCACAGGAGCACGACCATAAGGTACCAGAGGCAGCAATAGACCCTTGGAGACAAGTCGGCTGGAGGACGATGTATTGAATCGCGACGCAATTTGAGTGTTCCATCGTCATTAGGAGGCCCTGAGAGTTACAATTAACTATCAGTATTGCGTCGGATTCGAAAATCTAGACTCACAGGAGAACGACCATATGGTGCCCGAGGCAGCAATACCCCCTTGGAGACAAATCGGCTGGAGGACGATTCATTGTATCTCGATGCATTTTGAGTGTTTCATCGTCATTAGGAGGCCCTGAACGTTACAATTAACTATCAGTTTCACGTCGGATTCGAAAATCTAGACACACTGGAGTCGGACCATAAGGTGCCCGAGGCATCAATATCCCCTTGGAGACAAGTCCGCTGGAGGACGATGTATTGAATCGCGACGCAATTTGAGTGCTCCACCGTCATTAGGAGTGCCTGACCGTTACAGTAAACTATCAGTTTCGCGTCGGATTCGAAAATGTAGATTTACAGGGTACGGAACATATGGTACCCGAGGCAGTGATATCCCCATGGAGACAACTCGGCTGGAGGACGATGTATTGAATCTCGACGCAATTTGAGTGTTCCACCGTCATTAGGATTCCCTGAACGTTACAATTAACTATCAGTTTTGCGACGGATTCGAAAATCTAGAGTCACCGGAGAACGACCATAAGGTGCCCGAGGCAGCAATAGACGCTTGGAGACAAGTCGGCTGGGGTCCGATGTATTGAATCTCGACGCAATTTGAGTGTTCCATCGTCATTAGGAGGCCCTGAACCTTACAATTAACTACCAGTTATGCGTCGGATTCGAAAATCTAGACACACAGGAGAACGACCATAAGGTGCCGAATGCAGCAATAGACTCTTGGAGACAAGTCTACTGAAGGACGATGTATTGAATCTCGATGCAATTTGCGTGTTCCATCGTCATTAGGAGGCCCTGAACTTTACAATTAACTATCAGTCTTGCGTCGGTATCCAAAATCTAGACTCACAGGAGAACGACCATAAGGTGCCCGAGGCAGCAATAGACCGTTGGAGACAAGTCGGCTGAAGGACGATGTATTGAATGTCGATGCAATTTGAGTGTTCCATCGTCATTAGGAGGCCCTGAACGTTACAATTAACTATCAGTCTTGCGTCGGTTTGAAAATCTAGACTCACAGGAGACGGACCATATGGTGCCCGAGGCAACAATATCCCCTTGGAGACAAGTCAGCTGGAGGACGATGAGTCGGTACTCGACGCATTTTGAGTGTTTCATCGTCATTAGGAGGCCCTGAACGTTACAATTAACTATCAGTTTCACGTCCGATTCGAAAATCTAGACTCAAAGGAGACGGACCATAAGGTGCCCGAGGCAGCAATATCCCCTTGGAGACAAGTCGGCTGGAGGACGATGTACTGAATCTCGACGCAATTTGAGTGTTCCATCGTGATTAGGAGGCCCTGAACGTTACAATTAACCATCAGTTTTGCGTCGGATTCGACAATCTAGACTTACAGGAGAACGACCATAAGGTGCCCGAGGCAACAATAGACCCTTGGAGACAAGTCGGCTGGAGGGCGATGTATTGAATATCGACGCAATATGAGTGTTCCATCGTCATTTGGAGGCCCTGAACGTTTCAATTAACTATCAGTTTTGCGTCGGATTCAAAAATCTAGTCTCACAGGAGTCGAACCATACGGTGCCCGAGGCAGCAATATCCCCTTGGAGACTAGTCGGCTGGAGGACGATATATTGAATCTCGACGCAATTTGAGTGTTCCATCGTCATTAGTAGGCCCTGAACGTTACAATTAATTATCAGTTTTGCGTCGGATTCGAAAATGTAGAATAACAGGACACGGAACATATGGTGCCCGAGGCAGCGATATCCCTTTGGAGACAAGTCGGCTGGAGGACGATGTATTGAATCTCGACGCAATTTGAGTGTTCCATCGTCATTAAGAGGCCCTGACGTTACAATTAACTATCAGTTTTGCGTCGGATTCGACAATCTAGACTTACAGGAGGACGAACATAAGGTGCCAGAGGCAGCAGTAGACCCTTGGAGACAAGTCGGCTGTAGGACGATGTATTGAATCTCGACGCAATTTGAGTGTTCCATCGTCATTAGGAGGCCCTGAACGTTACAATTAACTATCAGTTTTGCGTCGGATTCAAAAATCTAGACCCACAGGAGACGGACCATACGGTGACCGAGGCAGCAATATCCCCTTGGAGACAAGTCGGCTGGAGGACGATGTATTGAATCTCGACGCAATTTGAGTGTCCAACGTCATTAGTGGGCCCTGACGTTACAAATAACTATCAGTTTTGCGTCGGATTCGACAATCTAGACATACAGGAGAACGACGATAAGGTTCCCGAGGCTGCAATAGACCCTTGGAGACAAGTCGGCTGGAGGGCGATGTATTGAATTTCGACGCAACTGATAGTTAAGTGTTACGTTCAGGGACTCCTAATGTCGATGGAACACTCAAATTGCGTCGAAACTCAATACATCGCCTTCCAGCCGACTTGTCTCCAAGGGGCTATTGCATCCTCGGGCACCTTATCGTCGTTCTCCTGTAAGTCTAGATTGTCGTATCCGACGCAAAACGGATAGTTAATTGTAACGTCAGGGACCACTAATGACGATGGACACTCAAATTGCGTCGAGATTCAATACATCGTCCTCCAGCCGACTAGTCTCCAAGGGGATATTGCTGCCTCGGGCACCGTATGGTCCGTCTCCTGTGAGTCTAGATTTTTGAATCCGACGCAAAACTGATAGTTAATTGTAACTTTCAGGCACTCCTAATGACGATGGAGCACTCAAATTGCGTCGCGATTCAATACATCGTCCTCCAGCGGACTTGTCTCCAAGGGGATATTGATGCCTCGGGCACATAATGGTCCGTCTCCAGTGAGTCTAGATTTTCGAATCCAACGAAAAACTGATTGTTAATTGTAACATTCAGGGCCTCCTAATGACGATGGAACACTCAGATTGCGTAGCGATCCAATACATCGTCTTCCAGCCGACTTGTCTCCAAGGGTCTATTGTTGCCTCGGGCACCTTATGATCGTTCTCTTGTGAGTCTAGATTTTCGAATCCGACGCAATACTGATAGTTAATTGTAACTTTCAGGGCATCCTAATGACGATGGAACACTCAAATTGCGTCGCGATTCAATACATCGTCCTCCAGCCGACTTGTCTCCTGTGCGTCTACATTTTCGAATCCGACGCAAAACTGATAGTTAATTGTAGTATTAAGGGCCTCCTAATGACGATGGAACACTCAAATTGCGTCGCGATCTAATACATCGTCCTCTTTCATACTTGTCTCCAAGGGTCTATTGCTGCCTCTGGCACTTTATGGTCGTTCTCCTGTGAGTCTAGATTTTCGAATCCGACGCAAAACTGATAGTTAATTGTAACGTTCAGGGCCTCCAAATGACGATGGAACACTCATATTGCGTCGATATTCAATACATCGCCCTCCAGCCGACTTGTCTCCAAGGGTCTATTGTTGCCTCGGGCACCTTATGGTCGTTGTCCTGTAAGTCTAGATTGTCGAATCCGACGCAAAACTGATAGTTTATTGTAACGTTCAGGGCCTCCTAATCACGATGGAACACTCAAATTGCGTCGAGATTCAGTACATCGTCCTCCAGCCGACTTGTCTCCAAGGGGATATTGCTGCCTCGGGCATCTTATGGTCCGTCTCCTTTGAGTCTAGATTTTCGAATCCGACGTGAAACTGATAGTTAATTGTAACGTTCAGGGCCTCCTAATGACGATGAAACACTCAAAATGCGTCGAGATTCAATGAATCGTCCTCCAGCCGATTTGTCTCCAAGGGGATATTGCTGCCTCGGGCACCATATGGTCGTTCTCCTGTCAGTCTAGATTTTCGAATCCGACGCAAAACTGATAGTTTATTGTAACAATCAGGGTCTCATAATGACGATGGAACTCTCAAATTGCGTCGAGATTCAATACATCGTCCTCCAGCCGACTTGTCTACAAAGGGCTATTGCTGCATCGGGCACCTTATGGTCGTCCTCCTGTGAGTCTAGATTTTCGAATCCGACGCAAAACTGATACTTACGTGTTACGTTCAGGGACTTCTAATGACGAAGGAACACTCAAATTGCGTCGAAATTCAATACATCGCCCTCCAGCCGACTTGTCTCCAAGGGTCTATTGCAGCCTCGGGCACCCTATCGTCGTTCTCCTGTAAGTCTAGATTGTCGAATCCGACGCAAAACTGATAGTTAATTGTAACATCAGGGCCCACTAATGACGATGGACACTCAAATTGCGTCGAGATTCAATACATCGTCCTCCAGCCGACTTGTCTCCAAGGGTATATTGCTGCCTCGGGCACCGTATGGTCCGTCTCCTGTGGGTCTAGATTTTTGAATCCGACGCAAAACTGATAGTTAATTGTAACGTTCAGGGCCTCCTAATGACGATGGAGCACTCAAATTGCGTCGAGATTCAATACATCGTCCTACAGCCGACTTGTCTCCAAGGGTCTATTGCTGCCTCTGGCACCTTATGTTCGTCCTCCTTTAAGTCTAGATTGTCGAATCCGACGCAAAACTGATAGTTAATTGTAACGTCAGGGCCTCCTAATGACGATGGAACACTCAAATTGCGTCGAGATTCAATACATCGTCCTCCAGCCGACTTGATTCAATACATCGTCCTCCAGCCGACTTGTCTCCAAGGGGATATCGCTGCCTCGGGCACCATATGTTCCGTGTCCTGTAATTCTACATTTTCGAATCCGACGCAAAACTGATAGTTAATTGTAACGTTCAGGCACTCCTAATGACGATGGAGCACTCAAATTGCGTCGCGATTCATTACATCGTCCTCCAGCGGACTGGTCTCCAAGGGGATATTGATGCCTCGGGCACCATATGGTCCGTCTCCAGTGAGTCTAGATTTTCGAATCCAACGAAAAACTGATTGTTAATTGTAACATTCAGGGCCTCCTAATGACGATGGAACACTCAAATTGCGTAGCGATCCAATACATCGTCTTCCAGCCGACTTGTCTCCAAGGGTCTATTGCAGCCTCGGGCACCTTATGATCGTCCTCCTGTGAGTCTAGATTTTTGAATCCGACGCAAAACTGGTGGTTAATTGTCACGTTCAGGGCCTCCTAATGACGATGGAACACTCAAATTGCGTCGAGATTCAATACATCGTTATACAGCCGACTTGTCTCCAAGGGTCTATTGCCGCCTCTGGCACCTTATGTTCGTCCTCCTGTAAGTCTAGATTGTCGAATCCGACGCAAAACAGATATTTAATTGTAACGTCAGGGCCTCCTAATGACGATGGAACACTCAATTTGCGTCGAGATTCAGTACATCGACCTTCAGCCGACCTGTCTCCAAGGGTCTATAGCTGCTTCGGGCACCTTATGGTCGTTCTTCTGTGAGTCTAGATTTTCGAATCCGACGCATAACTGTTAGTTGATTGTAACAATCAGGGCCACGTAATGACGATGGAACTCTCAAATTGCGTCGAGATTCAATACATCGTCCTCCAGCCGACTTGTCTCCAAGGGGATAATTCTCCCTCGGGCACCATAGGTTCCGTCTCCTGTAAGTCTAGATTTTCGAATCCGACGCGAAACTGATAGGTAATTCTAACGTTCAGGGCCTCCTAATGACGATGGAACACTCAAATTGCGTCGAAATTCAATACATCGTCCTCCAGCGGATTTGTCTCCAAGGGGTATTGCTGCCTCGAGCACCATATGGTCCGTCTCCTGTGCGTCTAGATTTTTGAATCCGACGCGAAACTGATAGATAGGGCCTCCTTATGAAGATGGAACACTCATATTGCGTCGAAATACAATACGTCGCCCTCCAGCCGACTTGTCTCCAAGGGTCTATTGCAGCCTCGGGCACCTTATCGTCGTTCTCCTGTAAGTCTAGATTTTAGAAATCGGACGCAAAACTGATAGTTAATTGTTACGTTCAGGGACTCCTAATGACGATGGAACACTCAAATTGCGTCGAAATACAATACGTCGCCCTAGAGCCGACTTGTCTCCAAGGGTCTATTGCAGCACGGGCACCTTATCGTCGTTCTCCTGTAAGTCTAGATTGTCGAATCCGACGCAAAACTGATAGTTAATTGTAACGTCAGGGCCTACTAATGACGATGGACACTCAAATTGCGTCGAGATTCAATACATCGTCCTCCATCCGACTAGTCTACAAGGGGATATTGCTGCCTCGGGCACCGTATGGTCCGACTCCTGTGAGTCCGACGCAAAACTGATAGTTAATTGTAACGTTCTTGGCCTCCTAATCAAGATGGAACACTTAAATTGCGTCGATATTCAATACATCGTCCTCCAGCCGACTTGTCTCCAAGGGTCTATTGCTGCCTCGGGCACTTTGTGGTCGTTCTCCTGTAAGTCTAGATTGTCGAATCCGACGCAAAACGGATAGTTAATTGTAACGCCAGGGCCTCCTAATGACGATGGAACACTCAAATTGCGTCGAGATTCAATACATCGTCCTCCAGCCTACTTGTCGCCAAGGGGATATTGCTACCTCGGGCACATTATGGTCCGTCTCCTGTGAGTCTAGATTTTGGAATCCGACGCGAACCTGATAGTTAATTATAACGTTCAGGGCCTGCGAATGACGATGGAACGCTCAAATTGCGTCGAGTTTCAATGCATCGTCCTCCAGCCGATTTGTCTCCATGTGTCTATTGCTGCCTTGGGCACCTTATGGTCGTTCTCCTGTGAGTCAAGATTATCGAATCCGACGCAAAACTGATAATCAATTTTAACGTTCAGGGCCTCCTAATGACGATGGAACGCTCAAATTGCGTCGATAGTCAATACATCGTCCTCCAGCCTACTTGTCTCCAACGGTCTATTGCTGCCTCGGGCACCTTACCGTCGATCTCATGTAAGACTAGATTGTAGAATCCGACGCAAAACTGATAGTTAATTGTAACGTTCAGGGCCTCCTAATGACGATGGAACACTCAAATTGCGTCGAGATCCAATTCATCGGCCACCGGCAGACTTGCCTCCAAGGGTCTATTGCAGCCTCGGGCACCTTATGGTCCGTCTCCTGTGAGTCTAGATAGAAATTGCGTCGAGATTCAATACATCGGCCACCAGCAGACCTGTCTCCAACGTCTATTGCTGCCTCGGGCACCTTATGATCGTTTTCCTGTGAGTCTAGATTTTCGAATCCGACGGATAACTGATAGTTAACTGTAACGTTAAGCGCCTCCTAATGACGGTGGAACACTCAAATTGTGTCGAGATTCAATACATCGTCCTCCAGCCGACTTGTCTACAACGGGATATTGCTGCCTCGGGCACTATATTGTCCTTCCCTGTGAGTCTAGATTTTCGAATCAGACGCGAAACTGATAGTTAATTGTAACGTTCAGGGCCTCCTAAACACGATGGAACACTCTAATTGCGTTGAGATACAATACATCGTCATTCAGCCGACTTGCCTCCAAGGGTCAATTGCTGCTTCGGGCACCTTATGGTCGTTCTCCTGTGAGTCTAGATTATCGAAACAGACGCGAAACTGATAGTTAATAGTAACGTGCAGGGCATCCTAATAACATTGGAACACTCAAATTGCGTCGAGATTCAATACAGCTTCCCTCAGCCGACTTGTCTCCAAGGGTCTATTGCTGCGTCGGGCACCTTATGGTCGTTCTCCTGTGAGTCTAGATTTTCGAATCCTACGCAAACCTGATGGTAAATTGTAACGTTCAGGGCCTCCTAATGACGATGGAACACTCAAATTGCGTCGAGATTCAATACATCGTCCTCCAGCCGACTTGTCCCCAAGTGGATATTGCTGCCTCGGGAACCATATGGTCCGTCTCCTGTGAGCCTAGATTTTCGAATCCGACGCGAGACTGATAGTTAATTGTATTGTTCAGGGCCTCCTAATGACGATGGAACACTCTAATTTTGTCGAGATTCAATTGAAAGGTGGCCACACTGTGCCACTGCGCCAGAGATTGCGCCAAAGAGTACTATTAAGCCGCCTCCACAGTGCGTGTTAAGAGTTCGTGGCAGTCAGTGCTAGTAGAGAGCTCGTGGAAGTCAGTCCTTGTTGGGAGTTCGTAGCAGTCAGTGCTTGTTATGAGATCGTAGAGGACAGTATGTGTTAAGAGTTGGTACCGAGATGTGCTAGTGGGCACTGCTTGTCGTGAAGTCGGAGTGAGATGTAGTAGTAAAGAGTGTTGTTCCATGTTTTATGCAGTTATTTGATGCGAGAAATAGCAGATGTTATTGTGTGCATTTCGTCAATATATATGAAGGTAAAAACTACAATGTTCCTTTATTAATTGTGTATCTGAAATAATGCATCACTACAGGTTCAGTCAACAAAGCATCTGGTTTGTGTTCTTGCATTAGAGTGAATTCTGGTTTTCTTGCGTAATTATAGTTTTTCTAAATTTCTTTTGTCACATCAGTATAATTGGTATCAAAATTCTTGTCTTGTTGAAAAAGAACCGTGCCAGATGCGTACGTTGAGTCACACTCCCACATACAGAACAGTTACATTTGTGCTTGGATTTTGTAGGTTTTATAGTTGCTGGGGACTTAATTAATTAACTGTGTTTACGAAAATTTTCTTACATTGTTTGTTGCAGTCAGATTGCGTAACAATTCTAGTCAGGGCCAACCGATTACGAGACTGCGTAATCGGACAGACATACTAAAACAAAAAATATTTTCAATCAATCTTATACTTATATTTAATTAAGCCCCCATGCACGTGGCGACCCTGCCAGGATCGTCCCTTGGATTCTTCTGATTGTGAAAATTGTAGACTGTAGTATTGTTGTAGTAATTTGTAGTTAGTAATTGTAGTCTATTTTGCATGTGTAGATTTGGTAATTGGCATTCTTCTAATGGTATTTTTCAAAATTTAATTTTTATTGCCTTGTATACGCGTTTGACAATTTTGTGCAATTATTTCAATTGTTCGTTAATCGTGTTTGAGGGAAACATCTCGTGTGAATAGTATTGTTGGAGATAAGGAGTCATTGTGTGTGATTTTCGAACAGTGACGAATTTTTTTTTTATGTTTTGCAAATGATTACGCGATCTATGAAAAAGGCAAAAATGATGAATAGTCAGAATAACGAAATTGTTAACATGGCGAACTCGCCAACAGAGGTAAACAGTGTCATGAATAATGTAGTGGAAAACAATTTAATAAGCAAGGAAAATAGTCCGGTAACAGTTCAAAATGTTTCTCAATCAGAAAATTCACAGAATACGAGATTAACGACAGAAGAGATAGAGCAGTTGATGGGTGCTATATTAAATTTGGGATCACGAATGGAAACACAGTTTGAATCACTACTAGGAACAATTAAAACAGAGATAAAAACATTTAGAACTGAGATGAAAGCAATGACAACACGTTCATGCTCAAAAATAGGAACAATTGAAACAGAAATAGGAACAACTAAAACCGAGATGAAAGCAGTGGGATCACAGTTACGATCTGAATTAGAAACTGATAGGGGAACAATGGAAACTCAGTTAGGCTCACGAACAGGGACATTTTTTAAATACATGAATGACGAATCAAATAAAGAAATTAGAGAAGAAGTACAACCTATTTTGAAGGCTCACAATAATAGTTTAATTTCAACAGAAATCAGACAAGAGGAACAGGACAGAGAACGGGAAGAGAAAGATCGCGTGATAGTACAGAAATTTTCAGAGTTAAATTTACAATGTGCACAAGACAAGGAAGAAATAATTGAAAGAATCGAGGAATCCGTACCAAATGACAGAATAAATAACTTAACGCAACAGTGTGAACACTTAACTATTAAAAGTGACAACACCGAAACCCGAGTCGCGACATTTACAGAAGACGTAAATAAAGTGAAAGAACAATTAAGTGACTCATCGGAAAGAGTCGAGGAGATCTCAGATAAATTGACAAGTGTTAGTTTAGCAGAAGGGTATGAAGAAAGTAATTTATTTCATTTACGAGAAGCAACAAGAGAGCGCCAGGCGCGTGAGTTTAACAATAGTCGTCATTGTGACTGGGACAGACGCGGTAGGTCTTTGTCGCCACGAGGCGAAAATATTGACTGTAAACACTTCTTAACTGTTCGGACATTTAAGATCTTTCGTAATTCTAAGGATGACATACATCCATGTGCATGGTTAGATCAATTTACGTACGCACTTCCGCCAGATGTGCCACTAAGTCACAAACTAGAAATTATGTGCAGCTATTAGTGTCCTCAGGGGATTCACTGCACTAAGTGAATATGTGCCGTAGCGAGCATAGGGCCCCCAGCTGTAGTGGTGCTGTTTCTCTTTTAGTTTTCTGTACCGCTGCCTACTCTTTTACTATTCTTTGCATCTGTCAAAACAACTCTTCGACTATCAATCTATCTAGAGAGTAAGTAAATAATAACCGGATTTAACTAATTTACCCAAAAGTGGTTTCGGAAATTACCATGTGGAGTTACTGTACCTTCAGCAGCATTCATTGGTAACTTAAATGAAATTTTACCTGTTTATCTTCGTAACAATATTACTTCATATGTTGCCGATATTCTTATTGCTAAATGTTCTTGGAGTGAACACAACAAAATTTTGGATTCATTATTATGTATTTTTGCACGAGTTGGCATTACTGTGAACTTGGAAAAATCTGAATTTGGTCGTTCATAGGTGAAATTTCTCGGTCACATTATTTCTACAGAAGGTATTCTTCCTGATCCAGAAAAATTAAACGCTGTTCGTAATTATGCTGTTCCTACCACAAAACGTGAGGTTCGTAGTTTTCAAAATTTTTGTGGAACGATATACTTTTGAAAAATTTTTATGGAATGACATACTTTAGAGAACTAACAGCTAGATGTAAACATGCGGAGAGTACAAGGATACCGCGCTGTGTTTTGGCGGCGGCACATACTCAAAGCAACAGTCAAGTCTGCGCGCCGCACAAGGCAGTCGTTGACCGCGAACAATAGCTTCCTACGTCACGCGCCCACAGCTGATCGAGCGCTCAGTGCGAATGCACTGACAGCCGTAAACAAATACACAGTTTAATTTCTCCGACTAAATTCAGTATAAAGCTATAGTGACTTGATGAATTCTGTTATTAACATTCAGTATTTTGCAGGATACGGTTGTATAAAATATTTAAGACCTTCAGGTAAATTCTGTGCGTGTCCGACGTTAAGACGACCTGCTATCGAGAAATTTTCAGGAAGAATGTAATTTCGAAGAAGAAACTATTTAACTAAAAAAAAAAGGTAACTATTAATTGAGTTTATTTTTCAGGTAACATATTTCCACTTAGGTACTATAAAATAAATAAAATAAAATAAAATATAATATTATAAAATATTAATTATTTTTATCTGTATGATTGGCTCTCCTATGAGTCGTCAGGTTTTGATTATTCGGTATCAGACGCTTGACAATGGCTTTTTCGTAAAGGCAATGTTACTCGTAGTTGACCGTGAAATAAAACTGAAATAATCGGACTTCGTAATTAAATCGTTTCCAAAGACTGCTGCGGTAGGTGCGGACTCATAAACTAAATCTCAATATTACAATAATTTGCCAGCCATGCCAAAACGTCGTACAGAGGTGATTGTCTACTAAACAAAAAATTACACAGTTAGTTAAATCAGATATATTCAATGAATAAGCCTACAGTTCATAATCCTACTTACTTTTATAAATATAAATTCTTTACAGAATCGAGTGCCTAGTATGGTTGCAACTCGCAGTAATTTTCTATATCATGAAATATGGCGGTGTGCCAGACAATAAACTAAAATACGTGCTTCTCGCACCACTTCAACGAGAGCTCTTTTTTCTTAATCAAACATACGAGTAACGTAAATGTACTTTTGTTTTATCAGCGACACAGCGCTGCAGTTGTGTGCCATAGGCTTTATTTATTTGTCACTGATTATTTATTTAATTAATATCTCGCGTTTCCGAGGAAACTCACGCTCGGCATGCAAATGTGCCTTTATATTGCCCCCTGAATTGCGAGGCGAAAGGACACACCTGCAGGCGAGCAATTCACCTAAAGGCACAAGAAAATCTAAGTTATCTACAACTATTTACATGACTTACATTATACTGTATATTATATACAAAATTTGAAGTTCTTATGTTGGCAAAACAGAGTGCGCGCATGCGCAGAAGCGTCTGTGTAACTACGGCACTGCCGTTATTTCGTAAATTTAGATCACGCGGCACAGTATTGCAGTTCATATTGTTCGTGTGCGCGCGCATTTCTTAGTCGTTGCACAAAGAAAATATTCCACCAAGATTACATATGAAGACTACATTCTATGACAGGTAACTTAGTTTTAAAATTACAATATTTGTTATAATACAATACAACTTTAGATTGTTGAATGTTCTTAGTTACATAGCATTGCAATGAAATGCTTCAAAGAAAAATGTCCGTATTTTTCAGGTGCGTTGACCTATACACATGGTGTCGTTATCACAGTTCATATTCATCTGCTGCACAATAATTTTTTACAGGTTAGTATCGTCGTGGTAAAGTTTTTTTTGATCACAGTAACATCGTTGTATAACAACGTGATTGATACATAAGCATGTCCATTTCCTATTTCCATTATAGTCGTTGTGATGCAGTTCGTTGTGACAAAAAGCATTGTTTATTACAGATCAGACGTGACCCGTCGAGTAATTAGTCCATATGCAGTTCGTTTTCGATATTCCGTGGAAGCTTGGTTGCAGAACCTCGGACGGCACATAGCTGGCGTCGATCCTTGGACAGTCCAGGTAAGCGTGTCCGTCATATTTCGAGAACATTTCATTCCCTGAAGTTCCAACCAAAATTCTTCCACCCGTCGTGTTGTTTTCTGGACAGGCACTTTGTGTCCATTTAATCCAGTTAACATCTTGAAGTTGGGTACTGTAGTAATGTCGCTAGACGATGCACGAATTATGCACTTCACATATTCAGTTTTTTTTTTTTTTTTTTAAATATAGCTCACCTAAATGTTCGTGGTTACTCATCGAAGAAATCGTTCATCGCGTTAACAAAGGTACGATGCATCATGAATGTCATTAACAGTTTCTTTCACATAGGTTTCTGCGTAGTTGCAGACTTAGTAATGTACGTTAATGTCCGTGAATAGTGGTTCACTACACAATTTTTTTTTTTTTTTTTTAAAAAAGTTTTTCACATTTTGGCACTCGTTATCGTTCAAATTTTCACACAGTAACAGTTACATTATACATCAGTTTAAAAAAAACATAAGTAATAATACATACACACGTCACATATTTTCTTAGCATAAACATAATACAGTTGCACATAAACATGTTTACATCATCATTACATAGCTATAGGTTATTACATTGTGTCATATTTGATTACATGAATTGCAGATATTTACATCCTCTTTAGCGGTTTTGCTGGGATATTATCGATGTTTTTCGTGATGTCATCTGAAATTAAGATAGGTTAGACACAACATTCATTACATCAGTAGGCAAGACCAGGCGTTTTCACTACTCAATAAATATTCAAAATAGCAAGAGAGAGAAAATGTTCGATTCCTCGCGTTTTGTGCGTGTGTGTAGAGTGTCTGTGTGGCCTTGACTACTGATAGATGCTTTTCGTGTTGAGAGATGTGCGTCTAATCTATTTCTCGAAGTAAAAGATCGCTTCACAGATGACGTCTGTCGGTTCGTCAGGTGTCATACCAGGTCAGTGGTACCTACAGTCACAAATGTTCCGTGAAAAATTTATATATCATTCACTGCTACGTAATCATAAATTTTACTTCAATATTCAGTCTTCTCGGTGGTGCCGCGGCGTTGAAAGAAAAGTTCTTCTGTCTTCAACTGCGTCACTGGAACCGCTGAAATGAAAATTTCTATACTACTTATAATCTATGTTGTAATTTGTTTTAGTTCTTGCCACACAGCAGGTCGTTGAGATAACGGTACGTTATATGTCTTATGGTAGAAGATCTTGTGAGGCTTAACTTCAATCTTGTACACATACGTGTTGATAACACCTAATCGTTTGGTAAAAACTTGTAAATATTTGGATAACACTTCCTGTAGTTTTATACGTTCATGTACACTGAGAGCTGTAGCTTCACTTATCTTATGATCAAGCAATGTTTTCAAGTCCATTAGCTCTGTGTCAGATGAGTGTGTTTGCATGTCTTGAATGTCTTTGTCAAGTACTAACTGAACCTTGTACCCTGTACAGTGTTTGTCATGCTTTAGAGTTCTCCTGTCCAAATCAATAATAATTACCCTGCTTTTATCATTTAAAATACATTTACCTTTGGAGAAGTCTATAATGCAGTCCTTCTCGCTCATAATATCTATTCCTAATATGCAATTTGTCACAAGGTTTTGTACAACCAGGAATGGCCATTGTACGGTTCCATTACCTATTTTAACGTTTACAAAAACTTGCTTCGTAACCCTACATGACTTATTACCTAGTGCAGTAGTTATTTTACAGTTTTGGGCAGGAAACTCAGGCACAGGTTCCAATTCACACATCTTTTTATAAAAATTAAAAGATAAAACGCTCACAGCTGCACCTGTATCTAGGATAATAGTAGTTGGAATCCCACCTACTACACCAGTAGTGGATGCTAAAACAATTTCATTTGTGTTTAAACGACATTGTGTACTGTCTTGTAAAAGTTCATCTGATATATTGTTATTGTGGTTGTATCTTATAAATAAAACAGGTAGTTTTTGTTTAGAATTACTCGGCATATCATTATTCTGTTGTTCAAGTGTGGTGTCAAATAACTGATTAACATTGAAGCCGCCCCCCAAGGATTCTTCAGCCACGACCTGGGGCAAAGTAGTGACTGTTTCTAGTTTGTTGGATTATAATTTGTACTAGGTACTGACACAGATTGAGGTTGTGCATCAGGTGTCATTTCTATTATATTCACATTCGGATATTGCCTATTATGATCTCCAAACTTTTGCGGTTGTTGTTGCTGTTGCGCATTATAACTTACCTGTCGGTCGTAAGGTATGCTCCAATTTTGACCTGGTGGCTGCTGTGGTAAAGCAGAGTTTGAATGAAAGTACTGATCGTTACGAGTCCAACCTTGATGCTGTCTTGGCTCGTAGTTATTATTATTTCTATTTCTGTTTGTGTTTTTGTTATTACCTTTGTATCCGTTGTTACCGTTGCAGTTATTACCGCGGTGCCTTTTGTATGGATTGCCGCATGAAATGTTATTACTGTTGTAACTATTGTTCGTATTGGAATACGCGTGTTGATTTTGATTTCCGTACTGAGACGGCATGTGAGTTTGCTGTTTTTGTTGTACCGCGTATCCAACTGTGGGCGCGCCAGAATTGTGTTGGCAAGCCTGCATGTTTTGCATACCACTAGTGTAAACATTGTGGCTGCTGTTTTGCCGCGCGAAGCGCTGATCTTCAAGTAACATGTCAACCGAATCTAAAGCTGTTAAAAAATAATCTGAATCGTCATCCGGGATATGTAGAAGTTTTTCCTTAATGTTGAAAGGCAATTTGGCCTTCAACGCTCGGAGTATATCACGTGTTGCGACTGGTTCGTCTAAAAAATGTCCCATGTTCAAGTATTTTTCAAAATATCTGCGTAAGTTACCATTTTTACTGTTAAAAGTTTCAGGTTCTAAGATTTGTCTTCTGAGTCGCTCCTGAACGGATTGCGACCAGAATTTGTTCAGAAAAGCACGCTCAAACTCACTGTACGTGGTACATACGTCAGCTTGACTGTATGCCCAGACAGCTGCATCGCCTTGGATGTAACCGACAATATATGAAATCTTTTTCCGGTCACTCCAAGTGCGTGGAAATGCGTTACTAAAAGATTTAAGAAAAATCACCGGATGAATGGTTCGTTTCTCTGGGATAAAAGCCTGAAATTGCCTGTGTTTTATTAAGCTTTCTTCTTCCTTTGCATTATGATATGGATTTGTTCCACTGTAATTACTGCAATGCTCAGCTGGCGAGTAATTACGATAATGTTGCTGTGGTTTACCATGATAATAGCTAGTGTTTGTGGTTGCACGTCGTGGTATGTGTTGTAGTCGTGGTGTGTTTTGTTCTTGTGTGTTTGTGGTGTGCGGTATGTGTGCGTCATACTCGAATGTATATTGGTTTCTGAACTGTACATTTTGACTGATATTTTCGTTACATTCAGACTGTGGTTGATCAGTGAATTGTCTCATGGGTGCAGTGACGGATTGTACTGCGTCACTAATCAGCTGTTTGTTATTAGTGATGTATTCCGCTACGGAGTCGTGCACAATTGTTGGTAAATTTTCACGTATGCATCTATCAAAATGTTTGTCTTTGTTCTCTACCCAATCATGAAATTCTTTACTAATATTTTGAAAATGAGCTGTGGCATCAGATTGTAAGATGTCAGTCAGGTGTTGTTCAACATCGTCAAATTTATTCTGCACGTCAGTAATTCGTTTTTCAAGGTTGTCGTGTACTGAAGGATATGTTTGAATTTGTTCAGTAAGAGCTTCACACGTGACATTAAGGTTTTTTAATTGTTTCTGTAAAAGTGCTACGTCATTTGTAGTCTTTTCTTGTCTCGTATTAAGCTTGGAAAATTTCGTACTGAGTTCAGTCATCTGTTCGGTCAGTGTGGCGTCTATAAGTTCCACACGTTTACACAAAGTGTCATTACATGCCTTGATTGCTATGAGATCAGATTTAATTTCGTCATTTTGTGTCTTTAACTGTTCATTTTGTGTCTTTAAGGTTGCCATGTTTTCCGCGTTCTGCATCCTTAAGGTTGCCATATTTTCTGCGTTTTGTTTCATTAGCATTTGTAACATGTTGGCAATGTTTACTGTTTGCAAGGTCTCTGCCCCCGCCGCGTCATTAGACGTGACGTCATGTATTAACATGGGCTCTGACTGAGACTTTGAAATTTTTGTGGTGGACGGCCTATTGTCAAAATTTCCGTTGACACTTGCGTCAATATTTGATGTATCGTCACTACCGGTTGCTGTCGTAAAGTCATTTTCTAACATTTGTCTCTCGTCCGAGTCGGATTGCGTCTGAATAGTACGTCTTTGCTGTTCCATTTTTGCGTATTGTTTTCTAGTTATTACCATGCCACACGTGCTATATATTTCAAGAAATTAATGTTTGACACTGGTTTTAAAATAAAATGCAGTTGAGCATGAATCGGTCGTAGCAACAATGGCTGTCTGTTAATTTAAAAATATAAACTGAATTTGAGATTATTGGTAATGGCTGCTGGCCATGTTACATGATATCGTACAGAAGTCGGCCATATTGTACACTCGTGTATTGGTATTGTTGCATACGTTATTGTTTAAGGAAAAATACTGAGAATGGAATTTATCACTGAAACTGTTATGCGGAAAAGAAACACTACAGAATTTTACTGAAAAGCTAATACACTGAATTATACGTCCGGTCAAGCCTGCTAATGCAAAGATGCTGCGTCTTACCTTATTTTGCTGGAAGCTTCTTTGCGTCTTCCCGCAAAATTTTATAATTGGCAAATATCTTCTGATTTTTTTTTTTTCTCATATAGTCAAGTCCAGGACCAGAAGGTTGATTTTTCACATGAAACAAAGAGAACAATGTAACAAATGACAAAATAACAAGTCCTGTCACGGTCGCCAATATAAAATAAATAAAATAAAATAAAATATAATATTATAAAATATTAATTATTTTTATCTGTATGATTGGCTCTCCTATGAGTCGTCAGGTTTTGATTATTCGGTATCAGACGCTTGACAATGGCTTTTTCGTAAAGGCAATGTTACTCGTAGTTGACCGTGAAATAAAACTGAAATAATCGGACTTCGTAATTAAATCGTTTCCAAAGACTGCTGCGGTAGGTGCGGACTCATAAACTAAATCTCAATATTACAATAATTTGCCAGCCATGCCAAAACGTCGTACAGAGGTGATTGTCTACTAAACAAAAAATTACACAGTTAGTTAAATCAGATATATTCAATGAATAAGCCTACAGTTCATAATCCTACTTACTTTTATAAATATAAATTCTTTACAGAATCGAGTGCCTAGTATGGTTGCAACTCGCAGTAATTTTCTATATCATGAAATATGGCGGTGTGCCAGACAATAAACTAAAATACGTGCTTCTCGCACCACTTCAACGAGAGCTCTTTTTTCTTAATCAAACATACGAGTAACGTAAATGTACTTTTGTTTTATCAGCGACACAGCGCTGCAGTTGTGTGCCATAGGCTTTATTTATTTGTCACTGATTATTTATTTAATTAATATCTCGCGTTTCCGAGGAAACTCACGCTCGGCATGCAAATGTGCCTTTATAGTACGTACTTTAGACGTAATTTGCTTCTCGCGATTACGTGATTCATAGTTTGTGCTAATTTCATGTTCTATGAATTTACTTGTGAAGCGACATGCTTGCGTACGTTAACTGAATTTGACAATGATTATTAATGAACTGGGTTGTAACTTGCGTATATTATGCATCGCTTGGCTGCACTGCTTTTTCACTGATGTCATATTTTTTAATTATGTGCCTGCTGTGCTTATTTATTTGAATTATAATTGTCATCTGATTAATTGTGCTGACATATGAACATTTATTTGCTTATGCTGATATGTTGCTAATGACCTGTTTATTACGTAAGATATATGTTTACTGCTATGCGTATGTATTGTATATTTATACATTTCTGTTTTGTTGTCATAACTACTCTTCAATTTGGAATATAGCAATGCTGATGTACAGTGTACGAACATAGAGTTTAGGTCACACTACTGTATTAATTATAGATTGTTCGCTTGGCAGAGCCTCGTTGTAGGGATTGTGCTGCATCTACTTGTTGACATTCTGTTCTCTACTGGTATATTTACTCGCTATTGCATGTTTTGCTTACGCTCAGTGCCTTATATTTTAAGATAAGAAAATTAACTGCTATAATTCGACGAACGACATTAGTACAAGAAAGTCATAGAAGTCACATGAGCTGAGGTTTTATGGAAGCTGTATAAATTTATGCTAATAGGAAGGAAGCTAACGACATGACAGACCAAAACTAGGTTTAGACCATTAACAATTATTACACTGCATTTTTCGTGAGCAATTGAAATAGGAAGTGACACTTGACGCAAAAAATACTCCACATGTTTGCTTCTGCTATGATTCTTGAAGTGGTGTACACACTGTGAAACATTATGATTATTCACACTCCGTAATCGTACTTAATTACTGAGAGTTATTCGAACTAAGTCTGTTAGAGGTCATGTATGCATTTCTTTGTTTATAATTTATAATGAGTAGAAAATTTGGGTCAGATGGATTACACAGAGGTTGTGTGTGGACACCGTGTCTTCGGATTGTATGGGATGCTGAATTGAAGTTGCTTTAGGATTTTATCTGTACTTGTTCGAGGAGACTGACTAGAGGAAAAAGTTGTGTTGGAAGTGAGATGATATTGGCAATAAGGTTTATATTTATCGACGTATTATTGAGGTATTGAGAGTATGTGAAGTAGATGATTATTGGAGTTTTTGTGGACAAGAGGTAAGGTAAATGATATTGATGATAAGACGTATTGAAGAGGTATTCTTAAGGTATTATTGAGATTATGTGATGCTGATGATTATTGGAGTTTTGGTGTATAAGAGGTAAAGTAAGTGAGGAGCATATTTTTTTTGTTGGTCTTATGGAACAAGGAGGATGAAGATAGCAGACTAGAACACTAAAGTAGAAGGAAGATAGTCTATACACACACTTTGTTAAATCACTAAGCAGTATATACTTTTTTTTGAAGAGAAGAAGTAATTGCATATCTTGGCTCACTGACAGTTGTTCAACAACAGTACATTTTGATCTGGCTTGGCAAACATTGGTCTTGACATGATGACTATGACGTTGACTAACTACTATTGACTATTATACATTGCTGCCACTACTACTTGATACACATGATGAACATCAGATTTTGACAGAATTACATTTACACAGTTAACACTATTCAATTACACAGTAGTACTTAATGTGGTTGAAAGATGAGTGAGTGTGTTTTGTGTGTTTTCCTTTCCTAATCCTACCCACCTATCTCCTAAATATTATTTTATTTGTTGGTAGTGGCTTGCACTGACACCCATAAATATTATAGGTTTACTGGTATTTGTGTATTGTAATAGTTAATAGGACAATTATCTGATATCATTTGTGTGTTTGTTATGATTTGTATGTTACTGTAAAAGCATTTGTATGTGTATTCAAACTATTGTTCATGCCTGAACTGTCTGATTAGTGAAGATAAATATTCTGAACTGTTACCTGCACTTTTTCAACATGATGTGTGACATTTAGTCATGTTTAATTTCTGCTGAAGAACTGTGTGATCAGTGATTCTAAAAAATTATGGACTGTTATTTGTACCTTTCCTTCATGATTGGTGCCACTAGGACATGTTTAATTTCTGCTCATAAACTCTGATGAACAGTGTGATCAGTGCTAGTGAATTTTATCGAACTGCTTCTGCTGAGAGATGTGACTTTTTGCTGTCTGCACCTACTCAACATTGCTGGGTGCCTCTGAAGTCACTTGTTGCTGTTTGCACCTGCTCAACATTGCTGGGTGCAACTGATGAACTGTTTTTACTGAAATGAAGTCACTTGTTGCTGTCTGCACCTACTCAACATTGCTGGGTGCAACTGATGAACTGTTTCTACTGAAATGAAGTCACTTGTTGCTGTCTGCACCTACTCAACATTGCTGGGTGCCTCTGATGGACTGCTTCTACTGAAATGATGTCACTTGTTGGTGTCTGCACCTACTCAACATTGCTGGGTGCCTCTGAAGTCACTTGTTGCTGTTTGCACCTGCTCAACATTGCTGGGTGCAACTGATGAACTGTTTTTACTGAAATGAAGTCACTTGTTGCTGTCTGCACCTACTCAACATTGCTGGGTGCCTCTGATGGACTGCTTCTACTGAAAAGATGTCACCTGCTAGTGTCTTTTTTTTGTATAAACTAATCATTGAAAGCATTATATGTGA
The DNA here is from genome assembly GCF_021461395.2 of Schistocerca americana. Classification (NCBI taxonomy): domain Eukaryota; kingdom Metazoa; phylum Arthropoda; class Insecta; order Orthoptera; family Acrididae; genus Schistocerca; species Schistocerca americana. The sequence continues at coordinate 8,997,319 of NW_025725790.1, read as the reverse complement.
ACATTTGTATAAACTGATTTTTTGTATATTGTGTAAACTATTATGTAAAGTCACATGTATGAAAAGAAGTTGTATTGCTTACTGTATTTCATATATTAGGTTAGTAAAAGGTCAGTGCAAAGGCAAAATTTTTAACTAATTATGTGATATTTAGGTATTAATATTATCTTTTATTTTTGTCTGTATTTTTCTGGACGAATTTGGTGGTATTTTCACCACCAATGCTGGCAAAAATACCATCAAATTCTGGCCTGTGGAGGAGGGGCATATGAAAGGTGGCTACACTGTGCCACTGCGCCAGAGATTGCGCCAAAGAGTACTATTAAGCCGCCTCCACAGTGCGTGTTAAGAGTTCGTGGCAGTCAGTGCTAGTAGAGAGCTCGTGGAAGTCAGTCCTTGTTGGGAGTTCGTAGCAGTCAGTGCTTGTTATGAGATCGTAGAGGACAGTATGTGTTAAGAGTTAGTACCGAGATGTGCTAGTGGGCACTGCTTGTCGTGAAGTCGGAGTGAGATGTAGTAGTAAAGAGTGTTGTTCCATGTTTTATGCAGTTATTTGATGGGAGAGATAGCAGATGTTATTGTGTGCATTTCGTCAATATATATGAAGGTAAAAACTACAATGTTCTTTTATTAATTGTGTATCTGAAATAATGCATCACTACAGGTTCAGTCAACAAAGCATCTGGTTTGTGTTCTTGCGTTAGAGTGAATTCTGGTTTTCTTGCGTAATTATAGTTTTTCTAAATTTCTTTTGTCACGTCAGTATAATTGGTATCAAAATTCTTGTCTTGTTGAAAAAGAACCGTGCCAGATGCGTACGTTGAGTCACACTCCCATATACAGAACAGTTACATTTGTGCTTGGATTTTGTAGGTTTTATAGTTGCTGGGGACTTAATTAATTAACTGTGTTTACGAAAATTTTCTTACATTGTTTGTTGCAGTCAGATTGCGTAACAATTCTAGTCAGGGCCAACCGATTACGAGACTGCGTAATCGGACAGACATACTAAAACAAAAAATATTTTCAATCAATCTTATACTTATATTTAATTAAGCCCCCATGCACAATTCGTAGTCCTTCAGCCGACTTGTCTCCAAGGGTCTATTGCAGCCTCGGGCACCTTATGGTCGTTCTCCTTTGAGTCGAGATTTTCGAATCCGACGCAAAACCGATAGTTAATTGTAACGTTCAGGGCCTCGTAATGACGATGGAACACTCAAATTGCGTCGAGATTCAATACATCGTCCATCAGCCGACTTGTCTCCAAGGGGATGTTGCTGCCTCGGGCACCATATGGTCCGTCTCCAGTGAGTCTAGATTTTCGAATCCGACGCGAAACTGATAGTTAGTTGAAACTTTCAGGGCCTCCTAATGACGATGGAACACTCGAATTGCGTCGAGATTCAATGCATCCGCCTCCAGCTGATTTGTCTCCATGGGTCTATTGGTGCCTCGGGCACTTTATGGTCGTTCTACTGTAAGTCTAGATTGTAGAATCCGACGCAAAACTGATTGATACTTGTAACGTTCAGGGCCTCCTAATGACGATGGAACACTCAAATTGCGTCGAGATTCAATACATCGTCCTCCAGCCGAATTGACTCCAAGGGTCTATTGCTGCCTCGGGCACCTTATGGTCGTTCTACTGTGAGTCTAGATTTTCGAATCCTACGCAAAACTGATGGTTAATTGTTAAGTTCAGGGCCTCCTAATGACGATGGAACACTCAAATTACGTCGAAATTCAATACATCGGCCACCATACGACATGTTTCATAGGGTCTATTGCTGCCTGTGGCACTTTCTCATGTCAGTCTAGATTTTCGAATCCGACGCAAAACTGATAGTTAATTGTAACTTGCAGGGCATCCTAATGACGATGGAACACTCAAGATGCGTCGAGATTCAGTACATCGTCCTCCAGCCGACTTGTCTCCAAGGGGATATTGTTGCCTCCGGCACCATATGGTCCGTCTCCTGTGAGTCTAGATTTTCGAATCTGACGCGAAACTGATAGTTAATTGTAACATTCAGGGCCTCCTAATGACTATGGAACACTCGAATTGCGTCGAGATTCAATACATCGTCCTCCAGCCGACTTGTCTCCAAGGGTCTATTGCTGCCTCGGGCACTTTATGGTCGTTCTCCTGTAAGTCTAGATTGTCGAATCCGACGCAAAACTGATAGATACTTGTAACGTTCAGGGCCTCCTAATGACGATGGAACACTCAAATTTCGTCGAGATTCAATACCTCGGCCTCCTGCCGACTTGTCTCCATAGGGATATTGCTGCCTCGGGCACCTTATGGTGATTCTCCGGTGAGTTTAGATTTTCGAAGCCGACGCATAACTGATAGTTAATTGTAACGTTCAGGGCCTCCTAATGACGATGGAACACTCAAATTGCGTCGAGACTCAATACATCGTCCTCCAGCCGACTTGTCTCCAAGGGGATATTGTTGCCTCGAGCACCATATGGTCCGTCTCCTGTGAGTCTAGATTTTCGAATCCGACGCGAAACTGATAGTTAATTGCAACATTCAGGGCCTCCTAATGACGATGGAACACTCAAATTGCTTCGAGATTCAAGACATCCGCCTTCAGCCGACTTGTCTCCAAGGGTCTATTGCTGCCTCGGGCACCTTATGGTCGTTCTCCTGAGAGTCTAGATTTTAGAATCCTACGCAAAACTGATGGTTAATTGTAACGTTCAGAGCCTCCTAATGACGATGGAACACTCAAATTGCGTCGAGATTCAATACATCGTCCTCCAGCCGACTTGTCTCCAAGTGGATATTGCTGCCTGGGGAACCATATGGTCCGTCTCCTGTGAGTCTAGATTTACGAATCCGACGCGAGACTGATAGTTAATTGTAACATTCAGGGCCTCCTAATGACTATGGAACACTCGAATTGCGACGAGATTCAATACATCGTCCTCCAGCCGACTTCTCTCCAAGGGGAATTTGCTGCCTCAGGCACCAAATGGTCCTTCTCCTATGAGTAGATTTTCGAATCCAACGCCAAAATGATAGTTAATTGTAACGTTCAGGGCCTCCTAATGTGATGGAACACTCAAATTGCGTCGAGATTCAATACATCGTCCACCAGCCGACTTGTCTCCAAGTGGATATTGCTGCCTCGGGAACCATATGGTCCGTCTGCTGTGAGTCTAGATTTTCGAATCCGACGCGAAACTGATAGTTAATTGTAACGTCCAGGGCCTCCTAATGACGATGGAACACTCAAATTGCGTCGAAATTCAATTCATCTTCCTTCAGCCGACTTGTCTCGGGCACCTTATGGTCGTTCTCCTGTGAGTCTCGATTGTCGAATCCTACGCAAAACTGATGGTTAATTGTAACGTTCAGGGCCACCTAATGACGATGGAACACTCAAATTGCGTCCAGATTCAATTCATCGTCCTCCAGCCGACTTGTCTCCAAGTGGATATTGCTGCCTCGGGAACCATATGGTCCGTCTCCTGTGAGTCTAGATTTACGAATCCGACGCGAGACTGATAGTTATTTGTAAGGTTCAGGGCCTCCTAATGACGATGGAACATTCTAATTGCGTCGAGAATCAATACTTCGTGTTTTAGCCGACTTGTCTCCCAGGGTCTATTGCTGCCTCGGGCACCTTATGGTCGTTCTCTTTTGGGTCTAGATTTTCGAATCCGACGCAAGACTGATAGTTAATTGTAACGTACGGGGCCTCCTAATGACAATGGAACACTCAAATAGCGTCGAGATTCAATACATCGTCCATCAGCCGACTTGTCTCCAAGGGGATATTGCTGCCTCGGGCACCGTATGGTCCGTCTCCTGTGAGTCTAGATTTTCGAATCCGACGGAAACTGATAGTTAATTGGAACATTCAGGGCCTCCTAATGACGATGGAACGCTCAAATTGCGTCGAGATTCAGTACATCGTCTTCCAGCCGACTAGTCTCCAAGGGTCTATGGTGCATCGGGCACTGTATGTGCGTTCTCCTGTAAGTCTAGATTGTCGACTCCGACGCAAAACTGATACATACTTGTAACGTTCAGGGCCTGTTAATGCCGATGGAACACTCAAATTGCGTCGAGATCCAATACATCGTTCTCCAGCCGACTAGTCTCCATGGGGATATTGCTGCCTCGGGCACCTTATGGTCATTCTCCTGTGAGTCTAGATTTTCGAATCCGACGCGAAACTGATAGTTAATTGTAACGTTCAGGGCCTAATAATGACGATGGAACACTCATATTGCGTCGAGATTCAGTACATCGACCTTCAGCCGACCTGTCTCCAAGGGTCTATAGCTGCCTCGGGCACCTTATGGTCGTTCACCTGTGAGTCTAGATTTTCGATCCGACGCATAACTGTTACTTGATTGTAACAATCAGGGCCTCGTAATGACGATGGAACTCTCAAATTGCGTCGAGATTCAATACGTCGTCCTTCAGGCGACTTGTCTCCAAGGGTCTATTACTGCCTCGGGCACCTTATGGTCGTTCTCCTGTGAGTCTAGATTTTCGAATCCTATGCAAAACTGATGGTTAATTGTAACGTTCAGGGCCTCCTAATAACGATGGAACACTCAAATTGCGTCGAGTTTCAATACATCGTCCTTCAGCCGACTTGTCTCCAAGGGTCTATTGCTGCCTCGGGGACCTTATGGTCGTTCTCCTGTGAGTCTAGATTTTCGAATCCGACGCAAAACAGATAGTTGATTGTAACGTTCAGGGCCTCCTGATGACGATGGAACACTCAAATTGCGTCGAGATTCAATACATCGTTCTCCAGCCGACTAGTCTCCATGGGGATATTGCTGCCTCGGGCACCTTATGGTCATTCTCCTGTGAGTCTAGATTTTCGAATCCGACGCGAAACTGATAGTTAATTGTAACGTTCAGGGCCTAATAATGACGATGGAACACTCATATTGCGTCGAGATTCAGTACATCGACCTTCAGCCGACCTGTCTCCAAGGGTCTATAGCTGCCTCGGGCACCTTATGGTCGTTCACCTGTGAGTCTAGATTTTCGATCCGACGCATAACTGTTAGTTGATTGTAACAATCAGGGCCTCGTAATGACGATGGAACTCTCAAATTGCGTCGAGATTCAATACGTCGTCCTTCAGGCGACTTGTCTCCAAGGGTCTATTACTGCCTCGGGCACCTTATGGTCGTTCTCCTGTGAGTCTAGATTTTCGAATCCTATGCAAAACTGATGGTTAATTGTAACGTTCAGGGCCTCCTAATAACGATGGAACACTCAAATTGCGTCGAGTTTCAATACATCGTCCTTCAGCCGACTTGTCTCCAAGGGTCTATTGCTGCCTCGGGGACCTTATGGTCGTTCTCCTGTGAGTCTAGATTTTCGAATCCGACGCAAAACAGATAGTTGATTGTAACGTTCAGGGCCTCCTGATGACGATGGAACACTCAAATTGCGTCGAGATTCAATACATCGTCCTCCATCCGACTTGTCTCCAAGGGTCTATTGCAGCCTCGGGCACCTTATGATTGTTTTCCAGTGAGTCTAGATTATCGAATCCGACGGATAACTGATAGTTAATTGTAACGTTAAGCACCTCCTAATGACGATGGAACACTCGAATTGCGTCGAGATTCAATACATCGGCCACCAGCCGAATTGTTTCATAGCTTCAATTGCTGCCGGTGGCACCTTCTCCTGTGGGTCAAGATTTTCGAATCCGACGCAATTCTGATAGTTAATTGTAACGTTCAGTTCCTCCTAATGACGATGGAGCACTCAAATTGCATCGAGATTCAATACATCGTCCTCCAGCCGACTTGTCTCCAAGGGTCTATTGCTGCCTCGGGCACTTTATGGTCGTTCACCTGTAAGTCTAGATTGTCGAATCCGACGCAGAACTGATAGATACTTGTAACGTTCAGGGCCTCCTAATGACGATGGAACGCTCAAATTGCGTCGAGATTCAATACTTCGTCCTTCAGCCGACTTGTCTCCAAGGGTCTATTGCTGCCTCGGGCACCTTATGGTCGTTCTCCTTTGAGTAAAGATTTTCGAATCCGAATCAAAACCGATAATTAATTGTAACGTTCAGGGCCTCCTAATGACGATGGAACACTCAAATTGCGTCGAGATTCAATACATCGTCCTTCAGCCGACTTGTCTATAAGGGGATATTGCTGCCTCGGGCACCATATGGTCCGTCTCCTGTAGGTCTAGATTTTCGAATCCGACGCGAAACTGATAGTTAGTTGAAACTTTCAGTGCCTCCTAATGACGATGGAACACTCGAATTGCGTCGAGATTCAATGCATCGTCCTCCAGCCGATTTGTCTCCAAGGGTCTATCGGTGCCTCGGGCACTTTATGGTCGTTCTACTGTAAGTCTAGATTGTCGAATCCGACGGAAAACTGATAGATACTTGTAACGTTCAGGGCCTCCTAATAACGATGGAACACTCAAATTGCGTCGAGATTCAATACTTCGTTTTCCAGCCGACTTGTCTCCAAGTGATATTGCTGCCTCGGGAACCATATGGTCCGTCTACTGTGAGTCTACATTTTCCAATCCGACGGGAGACTGATAGTTAATTGTAACGTTCAGGGCCTCCTAATGACGATGGAACACTCAAATTGCGTCGAGATTCAATACATCGTCCTTTAGCCGACTTGTCTCCAAGGGGATATTGCTGCCTCGGGCACCTTATGGTCGTTCTCCTTTGAGTCAAGATTTTCGAATCCGACGCAAAACCGATAGTTAATTGTAACGTTCAGAGCCTCCTAATGACGATGGAACACTCAAATTGCGTCGAGATTCAATACTTCGTTTTCCAGCCGACTTGTCTCCAGATGATATTGCTGCCTCGGGAACTATATGGTCCGTCTACTGTGAGTCTACATTTTCGAATCCGACGGGAGACTGATAGTTAATTGTAACGTTGAGCGCCTCCTAATGATGATGGAACACTCTAATTGCGTCAAGATTCAATACATCGTCGTTGAGGCGACTTGTCTCCAAGGGGAAATTGTTGCCTCGGGCGCCATATGGTCCGTCTCCTGTGAGTCTAGATTTTCGAATCCGACGCGAAACTGATAGTTAATTGTAACATTCAGGGCCTCCTAATGACTATGGAACACTCGAATTGCGTCGAGATTCAATACATCGTCCTCCAGCCGACTTCTCCCCAAGGGGATATTGCTGCCTCAAGCACCAAATGGTCCTTCTCCTATGAGTAGATTTTCGAATTCAACGCCAAAATGATAGATAATTGCAACGTTCAGGGCCTCCTAATGTGATGGAACACTCAAATTGCGTCGAGATTCAATACATCGTCCACCAGCCGACTTGTCTCCAAGTGGATATTGCTGCCTCGGGAACCATATGGTCCGTCTCCTGTGAGTCTAGATTTTCGAATCCGACGCGAAACTGATAGTTGATTGTAACGTCCAGGGCCTCCTAATACCGATGGAACACTCAAATTGCGTCGAAATTCAATTCGCCTACCTTCAGCCGAATTGTCTCGGGCACCTTATGGTCGTTCTCCTGTGAGTCTAGATTGTCGAATCCTACGCAAAACTGATGGTTAATTGAAACGTTCGGGGCCTCCTAATGACGATGGAACATTCTAATTGCGTCGAGAATCAATACTTCGTCTTTTAGCCGACTTGTCTCCCAGGGTCTATTGCTGCCTCGGGCACCTTATGGTCGTTCTCCTTTGGGTCTAGATCTTCGAATCCGACGCAAGGCTGATAGTTAATTGTAACGTTCAGGGCCACCTAATGACAATGGAACACTCAAATTGCGTCGAGATTCAATACATCGGCCTCCAGCCGACTTGTCCCCAAGGGGATATTGCTGTCTCGGGCCCCAAATGATCCTTCTCCTGTGAGTTAATTGTGACGTTCAGGGCCTCCTAATGACGATGGAACACTCAAATTGCGTCGAGAGTCAATACATCGCCGTCCAGCCGACTTGTCTCCAAATAGCTGCCTCGGGCACCATATGGTCCGTCTCCTGTGAGTCTAGATTTTTGAATCCGAGGCGAAACTGATAGTTAATTGTAACGTTCAGGGCCTCCTAATGACGATGGAATACTCAAATTGCGTCGAGGTTCAGTACATCGTCCTTCAGCCGACTTGTCTCGAAGGGTCTATTGCTGCCCCGGGCAACTTCCGGTCGTTCTCCAGTGAGTCCAGATTTTCCAATCCGACGCAATACTGATTGTTAATTGTAACGTTCAGGGTCTCTTAATGACGATGGAACACTCAAATTGCGTCGAGATTCAATACATCGTCCTTCAGCCGACTTGTCTATAAGGGGATATTGCTGCCTCGGGCACCATATGGTCCGTCTCCTGTAGGTCTAGATTTTCGAATCCGACGCGAAACTGATAGTTAGTTGAAACTTTCAGCGCCTCCTAATGACGATGGAACACTCGAATTGCGTCGAGATTCAATGCATCGTCCTCCAGCCGATTTGTCTCCAAGGGTCTATTGGTGCCTCGGGCACTTTACGGTCGTTCTACTGTAAGTCTAGATTGTCGAATCCGACGCAAAACTGATAGATACTTGTAACGTTCAGGGCCTCCTAATAACGATGGAACACTCAAATTGCGTCGAGATTCAATACTTCGTTTTCCAGCCGACTTGTCTCCAAGTGATATTGCTGCCTCGGGAACCATATGGTCCGTCTACTGTGAGTCTACATTTTCGAATCCGACGGGAGACTGATAGTTAATTGTAACGTTCAGGGCCTCCTAATGACGATGGAACACTCAAATTGCGTCGAGATTCAATACATCGTCCTTCAGCCGACTTGTCTCCAAGGGGATATTGCTGCCTCGGGCACCTTATGGTCGTTCTCCTTTGAGTCAAGATTTTCGAATCCGACGCAAAACCGATAGTTAATTGTAACGTTCAGAGCCTCCTAATGACGATGGAACACTCAAATTGCGTCGAGATTCAATACTTCGTTTTCCAGCCGACTTGTCTCCAGATGATATTGCTGCCTCGGGAACTATATGGTCCGTCTCCAGTTAGTCTAGATTTTCGAATCCGAAGCAAAATTGACAGTTAATTGTAAAGTTCAGGGCCTCCCACTGACGATAGAACACTCCAATTGCGTCGAGATACAATCCATCGGCCTCCAGCCGACTTGTCTCCAATGGTCTATTGCTGCCTCGGGCATCTTATGGTCGTTCTCCTGTGAGTCTAGATTTTCGAATCCGACGCATAACTGATAGTTAATTTTAACGTTCAGGGCATCCTAATGACGATGGACCACTCAAATTACGTCGAGATTCGATACATCGTCCTCCAGCCGTCTTGTCTCCAAGGGGATATCGCTGCCTCGGGCACCTTATGGTCGTTCTCCTGTGAGTCTAGATTTTCTAATCCGACGCAAAACTGATTGTAACGTTCAGGGCCTCCTAATGACGATGGAACATTCAAATTGCGTCGCGATCCAATACATCGATCTCCAGCCGACTTGTCTCCAAGGGTCTATTGCTGCCTCGGGCACCTTATGGTCGATCTCCTGTGAGTTTAGATTTTCTAATCCGACGCAAAACTGATTGTAACGTTCAGGGCCTCCTAATGACGATGGAACACTCAAATTGCTTCGCGAACTTATACATCGTCCTTGAGCCGACTTGTCTCCAAGCGTCTATTGCTGCCTCGGGCACCTTAAGATCGTTCTCCTGTGAGTCTAGATTTTTGAACCCGACGCAAAACTGACAGTTAATTGTAACGTTCAGGGCCTCCAATTGACGATGGAACACTCAAATTGCGTCGAGATTCAATACTTAGGCCTCCAGCCGACTTGTCTCCAAGGGTCTATTGCTGCCTCGGGCATCTTATGCTCGTTCTCCTGTGAGTCTAGATTTTCGAATCCGACGCATAACTGATAGTTAATTGTAACTTTCAGGGCCTCCTATCGACGATGGAACACTGAAATTGCGTCGAGGATCAATACATCGTCCTCCAGCCGACTTGTCTCCTAATAGCTGCCTCGAGCACCATATGGTCCGTCTCCTGTGATTCTAGATTTTTGAATCCGAGGCGAAACTGATAGTTAATTGTAACGTTCAGGGCATTCTAATGACGATGGAACACTCATATTGCGTCGAGATTCGATACATCGTCCTCCAGCCGTCTTGTCTCCAAGGGGATATCGCTGCCTCGGGCACCTTATGGTCGTTCTCCTGTGAGTCTAGATTTTCTAATCCGACGAAAAACTGATTGTAACGTTCAGGGCCTCTTAATGACGATGGAACACACAAATTTCGTCGCGATCCAATACATCGATCTCCAGCCGACTTGTCTCCAAGGGTCTATTGCTGCCTCGGGCACCTTATGGTCGTTCTCCTGTGAGTCTAGATTTTCTAATCCGACGCAAAACTGATTGTAACGTTCAGTGCCTCCTAATAACGATGGAACACTCAAATTGCGTCGCGATTCAATACATCGTCCTCCAGCCGACTTGTACCCAAGGGGATATTGCTGTCTCGGGCACCATATGATCCTTCTCCTGAGAGTAGATTTTCGAATCCGACGCTAAAATGATAGTTAATTGTAACGTTCAGCGCCTCCTAATGACGATGGAACACTCATATTGCGTCGAGGGTCGATACATCGTCCTCCAGCCGACTTGTCTACAAGGGGATATTGCAGCCTCGTGCTCCTTGTGGTCCGTCTCCTGTTAGTCTAGATTTTCGAATCCGACGCAAAATTGGTAGTTAATTGTAAAGTTCAGTGCTTCCTACTGACGATGGAACACTCCAATTGCGTCGAGATACAATCCATCGGCCTCCAGCCGACTTGTCTCCAAGGGTCTATTGCTGCCTCGGGCATCTTATGGTCGTTCTGCTGTGAGTCTAGATTTTCGAATCCGACTCATAACTGATAGTTAATTGTAACGTTCAGGTCATCCTAATTACGTTGGAACACTCATATTGCGTCGAGATTCGATACATCGTCCTCCAGCCGACTTGTCTCCAAGGGGATATCGCTGCCTCGGGCACCTTATGGTCGTTGTCCTATGAGTCTAGATTTTCTAATCCGACGAAAAACTGATTGTAACGTTCAGGGCCTCCTAATGACGATGGAACACTCAAATTTCGTCGCGATCCAATACATCGATCTCCAGCCGACTTGTCTCCAAGGGTCTATTGCTGCCTCGGGCACCTTATGGTCGTTCTCCTGTGAGTCTAGATTTTCTAATCCGACGCAAAACTGATTGTAACGTTCAGGGCCTCCTAATGACGATGGAACACTCAAATTGCGTCGCGATTCAATACATCGTCCTCCAGCGGACTGGTCACCAAGGGGATATTGTTGCCTCGGGCACCTTATGGTCCGTCTCCAGTAAGTCTAGATTTTCGAATCCGACGGCAAATTGATAGTGACTTGTAACGTTCAGCGCCTCCTAACGACGACAGAACACTCAAATTGCGTCGAGACTCAACAGATCGCCCTCCAGCCGACTTGTCTCCAAGGGGCTATTGCTGAGTCGGGCACCTTATGGTCGTTCTCCTGTGAGTCTAGATTTCCTAATCCGACGCAAAACTGATTGTTAATTGCAACGTTCAGGGCCCCTAATGACGATGGAACATTCAAATTGCGTCGCGATTCAATACATCGTCCTCCAGCGGACTGGTCTCCATGGGGATATTGCTGCCTCGGGCACCTTATGGTCTGTCTCCAGTGAGTCTAGATTATCGAATCCGACGAAAAACATTCAGGGCCTCCTAATGACGATGGAACACTCAATTTGCGTCGCGATCAAATACATCGTCCTCAAGCCGACTTGTCTCAAAGGGTCTATTGCTGCCTCGCGCACCTTATGATCGTTCTCCTGTGAGTCTAGATTTTCGAACCCGACGCAAAACTGATAGTTAATTGTAACGTTCAGGGCCTCCTAATGACGATGGAACACTCAAATTGCTCCGAGATTCAATATATCGTCCTTCAGCCGACTTGTCTTCAACTTTCTATTGCTGCCTCGGGCACCTTATGGTTGTTCTCCTGTGAGTCTCGATTTTCGAATCCGACGCAAAACTGATAGTTAATTGTAACGTTCAGGGCCTCCTAATGACGATGCAACACTCAAATTGCGTCGAGATTCAATACATCGTCATTCAGCCGACTTGTCTCCAAGGGTCTATTGCCGCCTCGGGCACCTTATGGTTGTTCTCCTGTGAGACTCGATTTTCGAATCCAAAGCAAAACTGATAGTTAATTAAAACGTTCAGGGCCTCCTAATGACGATGCAACACTCAAATTGCGTCGAGATTCAATACATCGACATTCAGCCGACTTGTCTCCAAGGGTCTATTGCTGCCTCGGGCACCATATGGTCCGTCTCCTGTGAGACTAGATTTTAGATTTCGTCGCAAAAATGGTACTGAGATGTAACGATCAGCGCCTCCTAATGATGATGGAACACTCAAATTGCGTCGAAATTCAATACATCGTCCTCCAGCCGACCTGTCTCCATGAGGATATTGGTGGCTCGGGCACCTTATGGTCGTTCACCAGCGAATCTAGATTTTCGAATCCGACGCGAAGCTGATTGATAATTGTAACGTTCAGGGCTTCCTAATGACGATGGAATACTCAAATCGCGTCGAGAGTCAATACATCGTCATTCAGCCGACTTGTCTCAATCGGTCTATTGCTGCCTCGGGCACCTTATGGCCGTTCTCCTGTGAGTCTAGATTTTAGAATCCGACGCAAAACTGATAGTTAATTGTAACATTCTGGCCTCCTAATGACGATGGAACACTCAAATTGCGTCGCGACTCAATACATCGTCCTCCAGCGGACTGGTCTCCAAGGGGATATTGCTGCCTCGGGCACCTTATGGTCCGTCTCCATTAAGTCTAGATTTTCGAATCCGAGGAAAAACTGATAGTTAATAGTAACATTCAGGGCCACCTAATGACGATGGAACACTCAAATTGCTTCGCGATTTTATACATCGACCTCCAGCCGACTTGTCTCCAAGCGTCTATTTCTGCCTCGGGCACCTTAAGATCGTTCTCCTGTGAGTCTAGATTTTTGAACCCGACGCAAAACTGATAGTTATTTGTAATGTTAAGGGCCTCCTATTGACGATGGAACACTCAAATTGCGTCGAGATTCAACATATCGCCCTCCAGCCGTCTTGTCTCCAAGGGGATATTGCTGTCTCGGGCACCAAATGATCCTTCTCCTGTGAGTCTAGATTTTCGAATCCGACGGCAAATTGATAGTGAATTGTAACGTTCAGCGCCTCCTAACGACGACAGAACACTCAAATTGCGTCGAGACTCAATACATCGCCCTCCAGCCGACTTGTCTCCAAGGGTCTATTGCTGCCTCGGGCACCTTATGGTCGTTCTCCTGTGAGTCTAGATTTTCTAATCCGACGCAAAACTGATTGTTAATTGCAACGTTCAGGGCCTCCTAATAACGATGGAACATTCAAATTGCGTCGCGATTCAATACATGGTCCTCCAGCGGACTGGTCTCCAAGGGGATATTGCTGCCTCGGGCACCTTATGATCGTTCTCCTGTGAGTCTAGATTTTCGAACCAGACGCAAAACTGATAGTTAATTGTAACGTTCAGGGCCTCCTAATGACGATGGAACACTCAAATTGCGCCGAGATTCAATATATCGTCCTTCAGACGACTTGTCTTCAATTTTCTATTGCTGCCTCGGGCATCTTATGGTTGTTCTCCTGTGAGTCTCGATTTTCGAATGCGACGCAAAACTGATAGTTAATTGTAACGTTCAGGGCCTCCTAATGACGACAGAACACACAAATTGCGTCGAGGTTCAATACATCGTCCTCCAGCCGATGTACCTCCAAGGGGATATTGTGCCTCGGGCACCATATGGTCCGTCTCCTGTGAGACTAGATTTTAGATTTCGACGCAAAAATGGTACTGAGATGTAACGATCAGCGCCTCCTAATGATGATGGAACACTCAAATTGCGTCGAGATTCAATACATCGTCCTCCAGCCGACCTGTCTCCATGAGGATATTGCTGGATCGGGCACCTTATGGTCGTTCTCCAGCGAATCTAGATTTTCGAATCCGACGCGAATCTGATTGATAATTGTAACGTTCAGGGCTTCCTAATGCCGATGGAACACTCAAATTGCGTCGAGAGTCAATACATCGTCATTCAGCCGACTTGTCTCAATCGGTCTATTGCTGCCTCGGGCACCTTATGGCCGTTCTGTTGTGAGTCTAGATTTTAAAATCCGACGCAAAACTGATAGTTAATTGTAACGTTCAGGGCCACCTAATGACAATGGAACACTCAAATTGCGTCGAGATTCAATACATCGGCCTCCAGCCGACTTGTCCCCAAGGGGATATTGCTGACTCGGGCCCCAAATGACCCTTCTCCTGTGAGTTAATTGTGACGTTCAGGGCCTCCTAAAGACGATGGAACACTCAAATTGCGTCGAGAGTCAATACATCGCCGTCCAGCCGACTTGTCTCCAAATAGCTGCCTCGGGCACCATATGGTCCGTCTCCTGTGAGTCTAGATTTTTGAATCCGAGGCGAAACTGATAGTTAATTGTAACGTTCAGGGCCTCCTAATGACGATGGAACTTTCAAATTACGTCGAGGTTCAGTACATCGTCCTTCAGCCGACTTGTCTCGAAGGGTCTATTGCTGCCCCGGGCAACTTACGGTCGTTCTCCAGTGAGTCCAGATTTTCCAATCCGACGCAATATTGATTGTTAATTGTAACGTTCAGGGCCTCTTAATGACGATGGAACACTTAAATTGCGTCGAGATTCAATAAATCGTCCTCCAGCTGACTTGTCTACAAGGGGATATTGCTGCCTCGGGCTCCATGTGGTCCGTCTCCTGTTAGTCTAGATTTTCGAATCCGAAGCAAAATTGACAGTTAATTGTAAAGTTCAGGGCCTCCCACTGACGATAGAACACTCCAATTGCGTCGAGATACAATCCATCGGCCTCCAGCCGACTTGTCTCCAATGGTCTATTGCTGCCTCGGGCATCTTATGGTCGTTCTCCTGTGAGTCTAGATTTTCGAATCCGACGCATAACTGATAGTTAATACTAACGTTCAGGGCATCCTAATGACGATGGAACATTCAAATTGCGTCGCGATCCAATACATCGATCACCAGCCGACTTGTCTCCAACGGTCTATTGCTGCCTCGGGCACCTTATGGCCGATCTCCTGTGAGTTTAGATTTTCTAATCCGACGCAAAACTGATTGTAACGTTCAGGGCCTCCTAATGACGATGGAACACTCAAATTGCTTCGCGAACTTATACATCGTCCTTCAGCCGACTTGTCTCCAAGCGTCTATTGCTGCCTCGGGCACCTTAAGATCGTTCTCCTGTGAGTCTAGATTTTTGAACCCGACGCAAAACTGACAGTAATTTGTAACGTTCAGTGCCTCCTATTGACGATGGAACACTCAAATTGCGTCGAGATTCAATACATCGTCCTTCAGCCGACTTGTCTCCAAGGGTCACCTCAGGCACCTTATGTTCGTTCTCCTGTGAGTCTAGATTTTCGAATCCGACGCAAAACTGATTGTTAATTGTAACGTTCAGGGGCTCTAAATGAGGAAGGAACACTCAAATTGCTTCGAGATTCAATACATCGTCCTCCAGCGGACTTGTATCCCAGTGGATATTGCTGTCTCGTGCACCATATGATCCTGCTCTTGAGATTTGATTTTCGAATCCGACCAAAAATGAGAGTTTATTGTAACGTTCAGCGCTTCGTAATGACGATGGAAAACTCAAATTGCGTCGAGAGTCAATACATCGTCCTCCAGCCGACTTGTTTACAAGGGGATATTGCTGCCTCGGGCTCCATGTGGTCCGTCTCCTGTTAGTCTAGATTTTCGAATCCGACGCAAAATTGATAGTTAATTGTAATGTTCAGGGCCTCCTAATGACGATGGAACACTCAAATTGCGTCGAGATTCAATACTTCGTTTTCCAGCCGACTTGTCTCCAAGTGATATTGCTGCCTCGGGAACCATATGGTCCGTCTACTGTGAGTCTACATTTTCGAATCCGACGGGAGACTGATAGTTAATTGTAACGTTCAGGGCCTCCTAATGACGATGGAACACTCAAATTGCGTCGCGATTCAATACATCGTCCTCCAGCGGACTGATCACCAAGGGGATATTGTTGCCTCGGGCACCTTATGGTCCGTCTCCAGTAAGTCTAGATTTTCGAATCCGACGCATAACTGATAGTTAATACTAACATTCAGGGCCTCCTAATGACGATGGAACACTCAAATCGTTTCGCGATCTTATACATCGTCCTCCAGCCGACTAGTCTCCAAGCGTCTATTGCTGCCTCGGGTTCCATATGGTCCGTCTCCTGTGAGTGTAGATATTTGAATCCGACCGGAAATTGATAGTTAATTGTGACGTTCAAGCCTCCTAATGACGATGGAACACTCAAATTGCGTCGCGATCCAATACATCGTTCTCCAGCCGACATGTCTCCAAGGGTCTATTGCTTGCCTCGGGCACCTTATGATCGTTCTCCTGCGAATCTGGATTTTAGAACCCGACACAAAACTGATAGTTAATTGTAACGTTCAGGGCCTCCTAATGACGATGGAACACTCAAATTGCGTCGAGATTCAATACATCGTCCTCCAGCCGACTTGTCTCCAAATAGCTGCCTCGGGCACCATATGGTCCGTCTCCTGTGATTCTAGATTTTTGAATCCGAGGCGAAACTGATAGTTAATTGTAACGTTCAGGGCCTCCTAATGACGATGGAACATTCAAATTGCGTCGAGACTCAATACGTCGTCCTCCAGCTGACTTGTCTCCAAGGGGAGATTGCTGCCTCAAGCACCTTATGGTGCGTCTCCTGTGGGTCTAGATTTTCGAATCCGACGAAAAACTGATAGTTAATTGTAACGTTCAGGGCCTCCTAATGACGATGGAACACTCAAATTGCGTCGAGACACAATACATCGTCCTCCAGCCGACTTGTATCCAAGGGGATATTGCTGTCTCGGGCACCATATGATCCTTCTCCTGAGAGTAGATTTTCGAATCCGACGCTAAAATGATAGTGAATTGTAACGTTCAGCGCCTCCTAATGACGATGGAACACTCATATTGCGTCGAGGGTCGATACATCGTCCTCCAGCCGACTTGTCTCCAAGGGTCTTTTGCTGCCTCGGGCATCTTATGGTCGTTCTGCTGTGAGTCTAGATTTTCTAATCCGACTCATAACTGATAGTTAATTGTAACGTTCAGGGCATCCTAATTACGTTGGAACACTCATATTGCGTCGAGATTCGATACATCGTCCTCCAGCCGTCTTGTCTCCAAGGGGATATCGCTGCCTCGGGCACCTTATGGTCGTTGTCCTATGAGTCTAGATTTTCTAATCCGACGAAAAACTGATTGTAACGTTCAGGGCCTCCTAATGACGATGGAACACTCAAATTTCGTCGCGATCCAATACATCGATCTCCAGCCGACTTCTCTCCAAGGGTCTATTGCTGCCTCGGGCACCTTATGGTCGTTCTCCTGTGAGTCTAGATTTTCTAATCCGACGCAAAACTGATTGTAACGTTCAGGGCCTCCTAATGACGATGGAACACTCAAATTGCGTCGCTATTCAATACATCGTCCTCCAGCGGACTGGTCACCAAGGGGATATTGTTGCCTCGGGCACCTCATGGTCCGTCTCCAGTAAGTCTAGATTTTCGAATCCGACGGCAAATTGATAGTGACTTGTAACGTTCAGCGCCTCCTAACGACGACAGAACACTCAAATTGCGTCGAGACTCAACAGATCGCCCTCCAGCCGACTTGTCTCCAAGGGGCTATTGCTGAGTCGGGCACCTTATGGTCGTTCTCCTGTGAGTCTAGATTTCCTAATCCGACGCAAAACTGATTGTTAATTGCAACGTTCAGGGCCTCCTAATGACGATGGAACATTCAAATTGCGTCGCGATTCAATACATCGTCCTCCAGCGGACTGGTCTCCAAGGGGATATTGCTGCCTCGGGCACCTTATGGTCTGTCTCCAGTGAGTCTAGATTATCGAATCCGACGAAAAACATTCAGGGCCTCCTAATGACGATGGAACACTCAATTTGCGTCGCGATCAAATACATCGTCCTCAAGCCGACTTGTCTCAAAGGGTCTATTGCTGCCTCGCGCACCTTATGATCGTTCTCCTGTGAGTCTAGATTTTCGAACCCGACGCAAAACTGATAGTTAATTGTAACGTTCAGGGCCTCCTAATGACGATGGAACACTCAAATTGCGCCGAGATTCAATATATCGTCCTCCAGTCGTCTTGTCTCCAAGGGGATATCGCTGTCTCGGGCACCAGATGGTCCGTCTCCGGTGATTCTACATTTTCGAATCAAACGCAAAACTGATAGTTAATTGTAACATTCTGGCCTCCTAATGACGATGGAACAGTCAAATTGCGTCGCGATCCAATACATCGATCTCAAGCCGACTTGTCTCCAAGGGTCTATTGCTGCCTCGGGCACCTTATGGTCGTTCTCCTGTGAGTCTAGATTTTCTAATACGACGCAAAACTGATTGTAACGTTCAGGGCCTCCTAATGACGATGGAACACTCAAATTGCGTCGCGATTCAATACATCGTCCTCCAGCGGACTGGTCTCCAAGGGGATATTGCTGCCTCGGGCACCTTATGGTCCGTCTCCATTAAGTCTAGATTTTCGAATCCGACGAAAAACTGATAGTTAATAGTAACATTCAGGTCCTCCTAATGACGATGGAACACTCAAATTGCTTCGCGATGTTATACATCGACCTCCAGCCGACTTGTCTCCAAGCGTCTATTTCTGCCTCGGGCACCTTAAGATCGTTCTCCCGTGAGTCTAGATTTTTGAACCCGACGCAAAACTGATAGTTATTTGTAATGTTAAGGGCCTCCTATTGACGATGGGACACTCAAATTGCGTCGAGATTCAACATATCGCCCTCCAGCCGTCTTGTCTCCAAGGGGATATTGCTGTCTCGGGCACCAAATGATCCTTCTCCTGTGAGTCTAGATTTTCGAATCCGACGGCAAATTGATAGTGAATTGTAACGTTCAGCGCCTGCTAACGACGACAGAACACTCAAATTCCGTCGAGACTCAATACATCGGCCTCCAGCCGACTTGTCTCCAAGTGTCTACTGCTGCCTCGGGCACCTTGTGGTCGTTCTCCTCTGAGTCTAGATTTTCGAATCCGACAAATTACTGATAGTTAATTGTAACGTTCAGGGCCTCCTATCGACGATGGAACACTGAAATTGCGTCGAGGATCAATACATCGTCATTCAGCCGACTTGTCTCCAGCGGTCTATTGCTGCCTCGGGCACCTTATGGTCGTTCTCCTGTGAGTCTAGATTTTAGAATCCGACGCGAAACTGATAGTTAATTGTAACGTTCACCGACATCTTATGACGATGGAACACTCAAATTTCGTCGAGATTCAATACATCGTCATTCAGCCGACTTGTCTCCAGCGTCTAGTGCCGCCTCGGGCACCTTATGGTTGTTCTCCTGTGAGTCTCGATTTTCGAATCCGACGCAAAACTGATAGTTAATTGTAACGTTCAGGGCCTCCTAATGACGATGGAACACTCAAATTGCGTCGAGGTTCAGTACATCAACCTTCAGCCGACTTGTGTCCAAGGGTCTATTGCTGCCCCGGGCAACTTATGGTCGTTCTCCAGTGAGCCTAGATTTTCGAATCCGACGCAAAACTGATTGTTAATTGTAACGTTCAGGGCCTCCTAATGACGATGGAACACTTAAATTGCGTCGAGATTCAATACATCGTCCTCCAGCCGACTTGTATCCAAGGGGATATTGCTGTCTCGGGCACCATATGATCCTTCTCCTGAGAGTAGATTTTCGAATCCGACGCTAAAATGATAGTTAATTGTAACGTTCAGCGCCTCCTAATGACGATGGAACACTCATATTGCGTCGAGGGTCGATACATCGTCCTCCAGCCGACTTGTCTACAAGGGGATATTGCTGCCTCGTGCTCCTTGTGGTCCGTCTCCTGTTAGTCTAAATTTTCGAATCCGACGCAAAATTGATAGTTAATTGAAAAGTTCAGGGCCTCCTACTGACGATGGAACACTCCAATTGCGTCGAGATACAATCCATCGGCCTCCAGCCGATTTGTCTCCAAAGGTCTATTGCTGCCTCGGGCATCTTATGGTCATTCTCCTGTGAGTCTAGATTTTCGAATCCGACGCATAACTGATAGTTAATTGTGACGTTCAGGGCATCCTAATGACGATGGAACACTCAAATTGCGTCGAGATTCGATACATCGTCCTTTAGCCGTCTTGTCTTCAAGGGGTTATCGCTGCCTCGGGCACCTTATGGTCGTTCTCCTGTGAGTCTAGATTTTCTAATCCGGAGCAAAACTGATTGTAACGTTCAGGGCGTCCTAATGACGATGGAACACTCAAATTGCGTCGCGATCCAATACATCGATCTCCAGCTGACTTGTCTCCAAGGGTCTATTGCTGCCTCGTGCACCTTATGGGCCGTCTCCAGTAAGTCTAGATTTTCGAATCCGACGAAAAACTGATAGTTAATAGTAACAATCAGGGCCTCCTAATGACGATGGAACACTCAAATTGCTTCGCGATCTCATACATCGTCCTCCAGCCGACTTGTCTTCAAGCGTCTATAGCTGCCTCGGGCACCTTAAGATCGTTCTCCTGTGAGTCTAGATTTTTGAACCCGACGGAAAACTGACAGTTAATTGTAACGTTCAGCGCCTCGTAATGACGATGGAAAACTCAAATTGCGTCGAGAGTCAATACATCGTCCTCCAGCCGACTTGTCTCCAAGCCGAAATTGCTGCCTCGGGCACCATATGGTCCGTCTCCTGTGTGTCCAGATTTTCGATTCCGATGCGAAACTGATAGGTAATTGTAACGATCAGGGCCTCCTAATGACGATGGAACACTCAAATTGCGTCGAGACTCAATACATCGCCCTCCAGCCGACTTGTCTCCAAGGATCTACTGCTGCCTCGGGCACCTTATGGTCGGTCTCCTGTGAGTCTAGATTTTCTAATCCGACGCAAAACTGATTGTTAATTCTAACGTTCATGGCCTCCTAATGACGATGGAACACTCAAATTGCGTCGCGATTCAATACATCGTCCTTCAGCCGACTTGTCTCCAAGAGTCACCTCAGGCACGTTATGGTCGTTCTCCTGTGAGTGTAGATTTTCGAATCCGACGCAAAACTGATTGTCAATTGTAGCGTTCAGGGCCTCCTAATGATGATGGAACACTCAAATTGCGTCGAGATTCTATACATCGGCCTCCAGCCGACTTGTCTCCAAGGGTCTATTACTGCCTCTTGCACCTTGTGGTCGTTCTCCTCTGAGTCTAGATTTTCGAATCCGACACATTACTGATAGTTAATTGTGAAGTTCAGGCCTTCCTAATGACGATGGAACACTCAAATTGCGTCGCGATTCAATACATCGTCCTCCAGCGGACTGGTCTCCAAGGGGATATTGCTGCCTCGGGCACCTTATGGTCCGTCTCCAGTGAGTCTAGGTATTCAAATCCGACGAAAAACTGATAGTTAATTGTAACGCTCAGAGCTTCCTAATGACGATAGAACACTCAAATTGCGTCGAGATTTAATACATCGGCCTCCAGCCGACTTGTCTCCAAGGGGATATTGCTGCCTCGGGCACCATATGGTCCGTCTCCTGTGAGTCTAGATTTTCGATTCTGATTCGAAACTGATAGTTAATTGTAACGTTCAGGCCTCCTAATAACGATGGAACACTCAAATTGCGTCGAGATTCAATACATCGTCATTCAGCCGACTTGTATCCAGCGGTCTATTGCTGCCTCGGGCACGTTATGATCGTTCTCCTGTGAGTCTAGATTTTAGAATCAGACGCAAAACTGATAGTTAATTGTAACGTTCAGGGCCTCCTAATGACGAAGGAACACTCAAATTGCGTCGAGGTTCAGTACATCGTCCTTCAGCCGATGTGCCTCCAAGGGAATAACGCTGCCTCGGGCACCATATGGTCCGTCTCCTGGGAGGCTAGATTCTCGATTTCGAAACAAAAATGGTACTGAGATGTAACGATAAGCGCCTCCTAGTGATGATGGAACACTCAAATTGCGTCGAGATTCAATTTATCGTCCTCCAGCCGACTTGTCTCCAAGAGGATACTGCTGCCTCGGGTTCCATATGGTCCGTCTCCTGTGAGTGTAGATTTTTGAATCCGACGCCTAACTGATAGTCAATTGTGACGTTCAAGCCTCCTAATGACGAAGGAACACTCAAATTGCGTCGAGATTCAATACATCGTCCTCCAGCCGACCTGTCTCCAGCGGTCTATTGCTGCCTCGGGCACCTTATGGTCGTTCTCCTGTGAGTCTAGGTTTTAGAATCCGACGCAAAACTGAAAGTTAATTGTAACGTTCAGGGCCACATAATGACGACGGAACACTCAAATTGCGTCGAGATTCAATACATCAGCCTCCAGCCGACTTGTCTCCAAGGGGATATTGCTGTCTCGGGCCCCAAATAATCCTTCTCCTGTGAGTCTAGATTTTCGAATCCGACGGCGAAATGATAGTGAATTGTAACGTTCAGGGCCTCCTAATGATGATGGAACACTCAAATTGCGTCGAGATTCAATACATCGGACTCCAGCCGACTTGTCTCCAAGGGGATATTGCTGCCTCGGGCACCTTATGGTCGTTCTCCAGTGAGTCTAGATTTTCGAATCCGACGCATAACTGATAGTTAATTGAAACGTTCAGCGCCTCCTAATGACGATGGTGCTCTGAAATTGTTTCGAGATTCAATACATCGTCCTCAAGCCGACGTTCCTCCAAGGGGATATTTCTGCCTCGGGTACCATATGGTCGGTCGCCTGTGAGTGTAGATTTTTGAATCCGACGCGATACTGATAGTTAATTGAAACGTTCAGCGCCTCCTAATGACGATGGTGCTCTCAAATTGGTTCGAGATTCAATACATCGTCCTTGAGTCGACTTGTCTCCAAGGGTCGCCACAGGCACCTTATGGTCGTTCTCCTGTGAGTCTAGATTTTCGAATCCGACGCTAAACTGATTGTTAATTGTAACGTTCATAACCTCCTAATGACGATGGAACACTCAAATTGCGTCGAGATTCTATTCATCGTCCTCCAGCCGACTTGTCTCCAAGGTGATATCGCTGCCTCGGGCACCACATGGTCCGTCTCCGGTGATTCTACATTTTCGAATCCGACGCAAAACTGATTGTTAATTGTAACGTTCAGCGCCTCCTAATGACGATGGAACACTCAAATTGCGTCGAGATTCAATACATCGTCCTCCAGCCGACTTGTCTCCAAAGGGATATTGCTGTCTCGGGCACCAAATGATCCTTCCTCTTTGAGCCTAGATTTTCGAATCCGACGCCAAAATTATTGTGAATTGTAACGTTCAGAGCCTCCTAATGACGATAGAACGCTCAATTTGGCGAAATTCAACACATCGGCATTCAGCCGATTTGTCTCCAAGGGTCCATTGCTGCCTGGGGCACATTATGGTCATTCTCCGGTGAGTCTAGATTTAAAATCCGACGCAAAACTGATAGTTAATTGTAATGTTCAGGGCCTCCTAATGACGATGGAACACTCAAATTGAGTGGAGAGTCAATACATCGTCCTCCAGCCGACTTGTCTACAAGGGGATATTGCTGCCTCGGGCTCCATGTGGTCCGTCTCTTGTGAGTCTAGATTTTCGAATCCGACACATTACTGTTAATTGTGACGTTCAGGGCCTCCTAATGACGATGGAACACTCAAATTGCGTTGAGATTCAGTACATCGTCCTTCAGCCGACTTGTCTCCAAGGGTCTATTGCTGCCTCGGACACCTTATGGTCGTTCTCCTGTGAGTCCAGATTTTCGAATACGACGCAAAACTGATAGTTAATAGTAACGTTCAGGATCTCCTAATGACAATGGAACACTCAAATTGCGTCGAGATTCAATACATCTGCCTCGAGCCGACTTGTCTCCAAGGGTCTATTGCTGCCTCGGGCGGCTTATGGTCGTTCGCCTGTGAGTCTAGATTTTCGAATCCGACGCGAAACTGAATGTTAATTGTAACGTTCAGGGCTCCCTAATGACGATGGAACACTCAATTTGCGCGAGATTCAATACATCGGCATTTAGCCGATTTGTCTCCAAGGGTCTATTGCTGACTGGGACACCTTATGGTCATTCCCCAGTGAATCTAGTTTTAAAATCCGACGCAAAACTGATAGTTAATTGTGATGTTGAGAGCCTCCTAATGACGATGGAACACTCAAATTGCGTGAAGAGTCAATACATCGTCCTCCAGCCGACTTGTCTACAAGGGGATATTGCTGCCTCGGGCTTCATGTGGTCCGTCTCTTGTGAGTCTAGATTATCGAATCTGACGCGAAACTGATAGTTAATTGTAACGTGCAGGGCCTCCTAATGACGATGGAACACTCAAATTGCCTCGAGATCAATACATCGTCCTCCAGCCGACTTGTCTCCAAAGGGATATTGCTGCCATGCTCACCATATTGGCCGTCTCTTGTGATTCAAGATTTTCGAATCCGACGCAAAACTGATAGTTAATTGTGACGTTCAGGGCCTCCTAATGACGATGGAACACTCAAATTGCGTTGAGATTCAATACATAGTCCATCAGCCGACTTGTCTCCAAGGGACTATTGCTGCGTCGGGCACCATATGGTCGTTCTCCTGTGAGTCTAGATTTTCGAATCCGACGCATAACCGATAGTTAATTGTAACGTTCAGCGCCTCCTATTGACGATGGAACACTCTAATAGCGTCGAGATTCAATACATCGTCCTCCAGCCGACTTGTCTCCAACGGGATATTGCTGCCTCGGGCACAATATGGTCCGTCTCCTGTGAGTCTAGATTTAAAATCCGACGCAAAACGGATAGTTAATTGTAATGTTCAGGGCCTCCTAATGACGATGGAACACTCAAATTGCGTGGAGAGTCAATACATTGTCCTCCAGCCGACTTCTCTACAAGGGGATGTTGTGCCTCGGGCTCCATGTGGTACGTCTCTTGTGAATCTAGATTTTCGAAACTGACGCGAAACTGATAGTTAATTGTAACGTTCAGAGCCTCCCAATGACGATGGAACACTCAAATTGCGTCGAGATTCAATACATCGGTCTCCAGCCAACTTGTCTCCAAGGGTCTCGGCACCTTGTGGTCGTTCTCCTGTGAATCTAGATTTTCGAATCCGACACATTACTGATAGTTAATTGTAACGTTCAGGGCCTCCTAATGACGATGGTACACTAAATTGCATCGAGATTCAATACATCGGCCTCGGGCCGACTTGTCTCCAAGGGACTATTGCTGCTACGGACACCCTATGGTCGTTCTCCTGTGAGTCTAGATTTTCGAATCCGACGCTAAACAGATAGTTAATTGTAACGTTCAGGGCCTCCTAATGACGAAGGAACACTCAAATTGCGTCGAGATTCACTACATCGTCCTCAAACCGACTTGTCTCCAAGGGGATATTGCTGCCTCGGGCACCTTATGGTCGTTCTCCTGTGAGTCTAGATTTTCGAATCCGACGCATAACTGATAGTTAAGTGTAACGTTGAGCGCCTCCTAATGACGATGGAACACTCAAATTGCGTCGAGATTCAATACATCGTCCTACAGCCGACTTGTCTCCAAGGGGATATTGCTGTCTCGGGCACCAAATGATCCTTCTCCTTTGAGCCTAGATTTACGATTCCGTCGCCAAAATGATAGTGAATTGTAACGTTCAGCGCCTCCTAATGCCGATTGAACACTCAAATTGCTTCGAGATTCAATACATCGTCCTCAGCCGACTTGTCTCCAACGGGATATTGCTGCCACGGGCACAATATGGTCGGTCTCCTGTGAGTCTAGATTTTTGAATCCGACGCGAAACTGATAGTTAATTGTAACGTTCCGGGCCTCCTAATGACGATGGAACATTCAAATTGCGTTGGGAGTCAATACATTGTCCTCCCGCCGACTTGTCTACAATGGGATATTGCTGCCTCGTGCTCCATGTGGTCCGTCTCCTGTGAGTCTAGATTTTCGAATCTAACGAGAAACTAATAATTGTAACGTTCAGGGCCTCCTAATGACGATGGAACACTCAAATTGCGTCGAGAGTCGATACATCGCCATTCAGCCGATTTGTCTCCAAGGGGATAGTGCTGCCTCGGGCACCATATGGTCCGTCTCCTGTGAGTCTAGATTTTCTAAAACGACATATAACTGATAGTTAATTGTAACGTTCAGGGAATCCTAATGACGATGGAACACTCAAATTGCGTCGAGATTCAATACATCGTCCTCCAGCCGACTTTTCTCCAAGGGGATATCGCTGCCTCGGGCACCACATGTTCCGTCTCCGGTGATTCTATATTTTCGAATCCGACGCAAAACTGATAGTGAATTGTAACATTCAGGGCCAAATAGTTACGATGGAACACTGAAATTGCGTCGCGATACAATACATCGTCCTCCAGCCGACTTGTCTCCAAGGGTCAATTGCTGCCTGGGGCACCTTATAATCGTTCTCCTGTGAATCTAGATTTTCGAATCCGACGCAAAACTGATAGTTAATTGTAACGTTCAGGGCCTCCTAATGTCGATAGAACAGTCAAATTGCGTCGAGATTCAATACATTGTCCTCCAGCCGACTTGTCTCCATAGGGATATTGCTGCCTCGGGCTCCTTATGGTCGCTCTCCTGTGAGACTAGTTTTTCGAGTCCGACGCGAAACTGATTGTTAATTGAAACGTTCAGGGCTTCCTAATGACGATGGAACACTCAAATTGCGTCGAGATTCAATACATCGGCATTCAGCTGATTTGTCTCCAAGGGTCTATTCCTGCCTCGGGCACCTTATGCTCATTCCCCTATGAGTCTAGATTTTAGAATCTGACGCCAAACTGATAGTTAATTGTAATGTTCAGGGCCTCATAATGACGATGGAACACTCAAATTGCGTCGAGATTCACTCCATCGTCCTCCAGCCGACTTGTCTCCAAGGTGATATTGCTGCCTCGGGCACCATATGGTCCGTCTCCTGTGAGCCTAGATTTTCGAATCCGACGCAAAACCGATAGTTAATTGTAACGTTCTCGGCCTCCTAATGACGATGGAACACTCAAATTGCGTCGACATTCAATTCATCGTCCTCGAGCCAACTTTTCTCCTGCCTCGGGCAGCTTATAGTCGTTCTCCTGTGAGTCTAGATTTTCGAATCCGACGCAAAACAGATAGTTAATTGTAACGTTCAGCGCCTCCTTATGGCGATGGAGCACTCAAATTGCGTCGCGATTAGATACATAGTTCTCCAGCGGACTGGTCTCCAAGGGGATATTGCTGCCTCGGGCACCATATGGTCCTCCTCCTGTGAGTCTAGATTTTCGAATCCGACGCAAAAATGATAGTTAATTGTACTGTTCAGCGCCTCATAATGACGATGGAACACTCAAATTGCGTTGAGAGTCAATACATCATCCTCCAGCCGACATGTCTACAAGGGGATATTGTTGCCTCGGGCTCCATGTGGTCCGTCTCCTGTGAGTCTAGATTTTCGAATCCGACGCGAAACTGACAGTTAATTGTAACGTTCAGGGCCTCCTAATGACGATGGAACACTGAAATTGCGTCGAGATTCAATACATCGGCCTCCAGCCGCCTTGTCTATAAGCGTCTATTGCTGCCTCGGGCACCTTGTGGTCGTTCTCCTGTGAGTCTAGATTTTCGAATTCGACACTTAACTGGTAGTTAATTGTAAAGTTCAGGGCCTCCTAATGATGATGGAACACCCAAATTCCTTCGAGATTCAATACATCGTCCTCCAGCCGACTTGTCTCCAAGGAGATATTGCTGCCTCGGGCACCATATAGTCCGTCTCCTGTGGGTCGATATTTTCGAATCCGTCGAGATACTGGTAGTTAATTGTAAAGTTCAGGGCCTCCTAATGACGATGGAACACTCAAATTGCGTCGAGATTCAATACATCGTCCTCGAGCCGACTTGTCTCCAAGGTGATATTGCTGCCACGGGCACCATGTGGTCCGTCTCCTGTGAGTCTAGATTCTCGAATCCCACGGGAAACTGATAGTTAGTTGTAACGTCAGGGCCTCCTAATGGCGATGGAACACTCAAATTGCGATGAGATTCAATACATCATCCTCCAGCCGACTTGTCTCCAAGAGTCTATTGCTGCCTCGGACACCTTATGGTTGTTCTCCTGTGAGTCTAGATTTTCGAATCCGACGCGAAACTGATAGTTAATTGTAACGTTCAGGGTCTCCTAATGACAATGAAACACTCAAATTGCGTCGAGATTCAATACATCGTCCTTCAGCCGACTTGTCTCCAAGCGTCTATTGCTGCCTCGGGCACCTTGTGGTCGATCTCCTGTGAGTCTAGATTTTCGAATCCGACACATAACAGATAGATAATTGTAACGTTCAGGGCCTCCAAATGACGATGGAGCACTCAAATTGCTTCGCGATTCAATACATCGTTCTCCAGCGGACTGGTCTCCAAGGTGATGTTGCTGCTTCGTGCACCTTATGGCCCGTCTCCAGTGAGTCTAGATTTTCGAATGCGACGAAAAACTGATAGTTAACAGTATCATTCAAGGCCTCCTAGTTACGATGGAACACTGAAATTGCGTCGCGATCCAATACATCGTCCTCCAGCCGACTTGTCTCCAAGGGTCTATTGCTGCCTGGGGCACGTTATGATCGTTCTTCTGTGAATCTAGATTTTCGAATCCGACGCTAAAATGATAGTTAATTGAAACGTTCAGCGCCTCCTAATGACGATGGAACACTCAAATAGCGTCGAGATTCAATACATCGTCCTTCAGCCGACTTGTCTGCAAGCGTCTATTGCTGCCTTGGGCACTTTGTGGTCGATCTCCTGTGAGTCTAGATTTTCGAATCCGACACATAGCTGATAGTTAATTGTAACGTTCAGGGCCTCCTAATGAAGATGGGACACTCAAATTGCGCCGAGATTCAATACATCGTCCTTCAGCCGACTTGTCTCCAAGGGTCTATTGCTGCCTCGGGCACCTTATGGTCGTTCTCATGAGAGTCTAGCTTTTCTAATCCGACGCAAAACTGAATGTTAATAGTTATGTTCAGGGCCCCCTAATGACGATGGAACACTCAAATTGCGTCGAGATTCAATACATCGTCCTCCAGCCGACTTGTCTCCAAGGGTCTATTGCTGCCTCGGGCACCTTATGGTCGTTCTCCTGTGAGTCTAGATTTTCGAATCCGACGCATAACTGATAGTTAAGTGTAACGTTGAGCGCCTCCTAATGACGATGGAACACTCAAATTGCGTCGAGATGAAATACATCGTCCTACAGCCGACTTGTCTCCAAGGGGATATTGCTGTCTCGGGCACCAAATGATCCTTCTCCTTTGAGCCTAGATTTACGATTCCGTCGCCAAAATGATAGTGAATTGTAACGTTCAGCGCCTCCTAATGCCGATTGAACACTCAAATTGCTTCGAGATTCAATACATCGTCCTCAGCCGACTTGTCTCCAACGGGATATTGCTGCCACGGGCACAATATGGTCGGTCTCCTGTGAGTCTAGATTTTTGAATCCGACGCGAAACTGATAGTTAATTGTAATGTTCAGGGCCTCATAATGACGATGGAACACTCAAATTGCGTCGAGATTCACTCCATCGTCCTCCAGCCGACTTGTCTCCAAGGTGATATTGCTGCCTCGGTAACCATATGGTCCGTCTCCTGTGAGTCTAGATTTTCGAATCCGACGCAAAACCGATAGTTAATTGTAACGTTCTCGGCCTCCTAATGACGATGGAACACTCAAATTGCGTCGACATTCAATTCATCGTCCTCGAGCCAACTTTTCTCCTGCCTCGGGCAGCTTATAGTCGTTCTCCTGTGAGTCTAGATTTTCGAATCCGACGCAAAACAGATAGTTAATTGTAACGTTCAGCGCCTCCTTATGGCGATGGAGCACTCAAATTGCGTCGCGATTAGATACATAGTTCTCCAGCGGACTGGTCTCCAAGGGGATATTGCTGCCTCGGGCACCATATGGTCCTCCTCCTGTGAGTCTAGATTTTCGAATCCGACGCAAAAATGATAGTTAATTGTACTGTTCAGCGCCTCATAATGACGATGGAACACTCAAATTGCGTTGAGAGTCAATACATCATCCTCCAGCCGACATGTCTACAAGGGGATATTGTTGCCTCGGGCTCCATGTGGTCCGTCTCCTGTGAGTCTAGATTTTCGAATCCGACGCGAAACTGACAGTTAATTGTAACGTTCAGGGCCTCCTAATGACGATGGAACACTGAAATTGCGTCGAGATTCAATACATCGGCCTCCAGCCGCCTTGTCTATAAGCGTCTATTGCTGCCTCGGGCACCTTGTGGTCGTTCTCCTGTGAGTCTAGATTTTCGAATTCGACACTTAACTGGTAGTTAATTGTAAAGTTCAGGGCCTCCTAATGATGATGGAACACCCAAATTCCTTCGAGATTCAATACATCGTCCTCCAGCCGACTTGTCTCCAAGGAGATATTGCTGCCTCGGGCACCATATAGTCCGTCTCCTGTGGGTCGATATTTTCGAATCCGTCGAGATACTGGTAGTTAATTGTAAAGTTCAGGGCCTCCTAATGACGATGGAACACTCAAATTGCGTCGAGATTCAATACATCGTCCTCGAGCCGACTTGTCTCCAAGGTGATATTGCTGCCACGGGCACCATGTGGTCCGTCTCCTGTGAGTCTAGATTCTCGAATCCCACGGGAAACTGATAGTTAGTTGTAACGTCAGGGCCTCCTAATGGCGATGGAACACTCAAATTGCGATGAGATTCAATACATCATCCTCCAGCCGACTTGTCTCCAAGAGTCTATTGCTGCCTCGGACACCTTATGGTTGTTCTCCTGTGAGTCTAGATTTTCGAATCCGACGCGAAACTGATAGTTAATTGTAACGTTCAGGGTCTCCTAATGACAATGAAACACTCAAATTGCGTCGAGATTCAATACATCGTCCTTCAGCCGACTTGTCTCCAAGCGTCTATTGCTGCCTCGGGCACCTTGTGGTCGATCTCCTGTGAGTCTAGATTTTCGAATCCGACACATAACAGATAGATAATTGTAACGTTCAGGGCCTCCAAATGACGATGGAGCACTCAAATTGCTTCGCGATTCAATACATCGTTCTCCAGCGGACTGGTCTCCAAGGTGATGTTGCTGCTTCGTGCACCTTATGGCCCGTGCTCCAGTGAGTCTAGATTTTCGAATGCGACGAAAAACTGATAGTTAACAGTATCATTCAAGGCCTCCTAGTTACGATGGAACACTGAAATTGCGTCGCGATCCAATACATCGTCCTCCAGCCGACTTGTCTCCAAGGGTCTATTGCTGCCTGGGGCACGTTATGATCGTTCTTCTGTGAATCTAGATTTTCGAATCCGACGCTAAAATGATAGTTAATTGAAACGTTCAGCGCCTCCTAATGACGATGGAACACTCAAATAGCGTCGAGATTCAATACATCGTCCTTCAGCCGACTTGTCTGCAAGCGTCTATTGCTGCCTTGGGCACTTTGTGGTCGATCTCCTGTGAGTCTAGATTTTCGAATCCGACACATAGCTGATAGTTAATTGTAACGTTCAGGGCCTCCTAATGAAGATGGGACACTCAAATTGCGCCGAGATTCAATACATCGTCCTTCAGCCGACTTGTCTCCAAGGGTCTATTGCTGCCTCGGGCACCTTATGGTCGTTCTCATGAGAGTCTAGCTTTTCTAATCCGACGCAAAACTGAATGTTAATAGTTATGTTCAGGGCCCCCTAATGACGATGGAACACTCAAATTGCGTCGAGATTCAATACATCGTCCTCCAGCCGACTTGTCTCCAAGGGTCTATTGCTGCCTCGGGCACCTTATGGTCGTTCTCCTGTGAGTCTAGATTTTCGAATCCGACGCATAACTGATAGTTAAGTGTAACGTTGAGCGCCTCCTAATGACGATGGAACACTCAAATTGCGTCGAGATGAAATACATCGTCCTACAGCCGACTTGTCTCCAAGGGGATATTGCTGTCTCGGGCACCAAATGATCCTTCTCCTTTGAGCCTAGATTTACGATTCCGTCGCCAAAATGATAGTGAATTGTAACGTTCAGCGCCTCCTAATGCCGATTGAACACTCAAATTGCTTCGAGATTCAATACATCGTCCTCAGCCGACTTGTCTCCAACGGGATATTGCTGCCACGGGCACAATATGGTCGGTCTCCTGTGAGTCTAGATTTTTGAATCCGACGCGAAACTGATAGTTAATTGTAATGTTCAGGGCCTCATAATGACGATGGAACACTCAAATTGCGTCGAGATTCACTCCATCGTCCTCCAGCCGACTTGTCTCCAAGGTGATATTGCTGCCTCGGTAACCATATGGTCCGTCTCCTGTGAGTCTAGATTTTCGAATCCGACGCAAAACCGATAGTTAATTGTAACGTTCTCGGCCTCCTAATGACGATGGAACACTCAAATTGCGTCGACATTCCATTCATCGTCCTCGAGCCAACTTTGCTCCTGCCTCGGGCAGCTTATAGTCGTTCTCCTGTGAGTCTAGATTTTCGAATCCGACGCAAAACAGATAGTTAATTGTAACGTTCAGCGCCTCCTTATGACGATGGAGCACTCAAATTGCGTCGCGATTGGATACATAGTTCTCCAGCGGACTGGTCTCCAAGGGGTTATTGCTGCCTCGGGCACCATATGGTCCTTCTCCTGTGAGTCTAGATTTTCGAATCCGACGCAAAAATGATAGTTAATTGTACTGTTCAGCGCCTCATAATGACGATGGAACACTCAAATTGCGTTGAGAGTAAATACATCATCCTCCAGCCGACATGTCTACAAGGGGATATTGTTGCCTCGGGCTCCATGTGGTCCGTCTCCTGTGAGTCTAGATTTTCGAATCCGACGCGAAACTGACAGTTAATTGTAACGTTTAGGGCCTCCTAATGACAATGAAACACTCAAATTGCGTCGAGATTCAATACATCGTCCTTCAGCCGACTTGTCTCCAAGCGTCTATTGCTGCCTCGGGCACCTTGTGGTCGATCTCCTGTGAGTCTAGATTTTCGAATCCGACACATAACAGATAGATAATTGTAAAGTTCAGGGCCTCCTACTGACGATGGAGCACTCAAATTGCGTCGAGATTCAATACATCGTCCTCCAGCCGACTTGACTCGAAGGGTCTATTGCTGCCACGGGCACCTTATGATCGTTCTCCTGTGAGTCTAAATTTTCGAATCCGACGCAAAACTGATAGTTAATTGTAACGTTCAGGGCCTCCTAATGAAGATGGGACACTCAAATTGCGCCGAGACTCAATACATCGTCCTTCAGCCGACTTGTCTCCAAGGGTCTATTGCTGCCTCGGGCACCTTATGGTCGTTCTCATGAGAGTCTAGCTTTTCTAATCCGACGCAAAACTGAATGTTAATTGTTATGTTCAGGGCCCCCTAATGACGATGGAACACTCAAATTGCGTCGAGATTCAATACATCGTCCTCCAGCCGACTTGTATCCAAGGGGATATTGCTGTCTCGGGCACCATATGAACTTCTGCAGTGCGTAGATTTTCGAATCCGACGCAAAAATGATAGTTAGATGTAACGTTCACCGCCTCCTAATGACGATGGAACACTCAAATTGCGTCGAGAGTCAATACTTCGTCCTCCAGCCGACTTGTCTCCAAGGGTCTGTTGCTGCCTCGGGCACCTTATGGTCGTTCTCCTGTGAGTCTAGATTTTCGAATCCGACGCATAACTGATAGTTAAGTGTAACGTTGAGCGCCTCCTAATGACGATGGAACACTCAAATTGCGTCGAGATGAAATACATCGTCCTACAGCCGACTTGTCTCCAAGGGGATATTGCTGTCTCGGGCACCAAATGATCCTTCTCCTTTGAGCCTAGATTTACGATTCCGTCGCCAAAATGATAGTGAATTGTAACGTTCAGCGCCTCCTAATGCCGATTGAACACTCAAATTGCTTCGAGATTCAATACATCGTCCTCAGCCGACTTGTCTCCAACGGGATATTGCTGCCACGGGCACAATATGGTCGGTCTCCTGTGAGTCTAGATTTTTGAATCCGACGCGAAACTGATAGTTAATTGTAACGTTCCGGGCCTCCTAATGACGATGGAACATTCAAATTGCGTTGAGAGTCAATACATTGTCCTCCCGCCGACTTGTCTACAATGGGATATTGCTGCCTCGTGCTCCATGTGGTCCGTCTCCTGTGAGTCTAGATTTTCGAATCTGACGAGAAACTAATAATTGTAACGTTCAGGGCCTCCTAATGACGATGGAACACTCAAATTGCGTCGAGAGTCGATACATCGGCATTCAGCCGATTTGTCTCCAAGGGGATAGTGCTGCCTCGGGCACCATATGGTCCGTCTCCTGTGAGTCTAGATTTTCTAAAACGACGCATAACTGATAGTTAATTGTAACGTTCAGGGAATCCTAATGACGATGGAACACTCAAATTGCGTCGAGATTCAATACATCGTCCTCCAGCCGACTTTTCTCCAAGGGGATATCGCTGCCTCGGGCACCACATGTTCCGTCTCCGGAGATTCTATATTTTCGAATCCGTCGCAAAACTGATAGTTAATTGTAACATTTAGGGCCAAATAGTTACGATGGAACACTGAAATTGCGTCGCGATACAATACATCGTCCTAAAGCCGACTTGTCCCCAAGGGTCAATTGCTGCCTGGGGCACCTTATAATCGTTCTCCTGTGAATCTAGATTTTCGAATCCGACGCAAAACTGATAGTTAATTGTAACGTTCAGGGCCTCCTAATGTCGATAGAACAGTCAAATTGCGTCGAGATTCAATACATTGTCCTCCAGCCGACTTGTCTCCATAGGGATATTGCTGCCTCGGGCTCCTTATGGTCGCTCTCCTGTGAGACTAGTTCTTCGAGTCCGACGCGAAACTGATTGTTAATTGAAACGTTCAGGGCTTCCTAATGACGATGGGACAGTCAAATTGCGTCGAGATTCAATACATCGGCATTCAGCTGATTTGTCTCCAAGGGTCTATTGCTGCCTCGGGCACCTTATGCTCATTCCCCTATGAGTCTAGATTTTAGAATCTGACGACAAACTGATAGTTAATTGTAATGTTCAGGGCCTCATAATGAAGATGGAACACTCAAATTGCGTCGAGATTCACTCCATCGTCCTCCTGCCGACTTGTCTCCAAGGTGATATTGCTGCCTCGGGCACCATATGGTCCGTCTCCTGTGAGTCTAGATTTTCGAATCCGACGCAAAACCGATAGTTAATTGTAACGTTCTCGGCCTCCTAATGACGATAGAACACTCAAATTGCGTCGACATTCAATTCATCGTCCTCGAGCCAACTTATCTCCTGCCTCGGGCAGCTTATAGTCGTTCTCCTGTGAGTCTAGATTTTCGAATCCGACGCAAAACAGATAGTTAATTGTAACGTTCAGCGCCTCATTATGACGATGGAGCACTGAATTTGCGTCGCGATTCGATACATAGTTCTCCAGCGGACTGGTCTCCAAGGGGATATTGCTGCCTCGGGCACCATATGGTCCTTCTCCTGTGAGTCTAGATTTTCGAACCCGACGCAAAAATGATAGTTAATTATACTGTTCAGCGCCTCATAATGACGATGGAACACTCAAATTGCGTTGAGAGTCAATACATCATCGTCCAGCCGACATGTCTACAAGGGGATATTGTTGCCTCGGCCTTTATGTGGTCCGTCTCCTGTGAGTCTAGATTTTCGAATCCGACGCGAAACTGACAGTTAATTGTAACGTTCAGGGCCTCCTAATGACGATGGAACACTCAAATTGCGTCGAGATTCAATACCTCCAGCCGCCTTGTCTCTAAGCGTCTATTGCTGCCTCGGGCACCTTGTGGTCGTTCTCCTGTGAGTCTAGATTTTCGAATTCGACACTTAACTGATAGTTAATTGTAAAGTTCAGGGCCTCCTAATGACGATGGAACACCCAAATTCCTGCGAGATTCAATACATCGTCCTCCAGCCGACTTGTCTCCAAGGAGATATTGCTGCCTCGGGCACCATATGGTCCTTCTCCTGTGAGTCTAGATTTTCGAACCCGACGCAAAAATGATAGTTAATTATACTGTTCAGGGCCTCC
Source organism: Schistocerca americana (assembly GCF_021461395.2). Taxonomy (NCBI): domain Eukaryota; kingdom Metazoa; phylum Arthropoda; class Insecta; order Orthoptera; family Acrididae; genus Schistocerca; species Schistocerca americana. The sequence continues at coordinate 8,960,996 of NW_025725790.1, read as the reverse complement.
TAATGACGATGGAACACTCAAATTGCGTCGAGATTCAATACATCGTCCTCGAGCCGACTTGTCTCCAAGGTGATATTGCTGCCACGGGCACCATGTGGTCCGTCTCCTGTGAGTCTAGATTCTCGAATCCCACGGGAAACTGATAGTTAGTTGTAACGTCAGGGCCTCCTAATGGCGATGGAACACTCAAATTGCGATGAGATTCAATACATCATCCTCCAGCCGACTTGTCTCCAAGCGTCTATTGCTGCCTCGGGCACCTTGTGGTCGATCTCCTGTGAGTCTAGATTTTCGAATCCGACATATAACAGATAGATAATTGTAACGTTCAGGGCCACCAAATGACGATGGAGCACTCAAATTGCTTCGCGATTCAATACATCGTTCTCCAGCGGGCTGGTCTCCAAGGGGATGTTGCTGCTTCGTGCACCTTATGGCCCGTCTCCAGTGAGTCTAGATTTTCGAATCCGACGAAAAACTGATAGTTAACTGTAACATTCAAGGCCTCCTAGTTACGATGGAACACTGAAATTGCGTCGCGATCCAATACATCGTCCTCCAGCCGACTTGTCTAGAAAGGGTCTATTGCTGCCTGGGGCACGTTATGATCGTTCTTCTGTGAATCTAGATTTTCGAATCCGACGCTAAAATGATAGTTAATTGAAACGTTCAGCGCCTCCTAATGACGATGGAACACTCAAATAGCGTCGACATTCAATACATCGTCCTTCAGCCGACTTGTCTCCAAGCGTCTATTGCTGCCTTGGGCACTTTGTGTTCGATCTCCTATGAGTCTAGATTTTCGAATCCGACACATAGCTGATAGTTAATTGTAAAGTTCAGGGCCTCCTACTGACGATGGAGCACTCAAATTGCGTCGAGATTCAATACATCGTCCTCCAGCCGACTTGACTTGAAGGGTCTGTTGCTGCCACGGGCACCTTATGATCGTTCTCCTGTGAGTCTAGATTTTCGAATCCGACGCAAAACTGATAGTTAATTGTAACGTTCAGGGCCTCCTAATGAAGATGGGACACTCAAATTGCGCCGAGATGCAATACATCGTCCTTCAGCCGACTTGTCTCCAAGGGTCTATTGCTGCCTCGGGCACCTTATGGTCGTTCTCTTGTGAGTCTTGATTTTCATATACTACGCAAAAATGATTGTTAAATGTAACGTTCAGAGCCTCCTAATGACGATGGAACACTCAAATTCCGTCGAGATTCAATACATCGTCCTGCAGCCGACTTGTCTCCAAGGGTCTATTGCTGCCTCGGGCACCTTATTGTCGTTCTCCTGTGAGTCTAGATTTTCGAATCCGACGCTAAAATGATAGTTAATTGTAACGTTCAGCGCCTCTTACTGACGATGGAACACTAAAATTGCGTCGAGATTCAAGACATAGACCTCCAGCCGACTTGTCTACAAGGGGATATTGCTGCCACGGGATCCATGTGGTCCGTCTCCTGTGAGTCTAGATTTTCGAATCCGACGCATAACTGATAGTTAATTGTAACGTTCAGGGCCTCCAAATGGCGATGGAACACACTAATTGCGTCGAAATTCAATACATCATCCTTCAGACGGTTTGTCTCTAAGAGTCTATTGCTGCCTCGGGAATTTTATGGTCGTTCTCCTGTGAGTCTAGATTTTCGAATCCGACGTTAAAATGATAGTTAATTGTAACGTTCAGGAGCTCCTAATGACGATGGAACACTCAAATTGCGTCGAGAGTCAATACATCGACCTCCAGCCGACTTGTCTACAAGGGGATATTGTTGCGTCGGGCTCCATGTGGTCCGTCTCCAGTGAGTCTAGATTTTCGAATCCGACGCATTACTGATAGTGAATTGTAACGTTCAGCGCCTCCAAATGACGATAGAACACTCAAATTGCGTCGAGATTCAATACACCGCCCTCCAGCCGACTTGTCTCCAAGGGGATATTGCTGCCTCGGGCACCAAATGGTCCGTCTCTTGTGAGTCTAGATTTTTGAATCCGACGCGAAACTGATAGTAAATTGTAACGTTCAGGGCCTCCTAATGACGATGGAACACTCAAATTGCGTCGAGATTCAATACATCGTCCTTCAGCCGTCTTGTCTCGAAGGGTCTATTGCTGCCTCGGGCACCTTATTGACGTTCTCCTGTGAGTCTAGATTTTCGAATCCGACACAAAACTGATAGTTAACTGTAACGTTCAGGGCCTCCTAATGACGATGGAACACTCAAATTGGGTCGACATTCAATACATCGTCCTTCAGCCAACTTGTCTCCAAGGGTCTATTGCTGCCTCGGGCACCTTATGGTCGTTCTCCTGTGAGTGTAGATTTTCGAATCCGTCGCAAAACTGATAGTTAATCGTAACGTTCAGGGCCTCCTAATGACGATAGAGCACTCAAATTGCGTCGCGATTCAATACATCGTCCTCCAGCCCACATGCCTCCAAGAGTCAATTGCTGCCTGGGGCACCTTATGATCGTTCTCCTGTGAGTCAAGATTTTCGAATCCGACACAAAACTGATAGTTAACTGTAACGTTCAGGAGCTCCAAATGACGATAGAACACTCAAATTGCGTCGAGATTCAATACACCGCCCTCCAGCCGACTTGTCTCCAAGGGGATATTGCTGCCTCGGGCACCAAATGGTCCGTCTCTTGTGAGTCTAGATTTTTGAATCCGACGCGAAACTGATAGTTAATTGTAACGTTCAGGGCCTCCTAATGACGATGGAACACTCAAATTGCGTCGACATTCAACACATCGTTCTCCAGCCGACTAGTCTCCAAGGGTCTATTGCAGCCTCGGGCACCTTATGGTCGTTCTCCTGTGAGTGTAGATTTTCGAATCCGACGCAAAACCGATAGTTAATTGTAACGTTCAGGGCCTCCTAATGACGATGGAACACTCAAATTGCGTCGAGATACAATACATCGTTCGTCAGCCGACTTGTCTCCAAGGGTCTTTTGCTGCCTCGGGCACCTTATGATCGTTCTCCTGTGAGTCTAGATTTTCGAATCCGACGCAAAACTGATAGTTAATCGTAACGTTCAGGGCCTCCTAATGACGATAGAGCACTCAAATTGCGTCGCGATTCAATACATCGTCCTCCAGCCCACATGCCTCCAAGAGACAATTGCTGCCTGGGGCACCTTATGATCGTTCTCCTGTGAGTCTAGATTTTCGAATCCGACGCAAAACTGATAGTTAATTGTAACGTTCAGGGCCTCGTAATGACGATGGAACACTCAAATTGCGTCGAGAGTCAATACATCGATCTTCATCCGACTTGTCTACAAGGGGATATTGCTGCCTCGGACTTCATGTGGACCGTCACCTGTGAGTCAAGATTTTCGAATCCGATGCGAAACTGATAGTTAATTGATACGTTCAGGGCCTCCTAGTGACGATGGAACACTCAAATTGCGTCGCTATTCAATACATCGTCCTTCAGCCGACTTGTCTCCAAGGGGATATTGCTGCCTCGGGCATCATACGATCCTTCTCCTGTGAGTAGATTTTCGAATCCGACGCTAAGATGATGGTTAATTGCAACGTTCAGGGCCTCCTAATGACGATGGAGCACTCTAAGTACGTTGCGATTCAATACATCGTCCTCCAGCGGACTGGTCCCCAAGGGGATAGTACTGCTTCGGGCACCTTATGGTCCGTCTCCAGTGAGTCTAGATTTTCGAATCCGACGAAAACTGACAGTTAATTGTAACATTCAGGGCCTCCTAATGACGATGGAACACTCAAATTGCGTCGAGATTTAATACATCGCTCACCAGCCAACTTGTCTCCAAGGGGATATTGCTGCCTCGGGCACCATATGGTCCGTCTCCTGTGACTAGACTTTCGAATCCGACGCAAAAATGATTGTTCATTGTAACGTTCAGCGCCTCCTAATGACGATGGAACACTCAAATTGCGTCGAGAGTCAATACATCGATCTTCATCCGACTTGTCTACAAGGGGATATTGCTGCCTCGGACTTCATGTGGACCGTCGCCTGTGAGTCAAGATTTTCGAATCCGATGCGAAACTGATAGTTAACTGAAACGTTCAGGGCCTCCTAATGACGATGGAACACTCAAATTGCGTCGAGATTAAATACATCGGCCTCCAGCCGACTTGTCTTCAGGGGATATTGCTGTCTCGGGCACCATATGAGCCTTCTCCTGAGAGTCTAGATTTTCGAATCCGACGCAAAAATTATAGTGAATTGTAACGTTCAGCGCCTCCTAATGTCGATAGAACACTCAAATTGCGTCGAAATTGAATGCATCGTCCTCCAGCAGATTTGTCTCCAAGGGGATATTGCTGCCTCGGGCACCAAGTGGTCCGTCTCCTGTGAGTCTAGATTCTTGAATCCGACGCGAAACTGATAGTTAATTGTAACGTTCAGGGCCTCCTAATGACGATGGTACACTCAAATTGCGTCGAGATTCACTACATCGTCCTCCAGCTGAGTTATCTCCAAGGGGATACCGCTGCCTCGATCATCACATAGTCCGTCTCCGGTGATTCTACGTTTTCGAATCCGACACAAAACTGATAGTTAATTGTAATGTTCAGGGCCTCCAAATGACGATGGAGCACGCAAATTGCGTCGCGATTCAATACATCGTCCTCCAGCGGACTGTTCTCCAAGGGGATATTGCTGCCTCAGGCACCATATGATCCTTCTCCTGTGAGTAGATTTTCGAATCCGCCGCTAAAATGATAGTTAATTGTAACGTTCAGCGCCTCCTAATGTCGATGGAACACTCAAATTGCGTCAGGATTCAATACATCGTCCTTCAGCCGACTTGTATCCAAGGCTCTATTGCTGTCTCTGGCACCTTATGGTCGTTCTCCTGTGAGTCTAGATTATTGAATCCGACGCGAAACTGATAGTTAATTGTAACGTTCAGGGCCTCCTAATGACGATTTAACACTCAAATTGCGTCGAGATTCAATACATCGTCCTTCAGCCGACTTGTTTCCAAGTGGATATTGCTGTCTCGGGCACCATATGATCCTTCTCCTGTGAGTAGATTTTCGAATCCGACGCTAAAATGATAGTTAATTGTAAAGTTCGGCGCCTCCTAATGACGATGGAACACTCAAATTGCGTCGAGATTCAATACATCGTTCTCCAGCCGACTAGTCTCCAAGGGTCTATTGCAGCCTCGGGCACCTTATGGTCGTTCTCCTGTGAGTGTAGATTTTCGAATCCGACGCAAAACCGATAGTTAATTGTAAGGTTCAGGCCTCCTAATGACGATGGAACACTCAAATTGCGTCGAGATACAATACATCATCCGTCAGCCGACTTGTCTCCAAGGGTCTTTTGCTGCCTCGGGCACCTTATGATCGTTCTCCTGTGAGTCTAGATTTTCGAATCAGACGCAAAACTGATAGTTAATCGTAACGTTCAGGGCCTCCTAATGACGATAGAGCACTCAAATTGCGTCGCGATTCAATACATCGTCCTCCAGCGGACTGGTCTCCAAGAGGATATTGCTGATTCAGGCTTCTTATGGTCCGTCTCCAGTGTGTCTAGATTTGCGAATCCGACGACAAACTGATAGTTAATTGTAACATTCAGGGCCTCCTAGTTACGATGGAACACTCAAATTGCGTCGCGATCCAATACATCGTCCTCCAGCCCACATGCCTCCAAGAGTCAATTGCTGCCTGGGGCACCTTATGATCGTTCTCCTGTGAGTCTAGATTTTCGAATCCGACGCAAAACTGATAGTTAATTGTAACGTTCAGGGCCTCCTAATGACGATGGAACTCTCAAATTGCGTCGAGATTCAATACATCGTCCTTCAGCCGACTTGTCTCCAAGGGTCTATTGATGCCTCGGGCACCTTATGGTCGTTTCCCTGTGAGTCTAGATTTTCGAATCCGACGCAAAACAGATAGTTAATTGTAACGTTCAGGCCTCCTAATGACGATGGAACACTCAAATTGCGTCGAGATTCAAAACATCGTCCGTCAGCCGACTTGTCTCCAAGGGTCTATTGCTGCCTCGGGCACCTTATGGTCGTTCTCCTGTGAGTCCAGATTTTCGAATCCGACGCAAAACTGATAGTTAATTAATACGTTCAGGGCCTCCTACGGACGATGGAACACTCAAATTGCGTCGAGAGTCAATACATCGACCTCCAGCCGAATTGTCTACAAGGGGATATTGCAGCCTCGGGCTCCATGTGGTCCGTCTCCGGTGATTCTACGTTTTCGATTCCGACGCAAAACAGATAGTTAATTGTAACGTTCAAGGCCTCCTAATGACGATGGAACTCTCAAATTGCGTCGTGATTCAATACATCGTCCTCCAGCGGACTGGTCCCCAAGGGGATAGTGCTGCTTCGGGCACCTAATGGTCCGTCTCCAGTGAGTCTAGATTTTCGAATCCGACGAAAAACTGACAGTTAATTGTAACATTCAGGGCCTCCTAATGACGATGGAACACTCAAATTTCGTCGAGATTCAATACATCGGCCTCCAGCCAACTTGTCTCCAAGGGGATATTGCTGCCTCGGGCACCATATGGTCCGACTCCTGTGACTAGACTTTCGAATCCAACGCAAAAATGATAGTTCATTGTAACGTTCAGCGCCTCCTAATGACGATGGAACACTCAAATTGCGTCGAGAGTCAATACATCGTTCTTCATCCGACTTGTCTACAAGGGGATATTGCTGCCTTGGGCTTTATGTGGACCGTCTCCTGTGAGTCAAGATTTTCGAATCCGACGCGAAACTGATAGTTAATTGTAACGTTCAGGGCCTCCTAATGACGATGGAACACTCGCATTGCGTCTAGATTCAATACATCGTCCATCAGCCGATTTGTCTCCAAGGGGATATTGCTGTCTCGGGCACCATATGAGCCAACTCCTGAGAGTCTAGATTTTCGAATCCGACGCAAAAATGATAGTGAATAGTAACGTTCAGCGCCTCCTAATGACGATAGAACACTGAAATTGCGTCGAGATTCAATACATCGTCTTCCAGCCGACTTGCCTCCAAGGGGATATTGCTGTCTCGGGCACCATATGAGCCTTCTCCTGTGAGTCTAGATTTTCGAATCCGACGCAAAAATGAAAGTGAATTGTAACGTTCAGCGCCTCCTAATGACGATAGAACACTCAAATTGCGTCGAGATTCAATACATCGTCCTCCAGCCGATTTGTCTTCTAGGGGATATTGCTGCCTGGTGCACCAAATGGTCCGTCTCCTGTGAGTCTAGATTTTTGAAACCGACGCGAAACTGATAGTTAATTGTAACGTTCAGGGCCTCCTAATGACGATGGAACACTCAAATTGCGTCGCTATTCAATACATCGTCCTTCAGCCGACTTGTCTCCAAGGGGATATTGCTGTCTCGGGCATCATATGATTCTTCTCCTGTGAGTAGATTTTCGAATCCGACGCTAAAACGATGGTTAATTGTAACGTTCAGGGCCTCCTAATGACGATGGAGCACTCTAATTACGTCGCGATTCAATACATCGTCCTCCAGCGGACTGGTCCCCAAGGGGATATTGCTGCTTCGGGATTCTTATGGTAAGTCTCCAGTGAGTCTAGATTTTCGAATCCGACGAAAAGCTGACAGTTAATTGTAACATTCAGGGCCTCCTAATGACGATGGAACACTCAAATTGCGTCGAGAGTCAATACATCGATCTTCAGCCTACTTGTCTACAAGGGGATATTGCTGCCTCGGGCTTCATGTGGTCCGTCTCCTGTGAGTCTAGATTTTCGAATCCGACGCGAAACTGATAGTTAATTGTAACGTTCAGGGCCTCTAAATGACGATGGAACACTCAAATTGCGTCGAGATTCAATACATCAGCATTCAGCCGACTTGTCTCCAAGAGTCTATTGCTGCTTCGGGCACCTTCTGATCGTTCTCCTGTGAGTCTAGATTTTCGAATCCGACGCGAAACTGATAGTTAATTGTAACGTTCAGGGCCTCCTAATGACGATGGAGCACTCTAATTACGTCGCGATTCAATACATCGTCCCCCAGCGGACTGGTCTCCAAGGGGATATTGCTGCTTCGGGCACCTTATGGTCCGTCTCCAGTGAGTCTAGTTTTTCGAATCCGACGAAAAACTGACAGTTAATAGTAACATTCAGGGCCTCCTAATGACAATGGAACACTCAAATTGCGTCGAGAATCAATACATCGGCCTCCAGCCTACCTGTCTCCAAGGGGATATTGCCGCCTCAAGCTTCATGTGGTCCGTCTCCTGTGAGTCTTGATTTTCGAATCCGATGCGAAACTGATAGTTAATTGTAACGTTCAGGGCCTCCGAATGACGATGGAACACTCAAATTGCGTCGAGATTCAATACATCGGCATTATGCCGACTTGTCTCCAAGAGTCTATTGCTGCCTCGGGCACCTTCTTGTCGTTCTCCTGTGAGTCTAAATTTTCGAATACGACGGAAAACAGATAGTTAATTGTAACGTACAGAGCCTCCTAATGACGAAGTAACACTCAAATTCGTCGAGATTCACTACATCGTCCTCCAGCTGACTTGTCTCCAAGGGGATATCGCTGCCTCGGGCACCACATGGTCCGTCTCCGGTGATTCTACGTTTTCGAATATGACTTAAAACTTATAGTTAATTGTAACGTTCAGGGCCTCCTAATGACGATGGAGCACTCAAATTGCGTCGAGATTCAATACATCGTCCTCCAGCCGATTTGTCTCCAAGGGGATATTGCTGCTTCGGCAACCAAGTGGTCCGTCTCCTGTGAGTCTAGATATTTGAATCCGACGCGAAACTGATAGTTAATTGTAACGTTCAGGGCCTCCTAATGACGATGGAACACTCAAATTGCGGTGAGTATCAATACATCGTCCTTCAGCCGACTTGTCTCCAAGGGGATATTGCTGTCTCGGGCACCATATGATCCTTCTCCTGTGAGTAGATTTTCGAAACCGACGCTAAAATGATAGTTAATTGTAACGTTCAGCGCCTCCTAATGACGATGGAAATCTCAACTTGCGTCGAGAGGCAATACGTCGTCCTCCAGTCGACTTGTCTCCAAGGGTCTATTGCTGGCACGGGCACCTTATGGTCGTTCTCCTGTGAGTCTAGATTTTCGGATCCGACGCAAAAATGATCGTTAATTGTAACGTTCAGGGCCACCTAATGACGATGGAGCACTCAAATTGCGTCGAGATTCAATACATCGGCCTCAATCCGACTTGTCTCCATGGGTCTATTGCTGCCTCGGGCACCTTATGGTCCTTCTCCTGTGAGTCTAGATTTTCGAATCAGACGCAAAACAGATGGTTAATTGTGACATTCATGGCCTCCTAATGACGATAGATCACTCAAATTGCGTCGAGATTCAATACATCGTCCTCCAGCCGATTTGTCTTCTAGGGGATATTGCTGCCTGGTGCACCAAATGGTCCGTTTCCTGTGAGTCTAGATTTTTGAAACCGACGCGAAACTGATAGTTAATTGTAACGTTCAGGGCCTCCTAATGACGATGGAACACTCAAATTGCGTCACTATTCAATACATCGTCCTTCAGCCGACTTGTCTCCAAGGGGATATTAATGTCTCGGGCATCATATGATTCTTCTCCTGTGAGTAGATTTTCGAATCCGACGCTAAAACGATGGTTAATTGTAACGTTCAGGGCCTCCTAATGACGATGGAGCACTCTAATTACGTCGCGATTCAATACATCGTCCTCCAGCGGACTGGTCCCCAAGGGGATATTGCTGCTTCGGGCTTCTTATGGTCCGTCTCCAGTGAGTCTAGATTTTCGAATCCGACGAAAAGCTGACAGTTAATTGTAACATTCAGGGCCTCCTAATGACGATGGAACACTCAAATTGCGTCGAGAGTCAATACATCGATCTCCAGCCTACTTGTCTACAAGGGGATATTGCTGCCTCGGGCTTCATGTGGTCCGTCTCCTGTGAGTCTAGATTTTCGAATCCGACGCGAAACTGATAGTTAATTGTAACGTTCAGGGCCTCTAAATGACGATGGAACACTCAAATTGCGTCGAGATTCAATACATCAGCATTCGGCCGACTTGTCTCCAAGAGTCTATTGCTGCTTCGGGCACCTTCTGATCGTTCTCCTGTGAGTCTAGATTTTCGAATCCGACGCGAAACTGATAGTTAATTGTAACGTTCAGGGCCTCCTAATGACGATGGAGCACTCTAATAACGTCGCGAATCAATACATCGTCCTCCAGCGGACTAGTCCCCAAGGGGATATTGCTGCTTCGAGCACCTTATGGTCCGTCTCCAGTGAGTCTAGATTTTCGAACCCGACAGAAAATGACAGTTAATTGTAACATTCAGGGCCTCCTAATGACGATGCAACACTCAAATTGCGTCGAGAGTCAATTCATCGACCTCCAGCTGACTTGTCTACAAGGGGATTTTGCTGCCTCGGGCTCCATGTGGTCCGTCTCCTGTGAGTCTACATTTTCGAATCCGACGCGAAACTGATAGTTAATTGTAACGTTCAGGGCCTTCTAATGACGATGGAACACTCACATTGCGTCTAGATTCAATACAACGTCCTTCAGCCGACTTGTTTCCAAGGGGATTTTGCTGTCTCGGGCACCATATGATCCTCCTCCTGTGGGTAGATTTTCGAATCCGACGCTAAAATGATAGTTAATTGTAACGTTCCGGGGCAACTAATGACGATGGAACACTCAAATTGCGTCGAGATTCAATACATCGGCCTCCAGCCGACTTGTCTCCAGGGGATATTGCTGCCTCGGGCACCATATGAGCCCTCCCCTGAGAGTCTAGATTTTCGAATCCGATGCAAAAATGATAGTGAATTGTAACGTTCAGGGCCTCCTAATGACGATAGAACACTCAAATTGCGTCGTGATTCAATACATCGTCTTCCAGCCGACTTGTCTCCAAATAGATATTGCTGTCTCGGGCACCATATGAGCCTTCTCCTGTGAGTCTAGATTTTCGAATCCGGCGCAGAAATGATAGTTAATGGTAACGGTCAGGGCGTCCTAATGACGATGGAACACTCAAATTGCGTCGAGATTGAATACATCGTCCTCCAGCCGATTTGTCTCCAAGGGGATATTGCTGCTTAGGCAACCAAATGGTCCGTCTCCTGTGAGTCTAGATATTTGAATCCGACTGTAAACTGATAGTTAATTGTAACTTTCAGGGCCTCCTAATGACGATGGAACACTCAAATTGCGGTGAGTATCAATACATCGTCCTTCAGCCGACTTGTCACCAAGGGGATTTTGCTGTCTCGGGCACCATATGATCCTTCTCCTGTGAGTAGATTTTCGAATCCGACGCTAAAATGATTGTTAATTGTAACGTTCAGGGCCACCTAATGACGATGGAGCACTCAAATTGCGTCGAGATTCAATACATCGGCCTCGAGCCGACTTGTCTCCATGGGTCTAATGCTGCCTCGGGCACCTTATGGTCGTTCTCCTGTGAGTCTAGATTTTCGAATCAGACGCGAAACTGATAGTTAATTGTAACGTTCAGGGCCTCCTAATGACGATGGAGAACTCTAATTACGTCGCGATTCAATACATCGTCCCCCAGCGGACTGGTCTCCAAGGGGATATTGCTGCTTCGGGCACCTTATGGTCCGTCTCCAGTGAGTCTAGTTTTTCGAATCCGACGAAAAACTGACAGTTAATTGTAACATTCAGGGCCTCCTAATGACAATGGAACACTCAAATTGCGTCGAGAATCAATACATCGGCCTCCAGCCTACCTGTCTCCAAGGGGATATTGCCGCCTCAAGCTTCATGTGGTCCGTGTCCTGTGAGTCTTGATTTTCGAATCCGATGCGAAACTGATTGTTAATTGTAACGTTCAGGGCCTCCTAATGACAATGGAACACTCAAATTGCGTCGAGACTCAATACATCGGCCTCGAGCCGACTTGACTCCAAGGGTCTATTGCTGCCTCGGGCACCTTATGGGCGTTCTCCTGTGAGTCTAGATTTTCGAATCCGATGCGAAACTGATAGTTAATTATAACGTTCAGGGCCTCCTAATGACGATGGAACACTCAAATTGCGTCGAGAGTCAATTCATCGACCTCCAGCTGACTTGTCTACAAGTGGATTTTGCTGCCTCGGGCTCCATGTGGTCCGTCTCCTGTGAGTCTACATTTTCGAATCCGACGCGAAACTGATAGTTAATTGTAACGTTCAGGGCCTCCTAATGACGATGGAACACTCAAATTGCGTCGAGATCCAATACATCGGCCTCCAGCCGACTTATCTCCAAGGGTCTGTTGCTGCCTCTGGCACTATATGGTCGTTCCCCTGTGAGTCTAGATTTTCGAATCCGACGCAAAACTGATAGTTAATTGTAATGTTCAGGGCCTCCTAATGAAAATGGAACACTCAAATTGCATCGAGATTCAATACATCGGCCTTCAGCCAACTTGCCTCCAAGGTGATATTGCTGCCTCGGGCACCATGTGGTCCGGCTCCTGTGAGTCTAGATTTTCGAATCAGACGCAAAAATGATAGGTATTTGTAACGTTCAGGGCCTCCTAATGACGATGGAACACTCAAATTGCGTCGAGGCTCAATACATCGGCCTCGAGCCGACTTGTCTCCAAGGGTCTATTGCTGCCTCGGGCACCTTATGGGCGTTCTCCTGTGAGTCTAGATTTTCGAATCCGACGCGAAACTGATAGTTAATTATAACGTTCAGGGCCACCTAATGACGATGGAACACTCAAATTGCGTCGAGAGTCAATTCATCGACCTCCAGCTGACTTGTCTACAAGTGGATTTTGCTGACTCGGGCTCCATGTGGTCCGTCTCCTGTGAGTCTACTTTTTCGAATCCGACGCGAAACTGATAGTTAATTGTAACGTTCAGGGCCTCCTAATGACGATGGAACACTCAAATTGCGTCGAGATCCAATACGTCGGCCTCCAGCCGACTTACCTCCAAGGGTCTGTTGCTGCCTCTGGCACCTTATGGTCGTTCTCCGGTGAGTCTAGATTTTCGAATCCGACGCATAACTGATAGTTAGTTGTAACGTTCAGCGCCTCCTAATGACGATGGAACACTCACATTGCGTCTAGATTCAATACATCGTCCTTCAGCCGACTTGTCTAGAAGGGGATATTGCTGTCTCGGGCACCATATGAGCCTTTCTCCTGAGAGTCTAGATTTTCGAATCCGACGCAAAAATGATGGTGAATTGTAACGTTCAGCGCCTCCTAATGACGATTGAACACTCAAATTGCGTCGAGAGTCAATACATCGTCCTCCGGCCGACTTGTCTCCAAGGGTCTATTGCTGCCTCGGGCACCTTATGGTCGTTCTGCTGTGAGTCTAGATTTTCGAATCCGACGCAAAAATGATAGTTAATGGTAACGGTCAGGGCGTCCTAATGACGATGGAACACTCAAATTGCGTCGAGATCCAATACATCGGCCTCCAGCCGACTTGTCTCCAAGGGTCTATTGCTGTCTCGGGCACCTTATGGTCGTTCTCCTGTGAGTCTAGATTTTCGAATCCGACGAAAAACTGACAGTTAATTGTAACATTCAGGGCCTCCTAATGACGATGGAATACTCAAATTGCGTCGAGAATCAATACATCGGCCTCCAGCCAACTTGTCTCCAAGGGGATGTTGCTGCCTCGGGCTTCATGTGGTCCGTCCCCTGTGAGTCTAGATTTTCGAATCCGACGCGAAACTGATAGTTAATTGTAGCGATCAGGGCCTCCTAATGACGATGGAACACTCAAATTGCGTCGAGATTCAATACATTGTCATTCAGCCGACTTGTCTCCAAGAGTCTATTGCTGCCTCGGGCACGTTCTGGTCGTTCTCCTATGAGTCTAGATTTTCGAATCCGACGCAAAACTGACACTTATTTGTAATGTTCATGGCCTCCTAATGAAAATGGAACACTCAAATTGCGTCGAGATTCAATACATCGGCCTCCGGCCAACTTGCATCCAAGGTGATATTGCTGCCTCGGGCACCATATGGTCCGTCTCCTATGAGTCTAGATTTTCGAATCAGACGCAAAAGTGATAGGTATTTGTAACGTTCAGGGCCTCCTAATGACGATGGAACACTCAAATTGCGTCGAGAGTCAATACATCGACCTCCAGCCGACTTGTCTACAAGGGGATATTGCTGCCTCGGGCTCCATGTGGTCCGTCTCCTGTGAGTCTACATTTTCGAATCCGACGCGAAACTGACAGTTAATTGATACGTTCAGGGCCTCCTAGTGACGATGGAACACTAAATTGCGTCGAGATACAATACATCGGCCTCGAGCCGACTTGTCTCCAACTGTGTATTGCTGCCTCGGACACCTTATGGTCGCTCTCCTGTGAGTCTAGATTTTCGAATCCGACGCAAAACAGATAGTTAATGGTGTCATTCAGGGCCTCCTAATGTCGAAGGAACACTCAAATTGCATCGAGATTCACTACATCGTTCTCCAGCCGACTTGTCTCCGAGGGGATATCGCTGCCTCGGGCACCACATGGCCCGTCTCCGGTGATTCTACGTTTTCGAATCTGACGCAAGACTGATAGTTAATTGTAACGTTCAGGGCCTCCTAATGACGACGGAGCATTAAAATTGCGTCGCGATTCAATACATCGTCCTCCAGCGGAATGGTCTCCAAGGGTCTATTGCTGCTTCGGGCACCTTCTGATCGTTCTCCTGTGAGTCTAGAATTTCGAACCCGACGCAAAACTGATAGTTAATTGTGTCGTTCAGGGCCTCCTAATGACAATGGAACACTCAAATTGCGTCGTGATTCAATACATCGGCCTCGAGCCGATTTGTCTCCAAGGGTCTATTGCTGCCTCGGGCACCTTATGGGCGTTCTCCAGTGAGTCTAGATTTTCGAATCCGACGCGAAACTGATAGTTAATTATAACGTTCAGGGCCTCCTAATGACGATGGAATACTCAAATTGCGTCGAGAGTCAATTCATCGACCTCCAGCTGACTTGACTACAAGTGGATTTTGCTGCCTCGGGCTCCATGTGGTCCGTCTCCTGTGAGTCTACATTTTCGAATCCGACGCGAAACTGATAGTTAATTGTAACGTTCAGGGCCTCCTAATGACGATGGAACACTCACATTGCGTCTAGATTCAATACATCGTCCTTCAGCCGACTTGTCTAGAAGGGGATATTGCTGTCTCGGGCACCATATGAGCCTTCTCCTGAGAGTCTAGATTTTCGAATCCGACGCAAAAATGATAGTGAATTGTAACGTTCAGCGTCTCCTAATGACGATAGAACAGTCAAATTGCGTCGAGACTCAATACATCGGCCTCGAGCCGACTTGTCTCCAAGGTTCTATTGCTGCCTCTGGCACCTTATGGGCGTTCTCCTGTGAGTCTAGATTTTCGAATCCGACGCGAAACACATAGTTAATTCAGGGCGTCCTAATGACGATGGAACACTCAAATTGCGTCGAGGACCAATACATCGGCCTCCAGCGGACTGATCTCCAAGGGTCTGTTGCTGCCTCTGGCACCTTATGGTCGTTCTCCTGTGAGTCTAGATTTTCGAATCCGACGCATAACTGATAGTTAGTTGTAACGTTCAGCGCCTCCTAATGACGATGGAACACTCACATTGCGTCTAGATTCAATACATCGTAATTCAGCCGACTTGTCTAGAAGGGGATATTGCTGTCTCGGGCACCATATGAGCCTTTCTCCTGAGAGTCTAGAATTTCGAACCCGACGCAAAACTGATAGTTAATTATAACGTTCAGGGCCTCCTAATGACGATGGAACACTCAAATTGCGTCGAGAGTCAATTCATCGACCTCCAGCTGACTTGTCTACAAGTGGATTTTGCTGCCTCGGGCTCTATGTGGTCCGTCTCCTGTGAGTCTACATTTTCGAATCCGACGCGAAACTGATAGTTAATAGTAACGTTCAGGGCCTCCTAATGACGATAGAATACTCGCATTGCGACTAGATTCAATACATCGTCCTTCAGCCGACTTGTCTCCAAGGGGATAATACTGTCTCGGGCACCATATGAGCCTTCTCCTGAGAGTCTAGATTTTCGAATCCGACGCAAAAATGATAGTGAATTGTAACGTTCAGCGCCTCCTAATGACGATAGAACACTCAAATTGCGTCGAGATTCAATACATCGTCATCCAGCCGACTTGTCTCCAAGGGGATATCGCTGTCTCGGGCACCATATGAGCCTTCTCCTGTGAGTCTAGATTTTCGAATCCGACGCAAAAATGATAGTGAATTGTAACGTTCAGCGCCTCCTAATGACGATAGAACACTCAAATTGCGTCGAGATTGAATACATCGTCCTCCAGCCGATTTCTCTCCAAGGGGATATTGCTGCCTGGGGCACCAAATGGTCCGTCTCCTGTGAGTCTAGATTTTTGAATCCGACGCGAAACTGATCGTTAATTGTAACGTTCAGGGCCTCCTAATGACGATGGAACACTCAAATTGCCTCGCTATTCAATACATCGTCCTTCAGCCGACTTGTCTCCAAGGGGATTTTGCTGTCTCGGGCATCATATGATCCTTCTCCTGTGAGTAGATGTTCGAATCCGACGCTGAAATGATGGTTAATTGTAACGTTCAGGGCCTCCTAATGACGATGGAGCACTCTAATTACGTCGCGATTCAATACATCGTCCTCCAGCGGACTGGTCCCCAAGGGGATATTGCTGCTTCGGGCACCTTATGGTCCGTATCCAGTGAGTCTAGATTTTCGAATCCGACGAAAAACTGACAGTTAATTGTAACATTCAGGGCCTCCTAATGACGATGGAACACTCACATTGCGTCTAGATTCATTACACCGTCCTTCAGCCGACTTGTCTAGAAGGGGATATTGCTGTCTCGGGCACCATATGAGCCTTCTCCTGAGAGTCTAGATTTTCGAATCAGACGCTAAAATGATAGTGAATTGTAACGTTCAGCGCCTCCTAATGACGATAGAACACTCAAATTGTGTCGCAATTCAATACATCGTCCTTCAGCCGACTTGTCTCCAAGGGGATATTGCTGTCTCGGGCATCATATGATCTTTCTCCTGTGAGTAGATTTTCTAATCCGACGCTAAAATGATAGTTAATTGTAAGGTTCAGCGCCTCCTAATGACGATGGAACACTCAAATTGCGTCGAGAGTCAATACATCGTCCTCCGGCCGACTTGTCTCCAAGGGTCTATTGCTGCCTCGGGCACCTTATGGTCGTTCCGCTGTGAGTCTAGATTTTCGAATCCGACGCAAAAATGATAGTTAATGGTAACGGTCAGGGCGTCCTAATGTCGATGGAACACTCAAATTGCGTCGAGATCCAATACATCGGCCTCCAGCCGACTTGTCTCCAAGGGTCTATTGCTGCCTCGGGCACCTTATGGTCGTTCTGCGGTGAGTCTAGATTTTCGAATCCGACGCATAACTGATAGTTAATTGTAACGTTCAGGGCCTCCTAATGACGACGGAGCACTCAAATTGCATCGCGATTCAATACATCGGCCTCGACCGACTTGTCTCCAAGGGTCTCTTGCTGCCTCGGGCACCTTATGGGCGTTCTCCTGTGAGTCTAGATTTTCGAATCCGACGCAAAAATGATAGTGAATTGTAATGTTCAGGGCCTCCTAATGACGATGGAACACTCAAATTGCCTCGCTATTCAATACATCGTCCTTCAGCCGACTTGTCTCCAAGGGGATATTGCTGTCTCGGGCATCATATGATCCTTCTCCTGTGAGTAGATGTTCGAATCCGACGCTAAAATGATGGTTAATTGTAGCGTTCAGGGCCTCCTAATGACGATGGAGCACTCTAATTACGTCGCGATTCAATACATCGTCCTCCAGCGGACTGGTCCCCAAGGGGATATTGCTGCTTCGGGCACCTTATGGTCAGTCTCCAGTGAGTCTAGATTTTCGAATCCGACGCGAAACTGATAGTTAATTGTAGCGATCAGGGCCTCCTAATGACGATGGAACACTCAAATTGCGTCGAGATTCAATACATTGGCATTCAGCCGACTTGTCTCCAAGAGTCTATTGCTGCCTCGGGCACGTTCTGGTCGTTCTCCTATGAGTCTAGATTTTCGAATCCGACGCAAAACTGACAGTTAATTGTGATGTTCAGGGCCTACTAATGAAAATGGAACACTCAAATTGCGTCGAGAGTCAATACATCGGCCTCGAGCCGACTTGTCTCCAAGGGTGGATTGCTGCCTCGGACAGCTTATGGTCGCTCTCCTGTGAGTCTAGATTTTCGAATCCGACACAAAATAGATAGTTAATTGTGTCGTTCAGGGCCTCCTCATGTCGAAGGAACACTCAAATTGCGTCGAGATTCACTACATCGTTCTCCAGCCGACTTGTCTCCGAGGGGAAATCGCTGCCTCGGGCACCACATGGCCCGTCTCCGGTGATTCTACGTTTTCGAATCCGACGTAAAACTGATAGTTAATCGTAACGTTCAGGGCCTCCTAATGACGATCGAGCACTCAAATTGCGTCGAGAGTCAATTCATCGACCGCCAGCTGACTTGTCTACAAGTGGATTTTGCTGCCTCGGGCTCCATGTGGTCCGTCTCCTATGAGTCTACATTTTCGAATCCGACGCGAAACTGATAGTTAATTGTAACGTTCAGGGCCTCCTAATGACGATGGAGAACTCTAATTACGTCGCGATTCAATATCTCGTCCTCCAGCGGACTGGTCTCCAAGGGGCTACTGCTGCTTCGGGCACCTTATGGTCCGTCTCCAGTGAGTCTAGATTTTCAAATCCGACGAAAAACTGACAGTTAATTGTAACATTCAGGGTCTCCTGATGACGATGGAACACTCAAATTGCGTCGCGATTCAATACATTGTCCTTCAGCCGACTTGTCTCCAATGGGATATTGCTGTCTCGGGCATCGTATGATCCTTCTCCTGTGAGTAGATTTTCGAATCTGACGCGAAACTGATAGTTAATTGTAACGGTCAGGGCGTCCTAATGGCGATGGAACACTCAAATTGCGTCGAGAGTCAATACATCGTCTTCCAGCCGACTTGTCTCCAAGGGGATATTGCTGAATGGGGCACCAAATGGTCCGTCTCCTGTGAGTCTAGATTTTTGAATCCGACGCGAAACTGATAGTTAATTGTAACGTTCAGGGGCTCCTAATGACGATGGAACACTCAAATTGCGTCGCTATTCAATACATCGTCCTTCAGTTGACTTGTCTCCAAGGGGATATTGCTGTCTCGGGCATCATATGATCCTTCTCCTGTGAGTTGATGTTCGAATCCGACGCTAAAATGATGGTTAATTGTAACGTTCAGGGCCTCCTAATGACGTTGGAGCACTCTAATTACGTCGCGATTCAATACATCGTCCCCCAGCGGACTGGTCCACAAGGGGATATTGCTGCTTCGGGCACCTTATGATCCGTCGCCAGTGATTCTAGATTTTCGAATCCGACGAAAAACTGACAGTTAATTGTAACATTCATTGCCTCCTAATGACGATGGAACACTCAAATTGCGTCGAGAATCAATACATCGTCCTCCAGCCGACTTGTCTCCAAGGGTCTATTGCGCCTCGAGCACCTTATGGTCGTTCTCCAGTGAGTCTAGAATTTCGAATCCGACGCAAAAATGATAGTTAATGGTAACGGTCAGGGCGTCCTAATGACGATGGAACACTCAAATTGCGTAGAGATCCAATACATCGGCCTCCAGCCGACTTGTCTCCAAGGGTCTGTTTCTGCCTCGGGCACCTAATGGTCGTTCTCCTGTGAGTCTAGATTTTCGAATCCGACGCGAGACTGATAGTTAATTGTAACGTTGAGGGCCTCCTAATGACGATGGAACACTCACATTGCGTCGAGATTCAATACATCGTCCTCCAGCCGACTTGTGTCCAAGGGGATATTGCTGCCTCGGGCACCATATGGTCCTTCTCCTGTGAGTCTAGATTTTCGAATCCGACGCGAGACTGATAGTTAATTGTAAGGTTCAGGGCCTCCTAATGACGATGGAGAACTCTAATTACGTCGCGATTCAATACATCGTCCTCCAGCGAACTGGTTTCCAAGGAGATATTGCTGCTTCGGGCACCTTATGGTCCGTCTCCAATGAGTCTAGATTTTCGAATCCGACGAAAAACTGACAGTTAATTGTAACATTCAGGGCCTCCTAATGACGATGGATCACTCACATTGCGTCGAGAATCAATACATCGGCCTCCAGCCAACTTGTCTCCAAGGGGATATTGCTGCCTCGGGCTTCATGTGGTCCGTTTCCTGTGAGTCTAGATTTTCGAATCCGACGCGAAACTGATGGTTAATTGTAACGATCAGGGCCTCCAAATGACGATGGAACACTCAAATTGCGTCGAGATTCAATACATCGGCATTCTGCGGACTTGTCTCCAAGAGTCTATTTCTGCCTCGGGCACCTTCTGGTCGTTCTCCTACGAGTGTAGATTTTTGAATCCGACGCAAAACTGATAGTTAATTGTAACGTTCAGGGCCTCCTAATGACAATGGAACACTCAAATTGCGTCGAGATTCAATACATCGGCCTCGAGCCGACTTGTCTCCAAGGGTCTATTGCTGCCTCGGGCACCTATTGGGCGTTCTCCTGTGAGTCTAGATTTTCGAATCCGACGCGAAACTGATAGTTAATTATAACGTTCAGGGCCTCCTAATGACGATGGAACACTCAAATTGCGTCGAGAGTCAATTCATCGACCGCCAGCTGACTTGTCTACAAGTGGATTTTGCTGCCTCGGGCTCCATGTGGTCCGTCTCCTGTGAGTCTACATTTTCGAATACGACGCGAAACTGATAGTTAACTGTAACGTTCAGGGCCTCCTAATGACGATGGAGAACTCTAATTACGTCGCGATTCAATACATCGTCATCCAGCGGACTGGTCTCCAGGGGGCTACTGCTGCTTCGGGCACCTTATGGTCCGTCTCCAGTGAGACTAGATTTTCAAATCCGACGAAAAACTGACAGTTAATTGTAACATTCAGGGCCTCCTAATGTCGATGGAACACTCAAATTGCGTCGCGATTCAATACATCGTCCTTCAGCCGACTTGTCTCCAATGGGATATTGCTGTCTCGGGCATCGTATGATCCTTCTCCTGTGAGTAGATTTTCGAATCCGACGCGAAACTGATAGTTAATTGTAACGGTCAGGGCGTCCTAATGACGATGGAACACTCAAATTGCGTCGAGAGTCAACACATCGTCCTCCAGCCGACTTGTCTCCAAGGGTCTGTTGCTGCCTCTGGCACCTTATGGTCGTTCTCCTGTGAGTCTAGATTTTCGAATCCGACGCATAACTGATAGTTAGTTGTATTGTTCAGCGCCTCCTAATGACGTTGGAACACTCACATTGCGTCGGGATTCAATACATCGTCCTCCAGCCGACTTGTGTCCAAGGGGATATTGCTGCCTCGGGCACCATATGGTCCTACTCCTGTGAGTATAGATTATCGAATCCGACGCGAAACTGATAGTTAATTGTAACGTTCAGGCCTCCTAATGACGATGGAGAACTCTAATTACGTCGCGATTCAATACATAGTCCTCCAGCGGTCTGGTCTCCAAGGGCATATTGCTGCTTCGGGCACCTTATGGTCCGTCTCCAGTGAGTCTAGATTTTCGCATCCGACGAAAAACTGACCATTAATTGTAACATTCAGGGCCTCCTAATGACGATGGGACACTCAAATTGCGTCGAGAATCAATACATCGGTCTCCAGCAAACTTGTCTCCAAGGGGATATTGCTGCCTCGGGCTTCATGTGGTCCGTCTACTGTGAGTCTAGATTTTCGAATCCGTAACGACACTGATGGTTAATTGTAACGATCAGGGCCTCCTAATGACGATGGAACACTCAAATTGCGTCGAGATTCAATACATCGGCAATCAGCTACTTGTCTCCAAGAGTCTATTGCTACCTCGGGCACCTTCTGGTCGTTCTCCTATGAGTTTAGATTTTCGAATCCGACGGAAAACAGATCGCTAATTGTAACGTTCAGGGCCTCCTAATCACGATGGAACACTCAAATTGCGTCGATCTTCAAAACATCGGCCTCGAGCCGACTTGTCTCCAAGGGTCTATTGCTGCCTCGGGCACCTTATGGTCGTTCTCCTGTGAGTCCAGATTTTCGAATCCGACGCAAAACTGATAGTTAATTATAACGTTCAGGGCCTCCTAACGACGATGGAACACTCAAGTTGCGTCGAGAGTCAATTCATCGACCTCCAGCTGACTTGTCTACAAGTGGATTTTGCTGCCTCGGGCTCCATGTGGTCCGTCTCCTGTGAGTCTACATTTTCGAATCCGACGCGAAACTGATAGTTAATTGTAACGTTCAGGGCCTCCTAATGACGATAGAACACTCGCATTGCGTCTAGATTCAATACATCGTCCTTCAGCCGACTTGTCTCCAAGGGGATATTGCTGTCTCGGGCACCATATGAGCCTTCTCCTGAGAGTTTAGATTTTCGAATCCGACGCAAAAATGATAGTGAATTGTAACGTTCAGCGCCTCCTAATGACGATAAACACTCAAATTGCGTCGAGATTCAATACATCGTCTTCCAGCCGACTTGTCTCCAAGGGGATATTGCTGCCTCGGGCTTCATGTGGTCCGTCTCCTGTGAGTCTACATTTTCGAATCCGACGCGAAACTGATAGTTAATTGTAACGTTCAGGGCCTCCTAATGACGATGGAGAACTCTAATTACGTCGCGATTCAATACATCGTCATCCAGCGGACTGGTCTCCAGGGGGCTACTGCTGCTTCGGGCACCTTATGGTCCGTCTCCAGTGAGTCTAGATTTTCAAATCCGACGAAAAACTGACAGTTAATTGTAACATTCAGGGCCTCCTAATGACGATGGAACACTCAAATTGAGTCGCGATTCAATACATCGTCCTTCAGCCGACTTGTCTCCAATGGGATATTGCTGTCTCGGGCATCGTATGATCCTTCTCCTGTGAGTAGATTTTCGAATCCGACGCGAAACTGATAGTTAATTGTAACGGTCAGGGCGTCCTAATGACGATGGAACACTCAAATTGCGTCGAGAGTCAGTACATCGTCCTCCAGCCAACTTGTCTCCAAGGGTCTGTTGCTGCCTCTGGCACCTTATGGTCGTTCTCCTGTGAGTCTAGATTTTCGAATCCGACGCATAACTGATAGTTAGTTGTATTGTTCAGCGCCTCCTAATGACATTGGAACACTCACATTGCGTCGGGATTCAATACATCGTCCTCCAGCCGACTTGTGTCCAAGGGGATATTGCTGCCTCGGGCACCATATGGTCCTACTCCTGTGAGTATAGATTATCGAATCCGACGCGAAACTGATAGTTAATTGTAACGTTCAGGGCCTCCTAATGACGATGGAGAACTCTAATTACGTCGCGATTCAATACATAGTCCTCCAGCGGACTGGTCTCCAAGGGCATATTGCTGCTTCGGGCACCTTATGGTCCGTCTCCAGTGAGTCTAGATTTTCGAATCCGACGAAAAACTGACCATTAATTGTAACATTCAGGGCCTCCTAATGACGATGGAACACTCAAATCGCGTCGAGAATCAATACATCGGTCTCCAGCCAACTTGTCTCCAAGGGGATATTGCTGCCTCGGGCTTCATGTGGTCCGTCTACTGTGAGTCTAGAAATTCGAATCCGTCGCGAAACTGATGGTTAATTGTAACGATCAGGGCCTCCTAATGACGATGGAACACTCAAATTGCGTCGAGATTCAATACATCGGCAATCAGCTACTTGTCTCCAAGAGTCTATTGCTACCGCGGGCACCTTCTGGTCGTTCTCCTATGAGTTTTGATTTTCGAATCCGACGGAAAACAGATCGCTAATTGTAACGTTCAGGGCCTCCTAATCACGATGGAACACTCAAATTGCGTCGATCTTTAAAACATCGGCCTCGAGCCGACTTGTCTCCAAGGGTCTATTGCTGCCTCGGGCACCTTACGGTCGTTCTCCTGTGAGTCCAGATTTTCGAATCCGACGCAAAACTGATAGTTAATTAAAACGTTCAGGGCCTCCTAACGACGATGGAACACTTGTCTACAAGTGGACTTTGCTGCCTCGGGCTCCATGTGGTCCGTCTCCTGTGAGTCTACATTTTCGAATCCGACGCGAAACTGTAGTTAATTGAAACGTTCAGGGCCTCCTAATGACGATAGAACACTCGCATTGCGTCTAGATTCAATACATCGTCCTTCAGCCGACGTGTCTCCAAGGGGATATTGCTGTCTCGGGCACCATATGAGCCTTCTCCTGAGAGTCTAGATTTTCGAATCCGACGCAAAAATGATAGTGAATCGTAACGTTCAGCGCCTCCTAATGACGATAAACACTCAAATTGCGTCGAGATTCAATACATAGTCTTCCAGCCGACTTGTCTCCAAGGGGATATTGCTGCCTCGGGCTTCATGTGGTCCGACTCCTGTGAGTCTAGATTTTCGAATCCGACGCGAAACTGTAGTTAACTGTAACGATCAGGGCCTCGTAATGACGATGGAACACTGAAATTGCGTCGCGATTCCATACATCGTCCTTTAGAAGACTTGTCTCCAAGGGGATATTGCTATCTCGGGCATCATATGATCCTTCTCCTGTGAGTAGATTTTCGAATCCGACGCTAAAATGATAGTTAATTGTAAGGTTCAGCGCCTGCTAATGACGATGGAGCACTCAAATTGCGTCGAGAGTCAATACATCGTCCTCCAGCCGACTTGTCTCCAAGGGTCTATTGCTGCCTCGGGCACCTTATGGCCGTTCTCCTGTGAGTCTAGATTTTCGAATCCGACGCAAAAATGATAGTTAATGGTAACGGTCAGGGCGTCCTAATGACGATGGAACACTCAAATTGCGTCGAGATCCAATACATCGGTCTCCAGCCGACTTGTCTCCAAGGGTCTGTTGCAGCCTCGGGCACCTTATGGTCGTTTTCCTGTGAGTCTAGATTTTCGAATCCGACGCGAGACTGATAGTTAATTGTAACGTTCAGCGCCTCCTAATGACGATAGAACACTCAAATTGCGTCGAGATTCAATACATCGTCTTCCAGCCGATTTGTCTCCTAGGGGATATTGCTGCCTGGGGCACCAAATGGTCCGTCTCCTGTGAGTCTAGATTTTTGAATCCGACGCGAAACTGATAGTTAATTGTAACGTTCAGGGCCTCCTAATGACGATGGAACACTCAAATTACGTCGCTATTCAATACATCGTCCTTCAGCCGACTTGTCTCCAAGGGGATATTGCTGTCTCGGGCATCATATGATCCTTCTCCTGTGAGTAGATGTTCGAATCCGACGCTAAAATGATGGTTAATTGTAACGTTCAGGGCCTCCTAATGACGATGGAGCACTCTAATCACGTCGCGATTCAATACATCGTCCTCCATCGTAGTGGTCCCCAAGGGGATATTGCTGCTTCGGGCACCTTATGGTCTGTCTCCAGTGAGTCTAGATTTTCGAATCCGACGCGAAACTGATAGTTAATTGTAACGTTCAGGGCCTCCTAATGACGATGGAACACTATAATTGCGTCGAGATTCAATACATCGGCCTTCAGCCAACTTGTCTCCAAGGGGATATTGCTGCCTCGGGCACCATATGGTCGGTCTCCTGTGACTAGATTTTCGAATCCGACGCAAAAATGATAGTTCATTGTAACGTTCAGCGCCTCCTAATGACGATGCAACACTCAAATTGCATCGAGAGTCAATACATCGATCTCCAGCCGACTTGTCTACATGGGGATATTGCTGCCTCGGGCTTCATGTGGTCCGTCTCCTGTGAGTCTAGATTTTCGAATCCGACGCGAAACTGATAGTTAATTGTAACGTTCAGGGCCTCCTAATGACGATGGAACACTAAAATTGCGTCGAGAGTCGATACATCGGCCTCCAGCCAACTTGTCTCCTAGGGGATATTGCTGCCTCGGGCACCATATGGTCGGTCTCCTGTGACTAGATTTTCGAATCCGACGCAAAAATGATAGTTCATTGTAACGTTCAGCGCCTCCTAATGACGATGGAACACTCAAATTGCATCGAGAGTCAATACATCGATCTCCAGCCGACTTGTCTACATGGGGATATTGCTGCCTCGAGCTTCATGTGGTCCGTCTCCTGTGAGTCTAGATTTTCGAATCCGACGCGAAACTGATAGTTAATTGTAACGTTCAGGGCCTCCTAATGACGATGGAACACTCAAATTGCGTCGAGATTCAATACATCGGCATTCAGACGACTTGTCTCCAAGAGTCTATTGCTGCTTCGGGCACCTTATGGTCCTTCTCCAGTGAGTCTAGATTTTCGAATCCGACGAAAAACTGACAGTTAATTGTAACAATCAGGGCCTGCTAATGACGATGCAACACTCAAATTGCGTCGAGAGTCAATTCATCGACCTCCAGCTGACTAGTCTACAAGGGGAGTTTGCTGCCTCGGGCCCCATGTGGTCCGTCTCCTGTGAGTCTACAATTTCGAATCCGACGCGAAACTGATAGTGAATTGTAACGTTCAGGGCTTCCTAATGACAATGGAACACTCACATTGCGTCTAGATTCAATACATCGTCCTTCAGCCGACTTGTCTCCAAGGGGATATTGCTGTCTCGGGCACCATATGATCCTCCTCCTGTGAGTAGATTTTTCAATCCGACGCTAAAATGATAGTTAATTGTAACGTTCAGGGGCACCTAATGACGATGGAACACTCATATTGCGTCGAGATTCAATACATCGGCAATCAGCCGACTTGTCTCCAAGGGGATATTTCTGTTTCGGCATCATATGATCCTTCTCCTGTGAGTAGATTTTCGAATCCGACGCTAAAATGATAGTAAATTGTAGTGTTCAGCGATCCCTAATGACGATGGAACACTCAAATGGCGTCAAGAGTCAATACATCGGCCTCCAGCCAACTTGTCTCCAAGGGGATATTGTTGCCTCGGGCTTCATGTGGTCCGTCTCCTGTGAGTCTAGATTTTCGAATCCGATGCGAAACTGATAGTTAATTGTAACGTTCAGGGCCTCCTAATGACGATGGAACACTCAAATTGCGTCGAGAGTCAATACATCGCCCTCCAGCCGACTTGTCTCCAAGGGTCTATTGCTGCCTCGGGCACCTTATGGTCGTTCTCCTGTGAGTCTAGATTTTCGAATCCGACGCAAAAATGATAGTTAATGGTAACGGTCAGGGCGTCCTAATGACGATGGAACACTCAAATTGCGTCGAGATCCAATACATCGGCCTCAAGCCGATATGTCTCCAAGGGTCTATTGCTGCCTCGGGCACCTTATGGTCGTTCTCCTGAGAGTCTAGATTTTCGAATCCGACTAAAAACTGACAGTTAATTGTAACATTCAGGGCCTCCTAATGACGATGGAACACTCAAATTGCGTCGAGAATCAATACATCGGTCTCCAGCCAACTTGTCTCCAAGGGGATATTGCTGCCTCGGGCTTCATGTGGTCCGTCTACTGTGAGTCTAGATTTTCGAATCCGTCGCGAAACTGATGGTTAATTGTAACGATCAGGGACTCCTAATATCGATGGAACACTCAAATTGCGTCGAGATTCAATACATCGGCAATCAGCCAACTTGTCTCCAAGAGTCTATTGCTACCTCGGGCACCTTCTGGTCGTTCTCCTATGAGTTTAGATTTTCGAAACCGACGGAAAACAGATCGCTAATTGTAACGTTCAGGGCATCCTAATAACGATGGAACACTCAAATTGCGTCGATCTTCAAAACATCGGCCTCGAGCCGACTTGTCTCCAAGGGTCTATTGCTGCCTCGGGCACCTTACGGCCGTTCTCCTGAGAGTCTAGATTTTCGAATCCGACGCAAAAATGATAGTGAATTGTAACGTTCAGGGCCTCCTAATGACGATAAACACTCAAATTGCGTCGCTATTCAATACATCGTCCTTCAGCCGACTTGTCTCCAAGGGGATATTGCTATCTCGGGCATCATATGATCCTTCTCCTGTGAGTAGATTTTCGAATCCGACGCTAAAATGATAGTTAATTGTAAGGTTCAGCGCCTGCTAATGACGATGGAGCACTCAAATTGCGTCGAGAGTCAATACATCGTCCTCCAGCCGACTTGTCTCCAAGGGTCTATTGCTGCCTCGGGCACCTTATGGCCGTTCTCCTGTGAGTCTAGATTTTCGAATCCGACGCAAAAATGATAGTTAATGGTAACGGTCAGGGCGTCCTAATGACGATGGAACACTCAAATTGCGTCGAGATCCAATACATCGGTCTCCAGCCGACTTGTCTCCAAGGGTCTGTTGCAGCCTCGGGCACCTTATGGTCGTTCTCCTGTGAGTCTAGATTTTCGAATCCGACGCGAGACTGATAGTTAATTGTAACGTTCAGCGCCTCCTAATGACGATAGAACACTCAAATTGCGTCGAGATTCAATACATCGTCTTCCAGCCGATTTGTCTCCTAGGGGATATTGCTGCCTGGGGCACCAAATGGTCCGTCTCCTGTGAGTCTAGATTTTTGAATCCGACGCGAAACTGATAGTTAATTGTAACGTTCAGGGCCTCCTAATGACGATGGAACACTCAAATTACGTCGCTATTCAATACATCGTCCTTCAGCCGACTTGTCTCCAAGGGGATATTGCTGTCTCGGGCATCATATGATCCTTCTCCTGTGAGTAGATGTTTGAATCCGACGCTAAAATGATGGTTAATTGTAACGTTCAGGGCCTCCTAATGACGATGGAGCACTCTAATCACGTCGCGATTCAATACATCGTCCTCCATCGTAGTGGTCCCCAAGGGGATATTGCTGCTTCGGGCACCTTATGGTCTGTCTCCAGTGAGTCTAGATTTTCGAATCCGACGCGAAACTGATAGTTAATTGTAACGTTCAGGGCCTCCTAATGACGATGGAACACTATAATTGCGTCGAGATTCAATACATCGGCCTTCAGCCAACTTGTCTCCAAGGGGATATTGCTGCCTCGGGCACCATATGGTCGGTCTCCTGTGACTAGATTTTCGAATCCGACGCAAAAATGATAGTTCATTGTAAAGTTCAGCGCCTCCTAATGACGATGCAACACTCAAATTGCATCGAGAGTCAATACATCGATCTCCAGCCGACTTGTCTACATGGGGATATTGCTGCCTCGGGCTTCATGTGGTCCGTCTCCTGTGAGTCTAGATTTTCGAATCCGACGCGAAACTGATAGTTAATTGTAACGTTCAGGGCCTCCTAATGACGATGGAACACTAAAATTGCGTCGAGATTCAATACATCGGCCTCCAGCCAACTTGTCTCCAAGGGGATATTGCTGCCTCGGGCACCATATGGTCGGTCTCCTGTGACTAGATTTTCGAATCCGACGCAAAAATGATAGTTCATTGTAACGTTCAGCGCCTCCTAATGACGATGGAACACTCAAATTGCATCGAGAGTCAATACATCGATCTCCAGCCGACTTGTCTACATGGGGATATTGCTGCCTCGGGCTTCATGTGGTCCGTCTCCTGTGAGTCTAGATTTTCGAATCCGACGCGAAACTGATAGTTAATTGTAACGTTCAGGGCCTCCTAATGACGATGGAACACTCAAATTGCGCCGAGATTCAATACATCGGCATTCAGACGACTTGTCTCCAAGAGTCTATTGCTGCTTCGGGCACCTTATGGTCCGTCTCCAGTGAGTCTAGATTTTCGAATCCGACGAAAAACTGACAGTTAATTGTAACAATCAGGGCCTGCTAATGACGATGCAACACTCAAATTGCGTCGAGAGTCAATTCATCGACCTCCAGCTGACTAGTCTACAAGGGGAGTTTGCTGCCTCGGGCCCCATGTGGTCCGTCTCCTGTGAGTCTACAATTTCGAATCCGACGCGAAACTGATAGTGAATTGTAACGTTCAGGGCTTCCTAATGACAATGGAACACTCACATTGCGTCTAGATTCAATACATCGTCCTTCAGCCGACTTGTCTCCAAGTGGATATTTCTGTTTCGGGCATCATATGATCCTTCTCCTGTGAGTAGATTTTTCAATCCGACGGTAAAATGATAGTTAATTGTAACGTTCAGGGGCACCTAATGACGATGGAAAACTCAAATTGCGTCGAGATTCAATACATCGGCCTCCAGCCGACTTGTCTCCAGGGGATATTGCTGTCTCGGGCTCCATATGAGCCCTCTCCTGAGAGTCTAGATTTTCGAATCCGACGCAAAACTGATAGTGAATTGTAACGTTCAGCGCCTCCTAATGACGATGGAACACTCATATTGCGTCGAGATTGAATACATCGTCCTCCAGCCGATTTGTCTCCAAGGGGATATTCCTGCCTCGGGCACCAAATGGACCGTCTCCTGTGAGTCTAGATTCTTGAATCCGACGCGAAACTGATAGTTAATTGTAACGTTCAGGGCCTCCTAATGACGATGGAACACTCAAATTGCGTCGCGATTCAATACATCGTCCTTCAGCCGACTTGTCTCCAAGGGGATATTTCTGTTTCGGGCATCATATGATCCTTCTCCTTTGAGTAGATGTTCGAATCCGACGCTAAAATGATGGTTAATTGTAACGTTCAGGGCCTCCTAATGACGATGGAGCACTCTAATTACGTCGCGATTCAATACATCGTCCTCCAGCGGACTGGTCCCCAAGGGGATATTGCTGCTTCGAGCACCTTATGATCCGTCGCCAGTGAGTCTAGATTTTCGAATCCGACGAAAAACTGACAGTTAATTGTAACATTCAGGGCCTCCTAATGACGATAGAACACTCAAATTCCGTCGAGATTCAATACATCGTCTTCCAGCCGAATTGTCTCCTAGGGGATATTGCTGCCTGGGGCACCAAATGGTCCGTCTCCTGTGAGTCTAGATTTTTGAATCCGACGCGAAACTGATAGTTAATTGTAACGTTCAGGGCCTCCTAATGACGATGGAACACTAAAATTGCGTCGAGATTCAATACATCGGCCTCCAGCCAACTTGTCTCCAAGGGGATATTGTTGCCTCGGGCTTCATGTGGTCCGTCTCCTGTGAGTCTAGATTTTCGAATCCGATGCGAAACTGATAGTTAATTGTAACGTTCAGGGCCTCCTAATGACGATGGAACACTCAAATTGCGTCGCGATTCAATACATCGTCCTTCAGCCGACTTGTCTCCAAGGGGATATTTCTGTTTCGGGCATCATATGATCCTTCTCCTTTGAGTAGATGTTCGAATCCGACGCTAAAATGATGGTTAATTGTAACGTTCAGGGCCTCCTAATGACGATGGAGCACTCTAATTACGTCGCGATTCAATACATCGTCCTCCAGCGGACTGGTCCCCAAGGGGATATTGCTGCTTCGAGCACCTTATGATCCGTCGCCAGTGAGTCTAGATTTTCGAATCCGACGAAAAACTGACAGTTAATTGTAACATTCAGGGCCTCCTAATGACGATAGAACACTCAAATTCCGTCGAGATTCAATACATCGTCTTCCAGCCGATTTGTCTCCTAGGGGATATTGCTGCCTGGGGCACCAAATGGTCCGTCTCCTGTGAGTCTAGATTTTTGAATCCGACGCGAAACTGATAGTTAATTGTAACGTTCAGGGCCTCCTAATGACGATGGAACACTAAAATTGCGTCGAGATTCAATACATCGGCCTCCAGCCAACTTGTCTCCAAGGGGATATTGCTGCCTCGGGCACCATATGATCGGTCTCCTGTGACTAGATTTTCGAATCCGACGCAAAAATGATAGTTCATTGTAACGTTCAGCGCCTCCTAATGACGATGGAACACTCAAATTGCATCGAGAGTCAATACATCGATCTCCAGCCGACTTGTCTACATGGGGATATTGCTGCCTCGGGCTTCATGTGGTCCGTCTCCTGCGAGTCTACATTTTCGAATCCGACGCGAAACTGATAGTTAATTGTAACGTTCAGGGCCTCCTAATGACGATAGAACACTCGCATTGCGTCTAGATTCAATACATCGTCCTTCAGCCGACTTGTCTCCAAGGGGATATTGCTGTCTCGGGCACCATATGAGCCTTCTCCTGAGAGTCTAGATTTTCGAATCCGACGCAAAAATGATAGTTAATGGTAACGGTCAGGGCGTCCTAATGACGATGGAACACTCAAATTGCGTCGAGATCCAATACATCGGCCTCCAGCCGACTTGTCTCCAGGGGTCTGTTGCAGCCTCGGGCACCTTATGGTCGTTCTCCTGTGAGTCTAGATTTTCGAATCCGACGCGAGACTGATAGTTAATTGTAACGTTCAGCGCCTCCTAATGACGATAGAACACTCAAATTGCGTCGAGATTCAATACATCGTCTTCCAGCCGATTTGTCTCCTAGGGGATATTGCTGCCTGGGGCACCAAATGGTCCGTCTCCTGTGAGTCTAGATTTTTGAATCCGACGCGAAACTGATAGTTAATTGTAACGTTCAGGGCCTCCTAATGACGATGGAACACTCAAATTGCGTCGCTATTCAATACATCGTCCTTCAGCCGACTTGTCTCCAAGGGGATATTGCTGTCTCGGGCATCATATGATCCTTCTCCTGTGAGTAGATGTTCGAATCCGACGCTAAAATGATGGTTAATTGTAACGTTCAGGGCCTCCTAATGACGATGGAGCACTCTAATTACGTCGCGATTCAATACATCGTCCTCCATCGGAGTGGTCCCCAAGGGGATATTGCTGCTTCGGGCACCTTATGGTCTGTCTCCAGTGAGTCTAGATTTTCGAATCCGACGCGAAACTGATAGTTAATTGTAACGTTCAGGGCCTCCTAATGACGATGGAACACTAAAATTGCGTCGAGATTCAATACATCGGCCTCCAGCCAACTTGTCTCCAAGGGGATATTGCTGCCTCGGGCACCATATGATCGGTCTCCTGTGACTAGATTTTCGAATCCGACGCAAAAATGATAGTTCATTGTAACGTTCAGCGCCTCCTAATGACGATGGAACACTCAAATTGCATCGAGAGTCAATACATCGATCTCCAGCCGACTTGTCTACATGGGGATATTGCTGCCTCGGGCTTCATGTGGTCCGTCTCCTGTGAGTCTAGATTTTCGAATCCGACGCGAAACTGATAGTTAATTGTAACGTTCAGGGCCTCCTAATGACGATGGAACACTCAAATTGCGTCGAGATTCAATTCATCGGCATTCAGACGACTTGTCTCCAAGAGTCTATTGCTGCTTCGGGCACCTTCTGGTCGTTCTCCTGTGAGTCTAGATTTTCGAATCCGACGCGAAACTGATAGTTAATTGTAACGTTCAGTGCCTCCTAAAGACGATGGAGCACTCTAATAACGTCGCGATTCAATACATCGTCCTCCAGCGGACTGGTCCCCAAGGGGATATTGCTGCTTAAGCACCTTACGGTCCGTCTCCAGTGAGTCTAGATTTTCGAATCCGACGAAAAACTGACAGTTAATTGTAACAATCAGGGCCTGCTAATGACGATGCAACACTCAAATTGCGTCGAGAGTCAATTCATCGACCTCCAGCTGACTAGTCTACAGGGGGATTTTGCTGCCTCGTTCCCCATGTGGTCCGTCTCCTGTGAGTCTACAATTTCGAATCCGACGCGAAAGTGATAGTGAATTGTAACGTTCAGGGCTTCCTAATGACAATGGAACACTCACATTGCGTCTAGATTCAATACATCGTCCTTCAGCCGACTTGTCTCCAATGGGATATTGCTGTCTCGGGCACCATATGATCCTCCTCCTGTGAGTAGATTTTTCAATCCGACGCTAAAATGATAGTTAATTGTAACGTTCAGGGGCACCTAATGACGATGGAACACTCAAATTGCGTCGAGATTCAATACATCGGCATTAAGCCGACTTGTCTCGAAGAGTCTATTGCTGCCTCGGGCACCTTCTTGTCGTTCTCCTGTGAGTCTAGATTTTCGAATCCGACGCAAAACAGATAGTTAATTGTTACGTTCAGGCCCTCCTAATGACGATGGAACACTCAAATTGTGTCGAGATTCAAAACAGCGGCCTCGAGCCGACTTGTCTCCAAGGGTCTATTGCTGCCTCGGGCACCTTATGGTCGTTCTCCTGTGAGTCTAGATTTTCGAATCCGACACAAAACAGATAGTTAATTGTAACGTTCAGGGCCTCCTAATGACGATGGAACACTCAAATTGCGTCGAGAGTCAATACATCGTCCTCCAGCCGACTTGTCTCCAAGGGTCTATTTCTACCTCGGGCACCTTATGGTCGTTCTCCTGTGAGTCTAGATTTTCGAATCCGACGCAAAAATGATAGTTAATGGTAACGGTCAGGGCGTCCTAATGACGATGGAACACTCAAATTGCGTCGAGATCCAATACATCGGCCTCAAGCCGATATGTCTCCAAGGGTCTATTGCTGCCTCGGGCACCTTATGGTCGTTCTCCTGAGAGTCTAGATTTTCGAATCCGACTAAAAACTGACAGTTAATTGTAACATTCAGGGCCTCCTAATGACGATGGAAGACTCAAATTGCGTCGAGAATCAATACATCGGTCTCCAGCCAACTTGTCTCCAAGGGGATATTGCTGCCTCGGGCTTCATGTGGTCCGTCTACTGTGAGTCTAGATTTTCGAATCCGTCGCGAAACTGATGGTTAATTGTAACGATCAGGGACTCCTAATGACGATGGAACACTCAAATTGCGCCGAGATTCAATACATCGGCAATCAGCCGACTTGTCTCCAAGAGTCTATTGCTACCTCGGGCACCTTCTGGTCGTTCTCCTATGAGTTTAGATTTTCGAATCCGACGGAAAACAGATCGCTAATTGTAACGTTCAGGGCCCCCTAATCACGATGGAACACTCAAATTGCGTCGATCTTCAAAACATCGGCCTCGAGCCGACTTGTCTCCAAGGGTCTATTGCTGCCTCGGGCACCTTACGGTCGTTCTCCTGTGAGTCCAGATTTTCGAATCCGACGCAAAACTGATAGTTAATTATAACGTTCAGGGCCTCCTAATGACGATGGAACACTCAATTTGCGTCGAGAGTCAATTCATCGACCTCCAGCTGACTTGTCTACAAGTGGAATTTGCTGCCTCGGGCTCCATGTGGTCCGTCTCCTGTGAGTCTACATTTTCGAATCCGACGCGAAACTGATAGTTAATTGTAACGTTCAGGGCCTCCTAATGACGATAGAACACTCGCAATGCGTCTAGATTCAATACATCGTCCTTCAGCCGACCTGTCTCCAAGGGGATATTGCTGTCTCGGGCACCATATGAGCCTTCTCCTGAGAGTCTAGATTTGCGAATCCGACGCAAAAATGATAGTGAATTGTAACGTTCAGCGCCTCCTAATGACGATAAACACTCAAATTGCGTCGAGATTCAATACATCGTCTTCCAGCCGACTTGTCTCCAAGGGGATATTGCTGTCTCGTGCACCATATGAGCCTTCTCCTGTGAGTCTAGATTTTCGAATCCGACGCAAAAATGATAGTGAATTGTAACGTTCATCGCCTCCTAATGACGATGGAACACTCAAATTGCGTCGCTATTCAATACATCGTCCTTCAGCCGACTTGTCTCCAAGGGGATATTGCTGTCTCGGGCATCATATGATCCTTCTCCTGTGAGTAGATGTTCGAGTCCGACGCTAAAATGATGGTTAATTGTAACTTTCAGGGCCTCCTAATGACGATGGAGCACTCTAATTACGTCGCGATTCAATACATCGTCCTCCAGCGGACTGGTCCCCAAGGGGATATTGCTGCTTCGGGCACCTTATGATCCGTCGCCAGTGAGTCTAGATTTTCGAATCAGACGAAAAACTGACAGTTAATTGTAACATTCAGGGCCTCCTAATGACGATGGAACACTCAAATTGCGTCGAGAATCAATACATCGGCCTCCAGCCAACTTGTCTCCAAGGGGATATTGCTGCCTCGGGCTTCATGTGGTCCGTCTCCTGTGAGTCTAGATTTTCGAATCCGACGCGAAACTGATAGTTAATTGTAACGATCGGGGCCTCCTAATGACGATGGAACACTGAAATTGCGTCGCGATTCAATACATCGTCCTTCAGCCGACTTGTCTCCAAGGGGATATTGCTGTCTCGGGCATCATATGGTCCTTCTCCTGTGAGTAGATTTTCGAGTCCGACGCTAAAATGATAGTTAATTGTAAGGTTCAGCGCCTGCTAATGACGATGGAGCACTCAAATTGCGACGTGAGTCAATTCATCGTCCTCCAGCCGACTTGCCTCCAAGGGTCTATTGCTTCCTCGGGCACCTTATGGCCGTTCTCCTGTCAGTCTAGATTTTCGAATCCGACGCAAAAATGATAGTTAATGGTAACGGTCAGGGCGTCCTAATGACGATGGAACACTCAAATTGCGTCGAGATCCAATACATCGGCCTCCAGCCGACTTGTCTCCAAGGGTCTGTTGCAGCCTCGGGCACCTTATGGTCGTTCTCCTGTGAGTCTAGATTTTCGAATCCGACGCGAGACTGATAGTTAATTGTAACGTTCAGGGCCTCCTAATGACGATGGAGCACTCTAATTACGTCGCGATTCAATACATCGTCCTCCATGGGACTGGTCCCCAAGGGGATATTGCTGCTTCGGGCACCTTATGGTCGTTCTCCTGTGAGTCCAGATTTTCGAATCCGACGCAAAACTGATGGTTAATTATAACGTTCAGGGCCTCCTAATGACGATGGAACACTCAAATTGCGTCGAGAGTCAATTCATCGACCTCCAGCTGACTTGTCTACAAGTGGATTTTGCTGCCTCGGGCTCCATGTGGTCCGTCTCCTGTGAGTCTACATTTTCGAATCCGACGCGAAACTGATAGTTAATTGTAACGTTCAGGGCCTCCTAATGACGATAGAACACTCGCATTGCGTCTAGATTCAATACATCGTGCTTCAGCCGACTTGTCTCCAAGGGGATATTGCTGTCTCGGGCACCATATGAGCCCTCTCCTGACAGTCTAGATTTTCGAATCCGACGCAAAAATGATAGTGAATTGTAACGTTCAGCGCCTCCTAATGACGATAGAACACTCAAATTGCGTCGAGATTCAATACATCGTCTTCCAGCCGACTTGTCTCCAAGGGGATATTGCTGTCTCGGGCACCATATGAGCCTTCTCCTGAGAGTCTAGATTTTCGAATCCGACGCAAAAATGACAGTGAATTGTAACGTTCAGCGCCTCCTAATGACGATAGAACACTCAAATTGCGTCGAGATTGAATACATCGTCCTCCAGCAGATTTGTCTCCAAGGGTATATTGCTGCCTCGGGCACCAAATGGTCCGTCTCCTAAGAGTCTAGATTCTTGAATCCGACGCGAAAGTGGTAGTTAATTGTAAGGTTCAGCGCCTCCTAATGACGATGGAGCACTCAAATTGCGTCGAGAGTCAATACATCGTTCTCCAGCCGACTTGTGTCCAAGGGGATATCGCAGCCTCGGGCACCATATGGTCCTTCTCCTGTGAGGCTAGATTTTCGAATCCGACGCGAAACTGATAGTTAATTGTAACGTTCAGGGCCTCCTAATGACGATGGAGAACTCAAATTACATCGCGATTCAATACATCGTCCTCCAGCGGACTGGTCTCCAAGGGGATATTGCTGCTTCGGGCACCTTATGGTCCGTCTCCAGTGAGTCTAGATTTTCGAATCCGACGAAAAACTGACAGTTAATTGTAACATTCAGGGCCTCCTAATGACGATGCAACACTCAAATTGCGTCGAGAGTCAACTTATCGACCTCCAGCTGACTTGTCTACAAGGGGAGTTTGCTGCCTCGGGCCCCATGTGGTCCGTCTCCTGTGAGTCTACATTTTCGAATCCGACGCGAAACTGATAGTTAATTGTAACGTTCAGGGCTTCCTAATGACGATGGAACACTCAAATTGTGTCGAGATTCAAAACAGCGGCCTCGAGACGACTTGTCTCCAAGGGTCTATTGCTGCCTCGGGCACCTCGTGGTCGTTCTCCTGTGAGTCTAGATTTTCGAATCCGACGCAAAACGGATAGTTCATTGTAACGTTCAGGGCATCCTAATGACGAAGGAACACTCAAATTCGTCGAGATTCACTACATCGTCGTCCAGCTGACTTGTCTCCAAGGGGATATCGCTGCCTCGGACACCGCATGGTCCGTCTCCGGTGATTCTACGTTTTCGAATCCGACGCAAAACTTATAGTTAATTGTAACGTTCAGGTCCTCCTAATGACGATGGAACACTCAAATTACGGAGAGTATCAATACATCGTCCTCCAGCCGACTTGTCTCCAAGGGAATATTGCTGTCTCGGGCACCTTAGGGTCGTTCACCTGTGAGTCATGAATTTCGAATCCGAAGCAAAAATGATAGTTAATTGTAACGTTCAGGGCCTCCTAATGACGATGGAGCACTCTAATTACGTCGCGATTCAATACATCGTCCTCCATGGGACTGGTCCCCAAGGGGATATTGCTGCTTCGGGCACCTTATGGTCTGTCTCCAGTGAGTCTAGTTTTTCGAATCCGACGCGAAACTGATAGTTAATTGTAACGTTCAGGGCCTCCTAATGCCGATGGAACACTAAAATTGCGTCGAGATTCAATACATCGGCCTCCAGCCAACTTGTCTCCAAGGGGATATTGCTGCTTCGGTAACCTTCTGGTCGTTCTCCTGTGAGTCTAGATTTTCGAATCCGACGCGAAACTGATAGTTAATTGTAACGTTCAGTGCCTCCTAATGACGATGGAGCACTCTAATAACGTCGCGATTCAATACATCGTCCTCCATCGGACTGGTCCCCAAGGGGATATTGCTGCTTAAGCACCTTATGGTCCGTCTCCAGTGAGTCTTGATTTTCGAATCCGACGAAAAACTGACAGTTAATTGTAACAATCAGGGCCTGCTAATGACGTTGCAACACTCAAATTGCGTCGAGAGTCAATTCATCGACCTCCAGCTGACTAGTCTACAAGGGTATTTTGCTGCCTCGGGCCCCATGTGGTCCGTCTCCTGTGAGTCTACAATTTCGAATCCGACGCGAAACTGATAGTGAATTGTAACGTTCAGGGCTTCCTAATGACAATGGAACACTCACATTGCGTCTAGATTCAATACATCGTCCTTCAGCCGACTTGTCTCCAAGGGGATATTGCTGTCTCGGGCACCAAATGATCCTCCTCCTGTGAGTAGATTTTTCAATCCGACGCTAAAATGATAGTTAATTGTAACGTTCAGGGGCACCTAATGACGATGGAACACTCATATTGCGTCGAGATTGAATACGTCGTACTCCAGCCGATTTGTCTCCAAGGGGATATTCCTGCCTCGAGCACCAAATGGACCGTCTACTGTGAGTCTAGATTCTTGAATCCGACGCGAAACTGATAGTCAATTGTAACGTTCAGGGCCTCCTAATGACGATGGAACACTCAAATTGCGTCACGATTCAATACATCGTCCTTCAGCCGACTTGTCTCCAAGGGGATATTTCTGTCTCGGGCATCAGATGATCCTTCTCCTGTGAGCAGATTTTCGAATCCGACGCTAAAATGGTAGTAAATATTAACGTTCAGCGCCCCCTAATGACGATGGAACACTCAAATTGCGTCAAGAGTCAATACATCGGCCTCCAGCCAACTTGTCTCCAAGGGGATATTGTTGCCTCGGGCTTCATGTGGTCCGTCTCCTGTGAGTCTAGATTTTCGAATCCGATGCGAAACTGATAGTTAATTGTAGCGTTCAGGGCCTCCTAATGACGATGGAACACTCAAATTGCGTCGAGATTCAATACATCGGCATTAAGCCGACTTGTCTCCAAGAGTCTATTGCTGCCTCAGGCACCTTATGGTCGTTCCCTTGTGAGTCCAGATTTTCGAATCCGACGAAAGACTGATGGTTAATTATAACGTTCAGGGCCTCCTAATGACGATGGAACACTCAAATTGCGTCGAGAGTCAATTCATCGACCTCCAGCTGACTTGTCTACAAGTGGATATTGCTGCCTCGGGCTCCATGTGGTCCGTCTCCTGTGAGTCTACATTTTCGAATCCGACGCGAAACTGATAGTTAATTGTAACGTTCAGGGCCTCCTAATGACGATAGAACACTCGCATTGCGTCTAGATTCAATACATCGTCCTTCAGCCGACTTGTCTCCAAGGGTCTATTGCTGCCTCGGGCACCTTATGGTCGTTCTCCTGTGAGTCTAGATTTTCGAATCCGACGCAAAAATGATGGTTAATTGTAACGATCAGGGCCTCCTAATGACGATGGAACACTCAAATTGCGTCGAGAATCAATACATCGGCCTCCAGCCAACTTGTCTCCAAGGGGATATTGCTGCCTCGCGCTTCATGTGGTCCGTCTCCTGTGAGTCTAGATTTTCGAATCCGACGCGAAACTGATGGTTAATTGTAACGATCAGAGCCTCCTAATGACGATGGAACACTCAAATTGCGTCGAGATTCAATACATCGGCATTCAGCCGACTTGTCTCCAAGAGTCTATCGCTGCCTCGGGCACCTTCTGGTCGTTCTCCTATGAGTCTAGATTTTCGAATCCGACACAAAACAGATAGTTAATTGTAACGTTCAGGGACTCCTAATGACGATGGAACACTCAAATTGCGTCGAGATTCAAAACATCGGCCTCGAGCCGACTTGTCTCCAAGGGTCTATTGCTGCCTCGGGCACCTTATGGTCGTTCTCCTGTGAGTCCAGATTTTCGAATCCGACGCAAAACTGATAGTGAATTGTAACGTTCAGCGCCTCCTAATGACGATAGAAGACTCAAATTGCGTCGAGATTGAATACATCGTCCTCCAGCCGATTTGTCTCCAAGGGGTATTGCTGCCTGGGGCACCAAATGGTGCGTCCCTTTTGAATCCGACGCGAAACTGATAGTTAATTGTAACGTTCAGGGCCTCCTAATGACGATGGACACTCAAATTGCGTCGCTATTCATTACATCGTCCTTCAGCCGACTTGTCTCCAAGGGGATATTGCTGTCTCGGGCATCATATGATCCTTCTCCTGTGAGTAGATGTTCGAATCCGACGCTAAAATGATTGTTAATTGTAACGTTCAGGGCCGCCTAATGACGATGGAGCACTCTAATTACGTCGCGATTCAATACACCGTCCTCCAGCGGACTGGTCCCCAAGGGGATATTGCTGCTTCGGGCACCTTATGGTCCGTCTCCAATGAGTCTAGATTTTCGAATCCGACGAAAAACTGACAGTTAATTGTAACATTCAGGGCCTCCTAATGACGATGGAACACTCAAATTGCGTCGAGATTCAATACATCGGCATTCAGCCGACTTGTCTCCAAGAGTCTATTGCTGCTTCGGGACCTTCTGGTCGTTCT
This sequence comes from Schistocerca americana, assembly GCF_021461395.2. Taxonomy (NCBI): domain Eukaryota; kingdom Metazoa; phylum Arthropoda; class Insecta; order Orthoptera; family Acrididae; genus Schistocerca; species Schistocerca americana. Next base: position 8,919,577 of record NW_025725790.1, on the reverse strand, counting down.
CCTGTGAGTCTAGACTTTCGAATCCGACGCAAAACTGATAGTTAATTGTAGCGTTCAAGGCCTCCTAATGACGATGGAACACTCACATTGCGTCTAGATTCAATACATCGTCCTTCAGCCGACTTGTCTCCAAGGGGATATTGCTGTCTCGGGCACCGTATGATCCTCCTCCTGTGAGTAGATTTTCGAATCCGACGCTAAAATGATAGTTAATTGTAACGTTCAGGGGCACCTAATGACGATGGAACACACAAATTGCGTCGCGATTCAATACATCGTCCTCCAGCGGACTGGTATCCAAGGGGATATTGCTGCTTCGGGCACCTTATAGTCCGTCTCCAGTGAGTCTAGATTTTCGAATCCGACGCAAAACAGATAGTTAATTGTAACGTTCAGGGCCTCCTAATGACGATGGAACACACAAAATGTGTCGAGATTCAAAACAGCGGCCTCGAGCCGACTTGTCTCCAAGGGTCTATTGCTGCCTCGGGAACCTCATGGTCGTTCTCCTGTGAGTCTAGATTTTCGAATCCGACGCAAAACAGATAGTTAATTGTAACGTTCAGGGCTTCCTAATGACGATAGAACACTCGCATTGCGTCTAGATTCAATACATCGTGCTTCAGCCGAATTGTCTCCAAGGGGATATTGCTGTCTCGGGCACCATATGAGCCTTCTCCTGAGAGTCTAAATTTTCGAATCCGACGCAAAAATGATAGTGAATTGTAACGTTCAGCGCCTCCTAACGACGATAAAACACTCAAATTGCGTCGATATTGAATACATCGTCCTCCAGCAGATTTGTCTCCAAGGGGATATTGCTGCCTCGGGCCCCAAATGTTCCGTCACCTGTGAGTCTAGATTCTTGAATCCGACGCGAAAGTGATAGTTAATTGTAACGTTCAGGGCCTCCTAGTGATGATGGAACACTCAAATTGCGTCGCGATTCAATACATCGTCCTTCAGCCGACTTCTCTCCAAGGGGATATTGCTGTCTCCTGCATCATATGATCCTTCTCCTGTGAGTAGAGTGTCGAATCCGACGCTAAAATGATAGTTAATTGTAAGGTTCAGGGCCTCCTAATGACGATGGAGCACTCAAATTGCGTCGAGAGTCAATACATCGTCCTCCAGCCGACTTGTCTCCAAGGGTGTATTGCACACTCGGGCACCTTATGGTCGTTCTCCTGTGAGTCTAGATTTTCGAATCCGACGCAAAAATGATAGTTAATGGTAACGGTCAGGGCGTCCTAATGACGATGGGACACTCAAATTGCGTCGAGAATCAATACATCGGCCTCCTGCCAACTTGTCTCCAAGGGGATATTGCTGCCTGGGGCACCAAATGGTACGTCTCCTGTGAGTCTAGATTTTTGAATCCGACGCGAAACTGATAGTTAATTGTAACGATCACGGCCTCCTAATGACGATGGAACACTCAAATTGCGTCGAGATTTAATACATTGGCATTCAGCCCACTTGTCTCCAAGAGTCTATTGCTGCCTCGGGCACCTTCTGGTCGTTCTCCTATGAGTCTTGATTTTCGAATCCGACGCAAAACAGATAGTTAATTGTAACGTTCAGGGCCTCCTAATGACGATGGAACACTCAAATTGCGTCGAGATGCAAAACATCGGCCTCGAGCCGACTTGTCTCCAAGGGTCTATTGCTGCATCGGGCACCTTATGGTCGTTCTCCTGTGAGTCCAGATTTTCGAATCCGACGCAAAACTGATGGTTAATTATAACGTTCAGGGCCTCCTAATGACGATGGAACACTCAAATTGCGTCGAGAGTCAATTCATCGACCTCCAGCTGACTTGTCTACAAGTGGATTTTGCTGCCTCGGGCTCCATGTGGTCCGTCTCCTGTGAGTCTACATTTTCGAATCCGACGCGAAACTGATAGTTAATTGTAACGTTCAGGGCCTCCTAATGACGATAGAACACTCGCATTGCGTCTAGATTCAATACATCGTGCTTCAGCCGACTTGTCTCCAAGGGGATATTGCTGTCTCGGGCACCATATGAGCCCTCTCCTGACAGTCTAGATTTTCGAATCCGACGCAAAAATGATAGTGAATTGTAACGTTCAGCGCCTCCTAATGACGATAGAACACTCAAATTGCGTCGAGATTCAATACATCGTCTTCCAGCCGACTTGTCTCCAAGGGGATATTGCTGTCTCGGGCACCATATGAGCCTTCTCCTGAGAGTCTAGATTTTCGAATCCGACGCAAAAATGACAGTGAATTGTAACGTTCAGCGCCTCCTAATGACGATAGAACACTCAAATTGCGTCGAGATTGAATACATCGTCCTCCAGCAGATTTGTCTCCAAGGGTATATTGCTGCCTCGGGCACCAAATGGTCCGTCTCCTAAGAGTCTAGATTCTTGAATCCGACGCGAAAGTGGTAGTTAATTGTAAGGTTCAGCGCCTCCTAATGACGATGGAGCACTCAAATTGCGTCGAGAGTCAATACATCGTTCTCCAGCCGACTTGTGTCCAAGGGGATATCGCAGCCTCGGGCACCATATGGTCCTTCTCCTGTGAGGCTAGATTTTCGAATCCGACGCGAAACTGATAGTTAATTGTAACGTTCAGGGCCTCCTAATGACGATGGAGAACTCAAATTACATCGCGATTCAATACATCGTCCTCCAGCGGACTGGTCTCCAAGGGGATATTGCTGCTTCGGGCACCTTATGGTCCGTCTCCAGTGAGTCTAGATTTTCGAATCCGACGAAAAACTGACAGTTAATTGTAACATTCAGGGCCTCCTAATGACGATGCAACACTCAAATTGCGTCGAGAGTCAACTTATCGACCTCCAGCTGACTTGTCTACAAGGGGAGTTTGCTGCCTCGGGCCCCATGTGGTCCGTCTCCTGTGAGTCTACATTTTCGAATCCGACGCGAAACTGATAGTTAATTGTAACGTTCAGGGCTTCCTAATGACGATGGAACACTCAAATTGTGTCGAGATTCAAAACAGCGGCCTCGAGACGACTTGTCTCCAAGGGTCTATTGCTGCCTCGGGCACCTCGTGGTCGTTCTCCTGTGAGTCTAGATTTTCGAATCCGACGCAAAACGGATAGTTCATTGTAACGTTCAGGGCATCCTAATGACGAAGGAACACTCAAATTCGTCGAGATTCACTACATCGTCGTCCAGCTGACTTGTCTCCAAGGGGATATCGCTGCCTCGGACACCGCATGGTCCGTCTCCGGTGATTCTACGTTTTCGAATCCGACGCAAAACTTATAGTTAATTGTAACGTTCAGGTCCTCCTAATGACGATGGACACTCAAATTACGGAGAGTATCAATACATCGTCCTTCAGCCGACTTGTCTCCAAGGGAATATTGCTGTCTCGGGCACCATATGATCCTTCTCCTGTGGGTAGATTCTCGAAACCGACGCTAAAATGATAGTTAATTGTAACGTTTAACGCCTCCTAATGACGATGGAACACTCAAATTGCGTCGAGAGGCAATACATCGTCCTCCAGTCGACTTGTCTCCAAGGGTCTATTGCTGCCTCGGGCACCTTAGGGTCGTTCACCTGTGAGTCATGAATTTCGAATCCGAAGCAAAAATGATAGTTAATTGTAACGTTCAGGGCCTCCTAATGACGATGGAGCACTCAAATTGCGTCGAGATTCAATACATCGGCCTCGAGCCGACTTGTCTCCATGGGTCTATTGCTGCCTCCGGCACCTTATGGTGGTCCTCCTGTGAGTCTAGATTTTCGAATCCGACGCAAAACAGGTGGTTAATTGTGACGTTCAGGGCCTCCTAATGACGAAGGAACACTCAAATCGCGTCGAGATTCAATACATCGACCTCCAGCCGACTTGTCTACAAGGGGATATTGCTGCCTCGGGCTCGATGTGGTGCGTCTCCTGTGAGTCTAGATTTTCGAATCCGACGCAAAACTGATAGTTAATTGTAACGATCAGGGTCTCTTAATGACGATGGAACAGTCAAATTGCGTCGAGAGTCAATTCATCGACCTCCAGCTGACTTGTCTACAAGTTGATTTTGCTGCCTCGGGCTCCATGTGGTCCGTCTCCTGTGAGTCTACATTTTCGAATCCGACGCGAAACCGATAGTTAATTGTAACGTTCAGGGCCTCCTAATGACGATGGAACACTCAAATTGCGTCGAGAGTCAATTCATCGACCTCCAGCTGACTTGTCTACAAGTTGATTTTGCTGCCTCGGGCTCCATGTGGTCCGTCTCCTGTGAGTCTACATTTTCGAATCCGACGCGAAACCGATAGTTAATTGTAACGTTCAGGGCCTCCTAATGACGACAGAACACACGCATTGCGTCTAGATTCAATACATCGTCCTTCAGCCGACTTGTCTCCAAGGGGATATTGCTGTCTCGGGCACCATATGAGCCTTCTCCTGAGAGTCTGGATTTTCGAATCCGACGCAAAAATGATAGTGAATTGTAACGTTCAGCGCCTCCTAATGACGATAGAACACTCAAATTGCGTCGAGATTGATTACATCGTCCTCCAGCAGGTTTGTCTCCAAGGGGATATTGCTGCCTCGGGCACCAAATGGTCCGTCTCCTGTGAGTCTAGATTCTTGAATCCGACGCGAAAGTGATAGTTAATTGTAACGTTCAGGGCCTCCTAATGATGATGGAACACTCAAATTGCGTCGCGATTCAATACATCGTCCTTCAGCCGACTTGTCTCCAAGGGGAAATTGCTGTCTCGGGCATCATATGATCCTTTTCCTGTGAGTAGATTTTCGATTCCGACGCTAAAATGATAGTTAATTGTAAGGTTCAGCGCCTCCTAATGACGATGGAGCACTCAAATTGCGTCGAGAGTCAATACATCGTCCTCCAGCCGACTTGTCTCCAAGGGTCTATTGCTGACTCGGGCACCTTACGGTCGTTCTTCTGTGAGTCTAGATTTTCGAATCCGACGCAAAAATGATAGTTAATGGTAACGGTCAGGGCGTCCTGATGATGATGGAACACTCAAATTGCGTCGAGATCCAATACATCGGCCTCCAGCCGACTTGTCTCCAAGTGTCTGTTGCTGCCTCTAGCACCTTATGGTCGTTCTCCTGTGAGTCTAAATTTTCGAATCCGACGCATAACTGATAGTTAGCTGTACGTTCAGCGCCTCCTAATGACGATGGAACTGTCACATTGCGTCGAGATTCAATACATCGTCCTCCAGCCGACTTGTGTCCAAGGGGACATTGCTGCCTCGGGCACCATATGGTCCTTCTCCTGTGAGTCTAGATTTTCGAATCCGACGCGAAACTGATAGTTAATTGTAACGTTCAGGGCCTCCTAATGACGATGGAGAACTCTAATTACGTCGCGATTCAATACATCGTCCTCCAGCGGACTGGTCTCCAAGGGGATATTGCTGCTTCGGGCACCTTATGGTCCGTCTCCAGTGAGTCTAGATTTTCGAATCCGACGAAAAACTGACAGTTATTTGTAACATTCAGGGCCTCCTAATGACGATGGAACACTCAAATTGCGTCGAGAATCAATACATCGGCCTCCAGCCAACTTGTCTCCAAGGGGATATTGCTGCCTCGGGCTTCATGTGGTCCGTCTCCTGTGAGTCTAGATTTTCGAATCCGACGCGAAAATGATGGTTAATTGTAACGATCAGGGCGTCCTAATGACGATGGAACACTCAAATTGCGTCGAGATTCAATACATCGGCATTCAGCCGACTTGTCTCCAAGAGTCTATTGCTGCCTCGGGCACCTTCTGGTCGTTCTCCTATGAGTCTAGATTTTCGAATCCGACGCAAAACTGATAGTTAATTATAACGTTCAGGGCCTCCTAATGACGATGGAACACTCAAATTGCGTCGAGAGTCAATTCATCGACCTCCAGCTGACTTGTCTACAAGTGGATTTTGCTGCCTCGGGCTCCATGTGGTCCGTCTCCTGTAAGTCTACATTTTCGAATCCGACGCGAAACTGATAGTTAATTGTATCGTTCAGGGCCTACTAATGACGATAGAACACTCGCATTGCGTCTAGATTCAATACATCGTCCTTCAGCCGACTTGTCTCCAAGGGGATATTGCTGTCTCGGGCACCATATGAGCCTTATCCTGAGAGTCTAGATTTTCGAATCCGACGCAAAATGATAGTGAATTGTAACGTTCAGCGCCTCCTACTGACGATAGAACACTCAAATTGCGTCGAGATTCAATACATCGTCTTCCAGCCGACTTGTCTCTAAGGGGATATTGCTGTCTCGGGCACCATATGAGCCTTCTCCTGTGAGTCTAGATTTTCGAATCCGACGCAAAAATGATAGTTCATTGTAACGTTCAGCGCCTCCTAATGACGATGGAACACTCAAATTGCGTCGAGACTCAATACATCGGCATTCAGCCGACTTGTCTCCAAGAGTCTATCCCTGCTTCGGGCACCTTTTGGTCGTTCTCCTGTGAGTCTAGATTTTCGAATCCGATGCGAAACTGATAGTTAATTGTAACGTTCAGGGCCTCCTAATGACGATGGAGCACTTTAATAACGTCGCGATTCAATACAACGTCCTCCAGCGGACTGGTCCATAAGGGGATATTGCTGCCTCGGGCACCAAATGGTCCGTCTCCTGTGAGTCTAGATTCTTGAATCCGACGCGAAAGTGATAGTTAATTGTAACGTTCAGGGCCTCCTAATGATGATGGAACACTCAAATTGCGTCGCGATTCAATACATCGTCCTTCAGCCGACTTGTCTCCAAGGGGAAATTGCTGTTTCGGGCATCATATGATCCTTTTCCTGTGAGTAGATTTTCGAATCCGAGGCTAAAATGATAGTTAATTGTAAGGTTCAGCGCCTCCTAATGACGATGGAGCACTCAAATTGCGTCGAGAGTCAATACATCGTCCTCCAGCGGACTTGTCTCCAAGGGTCTATTGCTGACTCGGGCACCTTATGGTCGTTCTTCTGTGAGTCTACATTTTCGAATGCGACGCAAAAATGATAGTTAGCTGTAACGTTCAGCGCCTCCTAATGACGATGGAACACTCACATTGCGTCTAGATTCAATACATCTTCCTTCAGCCGACTTGTCTCCAAGGGGATATTGCTGTCTCGGGCACCATATGATCCTCCTCCTGTCAGTAGATTTTCGAATCCGACGCTAAAATGATAGTTAATTGTAACGTTCAGGGGCACCTAATGACGATGGAACACTCAAATTGCGTCGTGATTCAATACATCGGTATTAAGCCGTCTTGTCTCCAGGAGTCTATTGCAGCCTCGGGCACCTTCTTGTCGTTCTGTGAGTCTAGATTTTCGAATCAGACGCAAAACAGATAGCTAATTGTAACGTTCAGGGCCTCCTAATGACGATGGAACACTCAAATTGTGTCGAGATTCAAAACAGCGGCCTCGAGCCGACTTGTCTCCAAGGGTCTATTGCTGCCTCGGGCACCTGATGGTCGTTCTCCTGTGAGTCTAGATTTTCGAATCCGACGCAAAACAGATAGTTAATTGCAACGTTCAGGGCATCCTAATGACGAAGGAACACTCAAATTCGTCAAGATTTTCTACATCGTCCTCCAGCTGACTTGTCTCCAAGGGGATATCGCTGCCTCGGGCACCACATGGTCCGTCTCCGGTGATTCTACGTTTTGGAATCCGACGCAAAACTTATAGTTAATTGTAACGTTCAGGGCCTCCTAATGACGATGGAGTACTCAAATTGCGTCGAGATTCAATACATCGTCCTCCAGCCGATTTGTCTCCAAGGGGATATTGCTGCTTCGGCAACCAAATGGTCCGTCTCCTGCGAGTCTAGATATTTGAATCCGACGCGAAATTAATAGTTAATTGTAACGTTCAGGGCCTCCTAATGACGATGGAACACTCAAATTGCGTTGAGTATCAATACATCGTCCTTCAGGCGACTTGTCTCCAAGGGGATATTGGTGTCTCGGGCACCATATGATCCTTCTCCTGTGGGTAGATTTTCGAAACCGACGCTAAAATGATAGTTAATTGTAACGTTCAGCGCCTCCTAATGACGATGGAACACTCAAATTGCGTTGAGAGGCAATACATCGGCCTCGAGCCGACTTGTCTCCAAGGGGATATTGCTTCCTCGGGCACCTTATGGTGGTTCTCCTGTGAGTCTAGATTTTCGAATCCGACGCAGAACAGATGGTTAAATGTGACGTTCAGGGCCTCCTAATGACGATGGAACACACAAATTGCGTCGAGAATCAATACATCGGCCTCCAGCCAACTTGTCTCCAAGGGGATATTGCTGCCTCGGGCTTCATGTGGTCCGTCTCCTGTGAGTCTAGATTTTCGAATCCGACGCGAAACTGATAGTTAATTGTAACGATCAGGGCCTACTAATGACGACGGAACACTCAAATTGCGTCGAGATTCAATACATCGGCATTCAGCCGGCTTGTCTCCAAGAGTCTATTGCTACCTCGGGCACCTTCTGATCGTTCTCCTATGAGTCTAGATTTTCGAATCCGACGCAAAACAGATTGTTAATTGTAACGTTAAGGGCCTCCTAATGACGAAGGAACACTCAAATCGCGTCGAGATATATATCGTCCTTCAGCCGACTTTTCTCCAAGGGCATATTGCTGTCTCGGGCACCATATGATCCTCCTCCTGTGAATAGATATTCGAATCCGACGCAAAAATGATAGTTAATTGTAAGTTTCAGGGCCTCCTAATGACGATGGAGCACTCAAATTGGGTCGAGATTCAATACATCGGCCTCGAGCCGACTTGTTTCCATGGGTCTATTGCTGCCTCGGGCACCTTATGGTGGTTCTCCTGTGAGTCTAGATTTGCGAATCCGACGCAAAACAGATGGTTAATTGTGACGTTCCTGGCCTCCTAATGACGAAGGAACACTCAAATCTCGTCGAGATTCAATACATCGACCTCCAGCCGACTTGTCTACAAGGGGATATTGCTGCCTCGGGCTCGATGTGGTCCGTCTCCTGTGAGTCTAGATTTTCGAATCCGACGCAAAACTGATAGTTAATTGTAACGCTCAGGGCCTCCTAATGACGATGGAACATTCAAATTGCGTCGAGCTTCAATACATCGGCCTCGAGCCGCCTTGTCACCATGGGTCTATTGCTGCCTCGGGCACCTTATGGTCGATCTCCTGTGAGTCTAGATTTTCGAATCCGACGCAAAACAGGTGGTTAATTGTTACGTTCAGGGCCTCCTAATGACGAAGGAACACTCAAATCGTGTCGAGATTCAATACATCGACCTCCAGCCGACTTGTCTACAAGGGGATATTGCTGCCTCGGGCTCGATGTGGTCCGTATCCTGTGAGTCTAGATTTTCGAATCCGACGCAAACCTGATAGTTAATTGTAACGTTCAGGGCCTCCTAATGACGATGGAGAACTCTAATTACGTCGCGATTCAATACATCGTCCTCCAGCGGACTGGTCTCCAAGGGGATATTGCTGCTTCGGGCACCCTATGGCCCGTCTCCAGTGAGTCTAGATTTTCGAATCCGAAGAAAAACTGACAGTTAATTGTAACATTCAGGGCCTCCTAATGACGATGGAACACTCAAATTGCGTCGAGAATCAATACATCGGCCTCCAGCCAACTTGTCTCCAAGGGAATATTGCTGCCTCGGGCTTCATGTGGTCCGTCTCCTGTGAGTCTAGATTTTCGAATCCGACGCGAAACTGATAGTTAATTGTAACGATCAGGGCCTCCTAATGACGATGGAACACTCAAATTGCGTCGAGATTCAATACATCGGTATTCAGCCAGCTTGTCTCCAAGAGTCTATTGCTACCTCGGGCACGATCTGGTCGTTTCCCTATGAGTCTAGATTTTCGATTCCGACGCAAAACAGATAGTTAATTGTAACATTAAGGGCCTCCTAATGACGATGGAACACTCAAATTTCGTCGAGATTCAAAACATCGGCCTCGAGCCGACTTTTCTCCAAAGGTCTATTGCTGCCTCGGGCACCTTATGGTCGTTCTCCTGTGAGTCCAGATTTTCGAATCCGACGCAAAACTGATAGTTAATTATAACGTTCAGGGCCTCCTAATGACGTTGGAACACTCAAATTGCGTCGAGAGTCAATTCATCGACCTCCAGCTGACTTGTCTACAAGTGGATTTTGCTGCCTCGGGCTCCATGTGGTCCGTCTCCTGTGAGTCTACATTTTCGAATCCGACGCGAAACTGGTAGTTAATTGTAACGTTCAGGGCCTCCTAATGACGATAGAAAACTCGCATTGCGTCTAGATTCAATACATCGCCCTTCAGCCGACTTGTCTCCAAGGGGATATTGCTGTCTCGGGCACCATATGAGCCTTATCCTGAGAGTCTAGATTTTCGAATCCGACGCAAAAATGATAGTGAATCGTAACGTTCAGCGCCTCCTAATGACAATAGAACACTCAAATTGCGTTGAGATTCAAAACATCGTCTTCCAGCCGACTTGTCTCCAAGCGGATATTGCTGTCTCGGGCACCATATGAGGCTTCTCCTGTGAGTCTAGATTTTCGAATCCGACGCAAAAATGATAGTTCATTGTAACGTTCAGCGCCTCCTAATGACGATGGAACACTCAAATTGCGTCGAGGGTCAATACATCGATCTCCAGCCGACTTGTCTACATGGGGATATTGCTGCCTCGGGCTTCATGTGGTCCGTCTCCTGTGAGTCTAGGTTTTCGAATCCGACGCGAAACTGATAGTTAATTGTAACGTTCAGGGCCTCCTAATGACGATGGAGAACTCTGATTACGTCGCGATTCAATACATCGTCCTCCAGCGGACTGGTCTCCAAGGGGATATTGCTGCTTCGGGCACCTTATGGTCCGTCTCCAGTGAGTCTAGATTTTCGAATCTGACGAAAAACTGACAGTTAATTGTAACATTCAGGGCCTCCTAATGACGATGGAACACTCAAATTGCGTCGAGAATCAATACATCGGCCTCCAGCCAACTTGTCTCCAAGGGGATATTGCTGCCTCGGGCTTCATGTGGTCCGTCGCCTGTGAGTCTAGATTTTCGAATCCGACGCGAAACTGATGGTTAATTGTAACGATCAGGGCGTCCTAATGACGATGGAACACTCAAATTGCGTCGAGATTCAATACATCGTCCTTCAGCCGACTTGTCTCCAAGGGGATATTGCTGCCTCGGGCACCATATGAGCCTTCTCCTGAGAGTCTGGATTTTCGAATCCGACGCAAAAACGATAGTGAACTGTAACGTTCAGCGCCTCCTAATGACGATAGAACACTCAAATTGCGTCGAGATTGATTACATCGTCCTCCAGCAGGTTTGTCTCCAAGGGGATATTGCTGCCTCGGGCACAAAATGGTCCAGCTCCTGTGAGTCTAGATTCTTGAATCCGACGCGAAAGTGATAGTTAATTGTAACGTTCAGGGCCTCCTAATGATGATGGAACACTCAAATTGCGTCGCGATTCAATACATCGTCCTTCAGCCGACTTGTCTCCAAGGGGAAATTGCTGTCTCGGGCATCATATGATCCTTTTCCTGTGAGTAGATTTTCGAATCCGACACTAAAATGATAGTTAATTGTAAGGTTCAGCGCCTCCTAATGACGATGGAGCACTCAAATTGCGTCGAGAGTCAATACATCGTCCTCCAGCCGACTTGTCTCCAAGGGTCTATTGCTGACTCGGGCACCTTATGGTCGTTCTTCTGTGAGTCTAGATTTTCGAATCCGACGCATAACTGATAGTTAGCTGTAACGTTCAGCGCCTCCTAATGACGATGGAACAGTCACATTGCGTCGAGATTCAATACATCGTCCTGCAGCCGACTTGTGTCGAAGGGGACATTGCTGCCTCGGGCTCCATATGGTCCTTCTCCTGTGAGTCTAGATTTTCGAATCCGACGCGAAACTGATAGTTAATTGTAACGTTCAGGGCCTCCTAATGACGATGGAGAACTCTAATTACGTCGCTATTCAATACATCGTCCTCCAGCGGACTGGTCTCCAAGGGGATATTGCTGCTTCGGGCACCTTATGGTCCGTCTCCAGTGAGTCTATATTTTCGAATCCGACGAAAAACTGACAGTTAATTGTAACATTCAGGGCCTCCTAATGACGATGGAACACTCAAATTGCGTCGAGATTCAATACATCGGCATTCAGCCGACTTGTCCCCAAGAGTCTATTGCTGCCTCGGGCACCTTCTGGTCGTTCTCCTATGAGTCTAGATTTTCGAATCCGACGCAAAACAGATAGTTAATTGTAACGTTCAGGGCCTATTAATGACGATGGAACACTCAAATTGCGTCGAGATTCAAAACATCGGCCTCGAGCCGACTTGTCTCCATGGGTCTATTGCTGCCTCGGGCACCTTATCGTCGTTCTCCTGTGAGTCCAGATTTTCGATTCCGACGCAAAACTGATAGTTAATTATAACGTTCAGGGCCTCCTAATGACGATGGAACACTCAAATTGCGTCGAGAGTCAATTCATCGACCTCCAGCTGACTTGTCTACAAGTGGATTTTGCTGCCTCGGGCTCCATGTGGTCCGTCTCCTGTAAGTCTACATTTTCGAATCCGACGCGAAACTGATAGTTAATTGCAACGTTCAGGGCCTCCTAATGACGATAGAACACTCGCATTGCGTCTAGATTCAATACATCGTCCTTCAGCCGACTTGTCTCCAAGGGGATATTGCTGTCTCGGGCACCATATGAGCCTTATCCTGAGAGTCTAGATTTTCGAATCCGACGCAAAAATGATAGTGAATTGTAACGTTCAGCGCCTCCTAATGACGATAGAACACTCAAATTGCGTCGAGATTCAATACATCGTTTTCCAGCCGACTTGTCTCCAAGGGGATATTGCTGTCTCGGGCACCATATGAGCCTTCTCCTGTGAGTCTAGATTTTCGAATCCGACGCAAAAATGATAGTGAATTGTAACGTTCAGCGCCTCCTAATGACGATGGAACACTCAAATTGCGTCGAGATTCAATACATCGTCTTCCAGCCGACTTGTCTCCAAGGGGATATTGCTGCCTCGGGCACCATATGTGCCTTCTCCTGAGAGTCTAGATTTTTGAATCCGACGCAAAAATGATAGTGAATTGTAACGTTCAGCGCATCCTAATGACGATAGAACACTCAAATTGCGTCGAGATTGATTACATCGTCCTCCAGCAGCTTTGTCTCCAAGGGGATATTGCTGCCTCGGGCACCAAATGGTCCGTCTCCTGTGAGTCTAGATTCTTGAATCAGACGCGAAAGTGATAGTTAATTGTAACGTTCAGGGCCTCCTAATGATGATGGAACACTCTAATTGCGTCGCGATTCAATACATCGTCCTTCAGCCGACTTGTCTCCAAGGGGAAATTGCTGTCTCGGGCATCATATGATCCTTTTCCTATGAGTAGATTTTCGAATCCGAGGCTAAAACGATAGTTAATTGTAAGGTTCAGCGCCTCCTAATGACGATGGAGCACTCAAATTGCGTCGAGAGTCAATACATCGTCCTCCAGCCGACTTGTCTCCAAGGGTCTATTGCTGACTCGGGCACCTTATGGTCGTTCTTCTGTGAGTCTACATTTTCGAATGCGACGCAAAAATGATAGTTAGCTGTAACGTTCAGCGCCTCCTAATGACGATGGAACACTCACATTGCGTCGAGATTCAATACATCGTCCTCCAGCCAACTTGCGTCCAAGGGGACATTGCTGCCTCGGGCACCAAAAGGTCCGTCTCCTGTGAGTCTAGATTCTTGAATCCGACGCGAAACCGATAGTTAATTGTAACGTTCAGGGCCTCCTAATGACGATGGAACACTCACATTGCGTCTAGATTCAATACATCGTCCTTCAGCCGACTTGTCTCCAAGGGGATATTGCTGTCTCGGGCACCATATGATCCTCCTCCTGTCAGTAGATTTTCGAATCCGACGCTAAAATGATAGTTAATTGTAACGTTCAGGGGCACCTAATGACGATGGAACACTCAAATTGCATCGTGATTCAATACATCGGCCTCCAGCCGACTTGTCTCCAGGGGATATTGCTGTCTCGGGCACCATATGAGCCCTCTCCTGAGAGTCTAGATTTTCGAATCCGACGCAAAAATGATAGTGAATTGTAACGTTCAGCGCCTCCTAATGACGATAGAACACTCAAATTGCGTCGAGATCCAATACATCGGCCTCCAGCCGACTTGTGTCCAAGGGGATATTAATGCCTCGGGCACCATATGGTCCTTCTCCTGTGAGTCTAGATTTTCGAATCCGACGCGAAACTGATAGTTAATTGTAACGTTCAGGGCCTCCTAATGACGATGGAGAACTCTAATTACGTCGCGATTCAATACATCGTCCTCCAGCGGACTGGTCTCCAAGGGGATATTGCTGCTTCGGGGACCTTATGGTCCGTCTCCAGTGAGCCTAGATTTTCGAATCCGACGAAAAACTGACAGTTAATTGTAACATTGATGGCCTCCAAATGACGATGGATAACTCAAATTGCGTCGAGAATCAATACGTCGGCCTCCAGCCGACTTGTCTCCAAGGGGATATTGTTGCCTCGGGCTTCATGTGGTCCGTCTCCTGTGAGTCTAGATTTTCGAATCCGATGCGAAACTGATAGTTAATTATAACGTTCAGGGCCTCCTAATGACGATGGAACACTCAAATTGCGTCGAGATTCAATACATCGGCATTAAGCCGACTTGTCTCCAGGAGTCTATTGCTGCCTCGGGCACCTTCTTGTCGTTCTGTGAGTCTAGATTTTCGAATCAGACGCAAAACAAATAGTTAATTGTAACGTTCAGGGCCTCCTAATGACGATGGAACACTCAAATTGTGTCGAGATTCAAAACAGCGGCCTCGAGCCGACTTGTCTCCAAGGGTCTACTGCTGCCTCGGGCACCCGATGGTCGTTCTCCTTTGAGTCTATGTTTTCGAATCCGAGGCAAAACAGATAGTTAATTGTAACGTTCAGGGCATCCTAATGACGAAGGAACACTCAAATTCGTCAAGATTTACTACATCGTCCTCCAGCTGACTTGTCTCCAAGGGGATATCGCTGCCTCGGGCACCACATGGTCCGTCTCCGGTGATTCTACGTTTTCGAATCCGACGCAAAACTTATAGTTAATTGTAACGTTCAGGGCCTCCTAATGACGATGGAGCACTCAAATTGCGTCGAGATTCAATACATCGGCCTCGAGCCGACTTGTCTCCATGGGTCTATTGCTGCCTCGGGCACCTTATGGTGGTTCTCCTGTGAGTCTAGATTTTCGAATCCGACGCAAAACAGATGGTTAATTGTGACGTTCAGGGCCTCCTAATAACGAAGGAACACTCAAATCTCGTCGAGATTCAATACATCGACCTCCAGCCGACTTGTCTACAAGGGGATATTGCTGCCTCGGGCTTGATGTGGTCCGTCTCCTGTGAGTCTAGATTTTCGAATCCGACGCAAAACTGATAGTTAATTGTAACGCTCAGGGCCTCTTAATGACGATGGAACATTCAAATTGCGTCGAGATTCAATACATCGGCCTCGAGCCGCCTTGTCACCATGGGTCTATTGCTGCCTCGGGCACCTTATGGTCGATCTCCTGTGAGTCTAGATTTTCGAATCCGACGCAAAACAGGTGGTTAATTGTTACGTTCAGGGCCTCCTAATGATTAAGGAACACTCAAATCGTGTCGAGATTCAATACATCGACCTCCAGCCGACTTGTCTACAAGGGGATATTGCTGCCTCGGGCTCGATGTGGTCCGTATCCTGTGAGTCTAGATTTTCGAATCCGACGCAAAACTGATAGTTAATTGTTACGTTCAGGGCCTCCTAATGACGATGGAGAACTCTAATTACGTCGCGATTCAATACATCGTCCACCAGCGGACTGGTCTCCAAGGGGATATTGCTGCTTCGGGCACCCTATGGTCCGTCTCCAGTGAGTCTAGATTTTCGAATCCGACGAAAAACTGACAGTTAATTGTAACATTCAGGGCCTCCTAATGACGATGGAACACTCAAATTGCGTCGAGAATCAATACATCGGCCTCCAGCCAACTTGTCTCCAAGGGAATATAGCTGCCTCGGGCTTCATGTGGTCCGTCTCCTGTGAGTCTAGATTTTCGAATCCGACGCGAAACTGATAGTTAATTGTAACGATCAGGGCCTCCTAATGACGATGGAACACTCAAATTGCGTCGAGAGTCAATTCGTCGACCTCCAGCTGACTTGTCTACAAGTGGATTTTGCTGCCTCCGGCTCCATGTGGTCCGTCTCCTGTGAGTCTACATTTTCGAATCCGACGCGAAACTGGTAGTTAATTTTAACGTTCAGGGCCTCCTAATGACGATAGAACACTCGCATCGCGTCTAGATTCAATACATCGTCCTTCAGCCGACTTGTCTCCAAGGGGATATTGCTGTCTCGGGCACCATATGAGCCTTATCCTGAGAGTCTAGATTTTCGAATCCGACGCAAAAATGATAGTTCATTGTAACGTTCAGCGCCTCCTAATGACGATGGAACACTCAAATTGCGTCGAGGGTCAATACATCGATCTCCAGCCGACTTGTCTACATGGGGATATTGATGCTTCGGGCTTCATGTGGTCCGTCTCCTGTGAGTCTAGATTTTCGAATCCGACGCGAAACTGATAGTTAATTGTAACGTTCAGGGCCTCCTAATGACGATGGAACACTCAAATTGCGTCGAGACTCAATACATCGGCATTCAGCCGACTTGTCTCCAAGAGTCTATTGTTGCCTCGGGCACCTTCTCATCGTACTCCTGTGAGTCTAGATTTTCGAATCCGACGCGAAACTGATAGTTAATTGTAACGTTCAGGGCCTCCTAATGAGGATGGAGCACTCTAATAACGTCGCGATTCAATACATCGTCCTCCAGCGGACTGGTCCATAAGGGGATATTGCTGCTTCGAGCACCGTGTGGTCCGTCTCCAGTGAGTCTAGAATTTCGAATCCGACGAAAAACTGACAGTTAATTGTAACATTCAGGGCCTCCTAATGACGATGCAACACTCAAATTGCGTCGAGAGTCAATTCATGGACCTCCAGCTGACTTGTCTACAAGGGGATTTTGCTGCCTCGGGCCCCATGAGGTCCATCTCCTGTGAGTCTACATTTTCGAATCCGACGCGAAACTGATAGTTAATTGTAACGTTCAGGCCTCCTAATGACGATGGAACACTCACGAAGCGTCTAGATTCAATACATCGTCATTCAGCCAACTTGTCTCCAAGGGGATTTTGTTGCCTCGGGCCTCATGTGGTCCGTCTCCTGTGAGTCTAGATTTTCGAATCCGATGCGAAACTGATAGTTAATTATAACGTTCAGGGCCTCCTAATGACGATGGAACACTCAAATTGCGTCGAGATTCAATACATCGGCATTAAGCCGACTTGTCTCCAAGAGTCTATTGCTGCCTCGGGCACCATCTTGTCGTTCTCCTGTGAGTCTAGATTTTCGAATCCGACGCAAAACAGATAGTTAATTGTAACGTTCAGGGCCTCCTAATGACGATGGAACACTCAAATTGTGTCGAGATTCAAAACAGCGGCCTCGAGCCGACTTGTCTCCAAGGGTCTATTGTTGCCTCGGGCACTTGATGGTCGTTCTCCTGTAAGTCTAGATTTTCTAATCCGACGCAAAACAGATAGTTAATTGTAACGTTCAGGGCATCCTAATGACGAAGGAACACTCAAATTCGTCGAGATTCACTACATCGTCCTCCAGCTGACTTGTCTCCAAGGGGATATCGCTGCCTCGGGCACCACATGGTCCGTCTCCGGTGATTCTACGTTTTCGAATCCGACGCAAAACTTATATATAATTGTAACGTTCAGGGCCTCCTAATGACGATGGAGCACTCAAATTCCGTCGAGATTCAATACATCGTCCTCCAGCCGATTTTTCTCTAAGGGGATATTGCTGCTTCGGCAACCAAATGGTCCGTCTCCTGTGTGTCTAGATATTTGAATCCGACGCGAAACTGATAGTTAATTGTAACGTTCAGGGCCTCCTAATGATGCTGGAAAACTCAAATTGCGGTGAGTATCAATACATCGTCCTTTAGCCGACTTGTCTCCAAGGGGATATTGCCGTCTCGGGCACCATATGATCCTTCTCCTGTGGGTAGATTTTCGAAACCGACGCAAAAATGATAGTTAATTGTAACGCTCAGCGCCTCCTAATGACGAAGGAACACTCAAATCGCGTCGAGATATATATCGTCCTTCAGCCGACTTTTCTCCAAGGGCATATTGCTGTCTCGTGCACCATTTGATCCTCCTCCTGTGAGTAGATTTTCGAATCCGACGCTAAAATGATAGTTAATTGTAACGTTCAGGGCATCCTAATGACGATGGAACACTCAAATTGTGTCAAAATTCAAAACAGCGGTCTCGAGCCGACTTGTCTCCATGGGTCTATTGCTGCCTCGGGCACCTTATGGTGGTTCTCCTGTGAGTCTAGATTTTCGAATCCGACGCAAAACAGATGGTTAATTGTGACGTTCAGGGCCTCCTAATGACGAAGGAACACTCAAATCGCGTCGAGATTCAATACATCGACCTCCAGCCGATTTGTCTACAAGGGGATATTGCTGCCTCGGGCTCGATGTGGTCCGTCTCCTGTGAGTCTAGATTTTCGAATCCGACGCGAAACTGATAGTTAATTGTAACGTTAAGGGCCTCCTAATGACGATGGAGAACTCTAATTACGTCGCGATTCAATACATCGTCCACCAGCGAACTGGTCACCAAGGGGACATTGCTGCTTCGGGCACCCTATGGTCCGTCTCCAGTGAGTCTAGATTTTCGAATCCGACGAAAAACTGACAGTTAATTGTAACATTCAGGGCCTCCTAATGACGAGGGAACACTCAAATTGCGTCGAGAATCAATACATCGGCCTCCAGCCAACTTGTCTCCAAGGGAATATAGCTGCCTCGGGCTTCATGTGGTCCGTCTCCTGTGAGTCTAGATTTTCGAATCCGACGCGAAACTGATAGTTAATTGTAACGATCAGGGCCTCCTAATGACGATGGAACACTCAAATTGCGTCGAGAGTCAATTCGTCGACCTCCAGCTGACTTGTCTACAAGTGGATTTTGCTGCCTCCGGCTCCATGTGGTCCGTCTCCTGTGAGTCTACATTTTCGAATCCGACGCGAAACTGGTAGTTAATTTTAACGTTCAGGGCCTCCTAATGACGATAGAACACTCGCATCGCGTCTAGATTCAATACATCGTCCTTCAGCCGACTTGTCTCCAAGGGGATATTGCTGTCTCGGGCACCATATGAGCCTTATCCTGAGAGTCTAGATTTTCGAATCCGACGCAAAAATGATAGTTCATTGTAACGTTTAGCGCCTCCTAATGACGATGGAACACTCAAATTGCGTCGAGGGTCAATACATCGATCTCCAGCCGACTTGTCTACATGGGGATATTGATGCTTCGGGCTTCATGTGGTCCGTCTCCTGTGAGTCTAGATTTTCGAATCCGACGCGAAACTGATAGTTAATTGTAACGTTCAGGGCCTCCTAATGACGATGGAACACTCAAATTGCGTCGAGACTCAATACATCGGCATTCAGCCGACTTGTCTCCAAGAGTCTATTGTTGCTTCGGGCACCTTCTGGTCGTACTCCTGTGAGTCTAGATTTTCGAATCCGACGCGAAACTGATAGTTAATTGTGACGTTCAGGGCCTCCTAATGAGGATGGAGCACTCTAATAACGTCGCGATTCAATACATCGTCCTCCAGCGGACTGGTCCATAAGGGGATATTGCTGCTTCGAGCACCGTGTGGTCCGTCTCCAGTGAGTCTAGAATTTCGAATCCGACGAAAAACTGACAGTTAATTGTAACATTCAGGGCCTCCTAATGACGATGCAACACTCAAATTGCGTCGAGAGTCAATTCATGGACCTCCAGCTGACTTGTCTACAAGGGGATTTTGCTGCCTCGGGCCCCATGAGGTCCATCTCCTGTGAGTCTACATTTTCGAATCCGACGCGAAACTGATAGTTAATTGTAACGTTCAGGCCTCCTAATGACGATGGAACACTCACGAAGCGTCTAGATTCAATACATCGTCATTCAGCCAACTTGTCTCCAAGGGGATTTTGTTGCCTCGGGCCTCATGTGGTCCGTCTCCTGTGAGTCTAGATTTTCGAATCCGATGCGAAACTGATAGTTAATTATAACGTTCAGGGCCTCCTAATGACGATGGAACACTCAAATTGCGTCGAGATTCAATACATCGGCATTAAGCCGACTTGTCTCCAAGAGTCTATTGCTGCCTCGGGCACCTTCTTGTCGTTCTCCTGTGAGTCTAGATTTTCGAATCCGACGCAAAACAGATAGTTAATTGTAACGTTCAGGGCCTCCTAATGACGATGGAACACTCAAATTGTGTCGAGATTCAAAACAGCGGCCTCGAGCCGACTTGTCTCCAAGGGTCTATTGTTGCCTCGGGCACTTGATGGTCGTTCTCCTGTAAGTCTAGATTTTCTAATCCGACGCAAAACAGATAGTTAATTGTAACGTTCAGGGCATCCTAATGACGAAGGAACACTCAAATTCGTCGAGATTCACTACATCGTCCTCCAGCTGACTTGTCTCCAAGGGGATATCGCTGCCTCGGGCACCACATGGTCCGTCTCCGGTGATTCTACGTTTTCGAATCCGACGCAAAACTTATATATAATTGTAACGTTCAGGGCCTCCTAATGACGATGGAGCACTCAAATTCCGTCGAGATTCAATACATCGTACTCCAGCCGATTTTTCTCCAAGGGGATATTGCTGCTTCGGCAACCAAATGGTCCGTCTCCTGTGTGTCTAGATATTTGAATCCGACGCGAAACTGATAGTTAATTGTAACGTTCAGGGCCTCCTAATGATGATGGAAAACTCAAATTGCGGTGAGTATCAATACATCGTCCTTTAGCCGACTTGTCTCCAAGGGGATATTGCCGTCTCGGGCACCATATGATCCTTCTCCTGTGGGTAGATTTTCGAAACCGACGCAAAAATGATAGTTAATTGTAACGCTCAGCGCCTCCTAATGACGAAGGAACACTCAAATCGCGTCGAGATATATATCGTCCTTCAGCCGACTTTTCTCCAAGGGCATATTGCTGTCTCGGGCACCATATGATCCTCCTCCTGTGAATAGATTTTCGAATCCGACTCTAAAATGATAGTTAATTGTAACGTTCAGGGCCTCCTATTGACGATGGAGCACTCAAATTGCGTCGAGATTCAATACATCGGCCACGAGCCGACTTGTCTCCATGGTTCTATTGCTGCCGCGGGCACCTTATGGTGGTTCTCCTGTGAGTCTAGATTTTCGAATCCGACGCAAAACAGATGGTTAATTGTGACGTTCAGGGCCTCCTATTGACGAAGGAACACTCAAATCGCGTCGAGATTTAATACATCGACCTAGAGCCGACTGGTCTACAAGGGGATATTGCTGCCTCGGGCTCGATGTGGTCCGTCTCCTGTGAGTTTAGATTTTCGAATCCGACGCTAAACTGATAGTTAATTGTAACGCTCAAGGCCTCCTAATGACGATGGAACACTCAAATTGCGTCGAGATTCAATACATCGGCCTCGAGCAGCCTTGTCACCATGGGTCTATTGCGGCCTCGGGCACCTTATGGTCGTTCTACTGTGACTCTAGATTTTCGAATCCGACGCAAAACAGATGGTTAATTGTTACGTTCAGGGCCTCCTAACGACGAAGGTTCGCTCAAATCGCGGCGAGATTCAATACATCGACCTCCAGCCGACTTGTCTACAAGGGGATATTGCTGCCTCGGGCTCGATGTGGTCCGTATCCTGTGAGTCTAGATCTTCGAATCCGACGCAAAACTGATAGTTAATTGTAACGTTCAGGACCTCCTAATGACGATGGAGAACTCTAAGTACGTCACGATTCAGTACATCGTCCTCCAGCGGACTGGTCTCCAAGGGGATAATGCTGCTTCGGGCACCCTATGGTCCGTCCCCAGTGAGTCTAGATTTTCGAATCCGGCGAAAAACTGACAGTTAATTGTAACATTCAGGGCCTCCTAATGACAATAGAACACTCAAATTGCGTCGAGATTCAATACATCGGCCTCCAGGAAACTTGTCTCCAAGGGGATATTGCTGCCTCGGGCACCATATGGTCCGTCTCCTGTGACTAGATTTTCGAATCCGACGCAAAAATGATAGTTCATTGTAACGTTCAGCGCCTCCTAATGACGATGGAACGCTCAAATTGCGTCGAGATTCAATACATCGGCATTCAGCCGACTTGTCTCCAAGAGTCTATTGCTGCTTCTCCTGTGAGTCTTGATTTTCGAATCCGACGCAAAAATAATAGTGAATTGTAACGTTCAGCGCCTCCTAATGACGATAGAACACTCAAATTGCGTCGAGATTGAATACATCGTCCTCCAGCCGATTTGTCTCCAAGGGGATATTCCTGCCTCGGGCACCAAATGGACCGTCTCCTGTGAGTCTAGATTTTCAATTCCGACGGGAAACTGATAGTTAATTGTAACGTTCAGGGCCTCCTAATGTCGATGGAACACTCATATTGCGGTGAGATTCGATACATCGTCCTTCAGCCGACTTGTCTCCAAGGGGATATTGCTGTCTCGGGCACCATATGATCCCTCTCCTGTGTGTGGATTTTCGAAACCAACGCTAAAATAATAGTTAATTGTAACGTTCAGGGCCTCCTAATGACGATGGAACACTCAAATTGCGTCGAGAGTCAATACATCGTCCAGCAGTCGACTTGTCTCCAAGGGTCTATTGCGGCCTCGGGCACCTTATGGTCGTTCTCCTGTGAGTCTAGATTTTCGAATCCGACGCAAGAATGATAGCTAATTGTAACGTTCAGCGCCTCCTAATGACGATGGAACACTCAAATTGCGTGGAGAGTCAATACATCGACCTCCAGCCGACTTGTCTACAAGGGGATATTGCTGCCTCGGGCTCCATGTGGTTCGTCTCTTGTGACTCTACATTTTCGAATCCGACGCGAAACTGATAGTTAATTGTAACGTTCATGGCCTCCTAATGACGATGGAACACTCAAATTGCGTCAAGATTCAATACATCGTCCTTCAGCCGACTTGTCACCAAGAGTCTATTGCTGCCTCTTGCATCTTATGGTCGCTCTCCGGTGTGTCTAGATTTTTGAATCCGGCACAAAACAGGTAATTAATTGTAACGTTCAGCGCCTCCTAATGACTATGGAACACTCAAATTGCGTCGAGAGTCAATACATCGACCTCCAACCGACTTGTCTACAAGGGGATATTGCTGCCTCGGGCTCCATGTGGCCCGTCTCCTGTGAGTCTACATTTTCGTATCCGACGCGAAACTGATAGTTAATTGTAACGCTCAAGGCCTCCTAATGACGATGGAACACTCAAATTGCGTCGAGATTCAATACATCGTCCTTCAGCCGACTTGTCTCCAAGAGTCTATTGCTGCCTCGGGCACCTTGTAGTCGTCCTCCGGTGAGTCTAGAATTTCGAATCCGGCGCAAAACAGATAGTTAATTGTAACGTTCAGCGGCTCCTAATGACGGTGGAACACTCAAATTGCGTCGAGATTCAGTACATCGTCCTCGAGCCGATTTGTCTCCATGGGTCCATTGCTGCCTCGGGCACCTTATGGCCGTTCTCCTGTGAGTCTAGATTTTCGAATCCGTAGGATAACTGATAGTTAATTGTAACGTTCGGCGCCTCCTAATGACGATTGAACACTCACATTGCGTCGAGATTCAATACATCGTCCTCCAGCCGACTTGTGTCCAAGGGGATATTGCTGCGTCGGGCACCATATGGTCCTTCTGCTGTGAGTCTAGATTTTCGAATCCGACGCGAAACTGATAGTTAATTGTAACGTTCATGGCCTCCTAATGACGATGTAGCACTCTACTTACGTCGCGATTCAATACATCGTCCTCCAGCGGACTGGCCACCAAGTAGATATTGCTGCGTCGGGCACCTTATTGTCCGACTCCAGTGAGTCTAGATTTTCGAATCCGACGAAAAACTGATAGTTAATTGTAACATTCAGGGCCTCCTAGTTACGATGGAACACTCAAATTGCGTCGCGATCCAATACAACGTCCCCTAGCCGACTTGTCTCCAAGTGTCTATTGATGCCTGGGGCACCATATGATCGTTCTCCTGTGAGTCTAGATTTTCGAATCCGACGGAAAACACATAGTTAATTGTGACGATCAGGGCCTCCTAATGACGATGGAACACTCAAATTGCGTCGCGATTCAATACATCGTCCTCCAGCGGACTGGTCTCCAAGGGGATATTGCTGCATCGGGCACCCCTGCGAGTCTAGATTTTCGAATCCGACGTAAAACTGATAGTTAATTGTTACATTCAGGGCCTCCTAATGACGATGGAACACTCAAATTGCGTCGAGAGTCAATACATCGACCTCCAACCGACTTGTCTACAAGGGGATATTGCTGCCTCGGGCTCGATGTGGTCCGCCTCCTGTGAGTCTAGTTTTTCAAATCCGACGCAAAACTGATAGTTAATTGTATCATTTAAGGGCCTCCTAATGACGATGGAGCACTCAAATTGCGTCGTAATTCAATACATCGTCCTCCAGCGGACTGGTCTCCATGGGGATATTGCTGCCTCGGGCACCTAATGGTCCGTCTCCAGTGAGTCTAGAATTTCGAACCCGACGCAAAACTGATTGTTAATTGTAACGTTCAAAGGCACCTATTGACGATGGACCACTCAAATTGCGTCGAGATTCAATACATCGTCCTCCAGCCGACTTGTCTCCAAGGGTGTATTGCTGTCTCGGGCACCTTATGGTCGTTCTCCTGTGAGTCTAGATTTTCGATACCGACGCATAACTGATATTTAATTGTAACGTTCAGCGCCTCCTAATGACGATGGAATATTCATTTTGCGTCGAGAATCAATACATCGTCCTCCAGCCGACTTGTGTCCAAGGGGATATTGCTGCCTCGGGCACCACATGGTCCGTCTCCGGTGATTCTACGTTTTCGAATCCGACGCAAAACTGATAGTTAATTGTAACGTTCAGGGCCTCCTAATGACGATGGAAAACTCAAATTGCGTCGCGATTCAATACATCGTCCTCCAGCGGACTGGTCTCCAAGATGATATTGCTGCCTCGGGCACCAATTGGTCCGTCTCCTGTGAGGTTAGATTTTTGAATCCGACGAAAAACTGATTGTTAATTGTAACAGTCAGGGTCTCCTAGATACGATGGAACACTCAAATTGCGTCGAGAGTCAATACATCGATCTCCAGCCGACTTGTCTACAAGGGGATATTGCTGCCTCGGGCTTCATGTGGTCCCTCTCCTGTGAGTCTAGATTTTCGAATCCGACGCGAAACTGATAGTTAATTGTAACGTTCAGGGCCTCCTAATGACGATGGAACACTCAAATTACGTCGAGACTCAATACATCGGCATTCAGCTAACTCGTCTCCAAGAATCTATTGCTGCCTCGGGCACCTTATGGTCGTTCTCCTGTGAGTCTTGATATTCGAATCCGACGCAAAACAGATAGTTAATTGTAACGTTCAGGGCCTCCTAATGACGAAGGAACACTCAAATTGCGTCGAGATTCACTACATCGTTCTCCAGCCGACTTGTCTCCAAGGGTCTATTGCTGCCTCGGCCTCCTCATGATCGTTCTCCTGTGGGTCTAGATTTTCGAACCCGACACAAAATTGATAGTTAATTAGAACTTTCAGGGGCACCTATTGACGATGGAACACTCAAATTGCGTCGAGATTCAATACATCGTCCTCCAGCCGACTTGTCTCCAACTGTCTATTGATGCCTCGGGCACCTTATGGTCGTTCTCCTGTGAGTCTAGAATTTCGAATCCGACGCAAAAATGACAGTTAATTGTATTTTTCAGGGCCTCCCAATGACGATGGAACACTCAAATTGCGTCGAGATTCAATACATCGGCCTCCAGCCGACTTGTCTCCAAGGGTCTGCTGCTGCCTCTGGCACCTTATGGTCGTTCTCCTGTGAGTCTAGATTTTCGAAACCGACGCATAACTGATATTTAATTGTAACGTTCAGCGCCTCCTAATGACGATGGAACACTCAATTTGCGTCGAGAATCAAAACATCGTCCTCCAGCCGACTTGTGTCCAAGGGGATATTGCTGCCTCGGGCACCAATTGGTCCGTCTCCTGTGAGTCTAGATTTTTGAATCCGACGAAAAACTGATTGTTAATTGTAACATTCAGGGCCTCCTAGTTACGATGGAACACTCAAACCGCGTCGAGAGTCAATACATCGATCTCCAGCCGACTTGTCTACAAGGGGATACTGCTGCCTCGGGCTTCATGTGGTCCCTCTCCTGTGAGTCTAGATTTTCGAATCCGACGCGAAACTGATAGTTAATTGTAACGTTCAGGGCCTCCTAATGACGATGGAACACTCAAATTACGTCGAGATTCAATACATCGGCATTCAGCTAACTCGTCTCCAAAAATTTATTGCTGCCTCGGGCACCTTATGGTCGTTCTCCTGTGAGTCTAGATTTTCGAATCCGACGCGAAACTGATAGTTAATTGTAACGTTCAGGGCCTCCTAATGACGATGGAACACTCAAATTGCGTCGAGATTCAATACATCGTCCTTCAGCCGACTTGTCTCCAAGGGTCTATTGCTGCCACGGGCACGAAATGGTCCGTTTCCTGTGAGCCTAGATTTTCGAATCCGACGCAAAACTGATAATTAATTGTAAAGTTCAGGGACTCCTAATTACGATGGAGCACTCAAATTGCGTCGTGATTCAATACATCGACCTCCAGCAGACTGGTCTCCATGGGGATATTGCAGCCTCGGGCACCTAATGGTCCGTCTCCAGTGAGTCTAGAATTTCGAACCCGACGCAAAACTGATTGTTGATTGTAACGTTCAGAGGCCTCCATTGACGATGGAACACTCAAATTGCGTCGAGATTCAATACATCGTCCTCCAGCCGACTTGTCTCCAAGGGTCTATTGCTGCCTCATGCACCTTATGGTCGTTCTCCTGTGAGTCTAGAATTTCGAATCCGACGCAAAAATGATAGTTAATTGCAACGTTCAGGGCCTCCCAATGACGATGGAACACTCAAATTGCGTCGAGATTCAATCCATCGGCCTCCAGCCGAATTGTCTCCAATGGTCTTTTGCTGCCTCTGGCACCTTATGGTCGTTCTCCTGTGAGTCTAGATTTTCGAAACCGACGCATAACTGATATTTAATTGTAACGTTCAGCGCCTTCTAATGACGATGGAACACTCATTTTGCGTCGAGAATCAATACATCGTCCTCCAGCCGACTTGTGTCCAAGGGGGTATTGCTGCCTCGGGCACCAAATGGTCCGTCTCCTGTGAGTCTAGATTTTTGAATCCGACGAAAAACTGATAGTTAATTGTAACATTCAGGGCCTCCTAGTTACGATGGAACACTCAAATTGCGTCGAGAGTCAATACATCGATCTCCAGCCGACTTGTCTACAAGGGGATATTGCTGCCTCGGGCTTCATGTGGTCCCTCTCCTGTGAGTCTAGATTTTCGAATCCGACACGAAACTGATAGTTAATTGTAACGTTCAGGGCCTCCTAACGACGATGGAACACTCAAATTGCATCGAGACCCAATACATCGGCATTCAGCTAACTCGTTTCCAAGAATCTATTGCTGCCTTGGGCACCTTATTGTCGTTCTCCTGTGAGTCTAGATATTCGAATCCGACGCAGAACAGATAGTTAATTGTAGCGTTCAGGGCCTCCTAATGACGATGGAACACTCAAATTGCGTCGAGATTCACTACATCGTTCTCCAGCCGACTTGTCTCCAACGGGATATCGCTGCCTCGGGCACCTCATGGTCCGTCTCCGGTGATTCTACGTTTTCGAATCCGACGCAAAACTGATAGTTAACTGTAACGTTCAGGGCCTCCTAATGACGATGGAAAACTCAAATTGCGTCGCGATTCAATACATCGTCCTCCAGCGGACTGGTCTCCAAGATGATATTGCTGCTTCGGGCACCTAATGGTCCGTCTCCAGTATGCCTAGATTTTCGAATCCGACGAAAAACTGATAGTTAATTGTAACATTCAGGGCCTCCTAATGACGATGGAACACTCAAATTGCGTCGCGATCCAATACATCGTCCACCAGCCGACTTCTCTCCAAGGGTCTATTGCTGCCTCGGGCACCTTATGATCGTTCTCCTGTGGGTCTAGATTTTCGAACCCGACACAAAATTGATAGTTAATTATAACTTTTAGGGCCACCTAATGACGATGGAACACTCAAATTGCGTCGCGATTCAATACATCGGCCTCCAGCCGACTTGTCTCCAAGGGGATATTGCTGTCTCGGGCACCATATGATCCTTCTCCTGTGAGTCTAGATTTTCGAATCCGACACAAAAAAGATAGTGAATTGTAACGTTCAGGGCCTCGTAATGTCGATGGAGCACTCAAATTGCGTCGCGATTCAATTCATCGTCCTCCAGAGGACTGGTCTCCAAGGGGATATAGCCTCGGGCACCTTATGATCGTTCACCTGTGAGTCTAGATTTTCGAACCCGACGCAAAACTGATAGTTAATTGTAACGCACAGGGCCACCTAATGACGATGGAACACTCAAATTGCGTCGAGATTCAATACATCGGCATCCAGCCGACTTGTCTCCAAGGGGATATTGCTGTCTCCGGCACAATATGATCCTTCTCCTGTGAGTCTTGATTTTAGAATCCGGCGCCAAAATGATAGTGAATTGTAATGTTCAGCGCCTCCTAATGACTATAGAACACTCAAATTGTGTCGAGATTCAATTCATCGTCCTTCAGCCGACTTGTCTCCAAGGGGATATTACTGCCTCGGGCACCGAATGGTCCGTCTCCTGTGCGTCTAGATTTTTGAATCCGACGCGAAACTGATAGTTAATTGTAACGTTCAGAGCCTCCAAATGACGATGGAACACTCAAATTGCGTCGAGATTCAATACATCGGCCTCGAGCCGACTTGTCTCCATGTGTCTATTGCTGCCTCGGGCACCTTATGATTGTTCTCATGTGAGTCTAGATTTTCGAATCCGACGCAAAACTGATAGTTAATTGTAACATTCGGGGCCTCCTAATAACGATGGAACACTCAAATTGCGTCAAGATTCAATACATCGTCCTTCAGCCGACTTGTCACCAAGAGTCTATTGCTGCCTCTTGCATCTTATGGTCGCTCTCCGGTGTGTCTAGATTTTTGAATCCGGCACAAAACAGATAATTAATTGTAACGTTCAGCGCCTCCTAATGACTATGGAACACTCAAATTGCGTCGAGAGTCAATACATCGACCTCCAACCGACTTGTCTACAAGGGGATATTGCTGCCTCGGGCTCCATGTGTACCGTCTCCTGTGAGTCTACATTTTCGTATCCGACGCGAAACTGATAGTTAATTGTAACGTTCAAGGCCTCCTAATGACGATGGAACACTCAAATTGCGTCGAGATTCAATACATCGTCCTTCAGCCGACTTGTCTCCAAGAGTCTATTGCTGCCTCGGGCACCTTGTAGTCGTTCTCCGGTGAGTCTAGATTTTCGAATCCGGCGCAAAACAGATAGTTAATTGTAACGTTCAGCGGCTCCTAATGACGGTGGAACACTCAAATTGCGTCGAGATTCAGTACATCGTCCTCGAGCCGATTTGTCTCCATGGGTCCATTGCTGCCTCGGGCACCTTATGGCCGTTCTCCTGTGAGTCTAGATTTTCGAATCCGTAGGATAACTGATAGTTAATTGTAACGTTCGGCGCCTCCTAATGACGATTGAACACTCACATTGCGTCGAGATTCAATACATCGTCATCCAGCCGACTTGTGTCCAAGGGGATATTGCTGCGTCGGGCACCATATGGTCCTTCTGCTGTGAGTCTAGATTTTCGAATCCGACGCGAAACTGATAGTTAATTGTAACGTTCATGGCCTCCCAATGACGATGGAACACTCAAATTGCGTCGAGATTCAATCCATCGGCCTCCAGCCGAATTGTCTCCAATGGTCTTTTGCTGCCTCTGGCACCTTATGGTCGTTCTCCTGTGAGTCTAGATTTTCGAAACCGACGCATAACTGATATTTAATTGTAACGTTCAGCGCCTTCTAATGACGATGGAACACTCATTTTGCGTCGAGAATCAATACATCGTCCTCCAGCCGACTTGTGTCCAAGGGGATATTGCTGCCTCGGGCACCAAATGGTCCGTCTCCTGTGAGTCTAGATTTTTGAATCCGACGAAAAACTGATAGTTAATTGTAACATTCAGGGCCTCCTAGTTACGATGGAACACTCAAATTGCGTCGAGAGTCAATACATCGATCTCCAGCCGACTTGTCTACAAGGGGATATTGCTGCCTCGGGCTTCATGTGGTCCCTCTCCTGTGAGTCTAGATTTTCGAATCCGACACGAAACTGATAGTTAATTGTAACGTTCAGGGCCTCCTAACGACGATGGAACACTCAAATTGCATCGAGACCCAATACATCGGCATTCAGCTAACTCGTTTCCAAGAATCTATTGCTGCCTTGGGCACCTTATTGTCGTTCTCCTGTGAGTCTAGATATTCGAATCCGACGCAGAACAGATAGTTAATTGTAGCGTTCAGGGCCTCCTAATGACGATGGAACACTCAAATTGCGTCGAGATTCACTACATCGTTCTCCAGCCGACTTGTCTCCAACGGGATATCGCTGCCTCGGGCACCTCATGGTCCGTCTCCGGTGATTCTACGTTTTCGAATCCGACGCAAAACTGATAGTTAACTGTAACGTTCAGGGCCTCCTAATGACGATGGAAAACTCAAATTGCGTCGCGATTCAATACATCGTCCTCCAGCGGACTGGTCTCCAAGATGATATTGCTGCTTCGGGCACCTAATGGTCCGTCTCCAGTATGCCTAGATTTTCGAATCCGACGAAAAACTGATAGTTAATTGTAACATTCAGGGCCTCCTAATGACGATGGAACACTCAAATTGCGTCGCGATCCAATACATCGTCCACCAGCCGACTTCTCTCCAAGGGTCTATTGCTGCCTCGGGCACCTTATGATCGTTCTCCTGTGGGTCTAGATTTTCGAACCCGACACAAAATTGATAGTTAATTATAACTTTTAGGGCCACCTAATGACGATGGAACACTCAAATTGCGTCGCGATTCAATACATCGGCCTCCAGCCGACTTGTCTCCAAGGGGATATTGCTGTCTCGGGCACCATATGATCCTTCTCCTGTGAGTCTAGATTTTCGAATCCGACACAAAAAAGATAGTGAATTGTAACGTTCAGGGCCTCGTAATGTCGATGGAGCACTCAAATTGCGTCGCGATTCAATTCATCGTCCTCCAGAGGACTGGTCTCCAAGGGGATATAGCCTCGGGCACCTTATGATCGTTCACCTGTGAGTCTAGATTTTCGAACCCGACGCAAAACTGATAGTTAATTGTAACGCACAGGGCCACCTAATGACGATGGAACACTCAAATTGCGTCGAGATTCAATACATCGGCATCCAGCCGACTTGTCTCCAAGGGGATATTGCTGTCTCCGGCACAATATGATCCTTCTCCTGTGAGTCTTGATTTTAGAATCCGGCGCCAAAATGATAGTGAATTGTAATGTTCAGCGCCTCCTAATGACTATAGAACACTCAAATTGTGTCGAGATTCAATTCATCGTCCTTCAGCCGACTTGTCTCCAAGGGGATATTACTGCCTCGGGCACCGAATGGTCCGTCTCCTGTGCGTCTAGATTTTTGAATCCGACGCGAAACTGATAGTTAATTGTAACGTTCAGAGCCTCCAAATGACGATGGAACACTCAAATTGCGTCGAGATTCAATACATCGGCCTCGAGCCGACTTGTCTCCATGTGTCTATTGCTGCCTCGGGCACCTTATGATTGTTCTCATGTGAGTCTAGATTTTCGAATCCGACGCAAAACTGATAGTTAATTGTAACATTCGGGGCCTCCTAATAACGATGGAACACTCAAATTGCGTCAAGATTCAATACATCGTCCTTCAGCCGACTTGTCACCAAGAGTCTATTGCTGCCTCTTGCATCTTATGGTCGCTCTCCGGTGTGTCTAGATTTTTGAATCCGGCACAAAACAGATAATTAATTGTAACGTTCAGCGCCTCCTAATGACTATGGAACACTCAAATTGCGTCGAGAGTCAATACATCGACCTCCAACCGACTTGTCTACAAGGGGATATTGCTGCCTCGGGCTCCATGTGTACCGTCTCCTGTGAGTCTACATTTTCGTATCCGACGCGAAACTGATAGTTAATTGTAACGTTCAAGGCCTCCTAATGACGATGGAACACTCAAATTGCGTCGAGATTCAATACATCGTCCTTCAGCCGACTTGTCTCCAAGAGTCTATTGCTGCCTCGGGCACCTTGTAGTCGTTCTCCGGTGAGTCTAGATTTTCGAATCCGGCGCAAAACAGATAGTTAATTGTAACGTTCAGCGGCTCCTAATGACGGTGGAACACTCAAATTGCGTCGAGATTCAGTACATCGTCCTCGAGCCGATTTGTCTCCATGGGTCCATTGCTGCCTCGGGCACCTTATGGCCGTTCTCCTGTGAGTCTAGATTTTCGAATCCGTAGGATAACTGATAGTTAATTGTAACGTTCGGCGCCTCCTAATGACGATTGAACACTCACATTGCGTCGAGATTCAATACATCGTCATCCAGCCGACTTGTGTCCAAGGGGATATTGCTGCGTCGGGCACCATATGGTCCTTCTGCTGTGAGTCTAGATTTTCGAATCCGACGCGAAACTGATAGTTAATTGTAACGTTCATGGCCTCCCAATGACGATGGAACACTCAAATTGCGTCGAGATTCAATCCATCGGCCTCCAGCCGAATTGTCTCCAATGGTCTTTTGCTGCCTCTGGCACCTTATGGTCGTTCTCCTGTGAGTCTAGATTTTCGAAACCGACGCATAACTGATATTTAATTGTAACGTTCAGCGCCTTCTAATGACGATGGAACACTCATTTTGCGTCGAGAATCAATACATCGTCCTCCAGCCGACTTGTGTCCAAGGGGATATTGCTGCCTCGGGCACCAAATGGTCCGTCTCCTGTGAGTCTAGATTTTTGAATCCGACGAAAAACTGATAGTTAATTGTAACATTCAGGGCCTCCTAGTTACGATGGAACACTCAAATTGCGTCGAGAGTGAATACATCGATCTCCAGCCGACTTGTCTACAAGGGGATATTGCTGCCTCGGGCATCATGTGGTCCCTCTCCTGTGAGTCTAGATTTTCGAATCCGACACGAAACTGATAGTTAATTGTAACGTTCAGGGCCTCCTAATGACGATGGAACACTCAAATTGCATCGAGACCCAATACATCGGCATTCAGCTAACTCGTTTCCAAGAATCTATTGCTGCCTCGGGCACCTTATTGTCGTTCTCCTGTGAGTCTAGATATTCGAATCCGACGCAGAACAGATAGTTAATTGTAGCGTTCAGGGCCTCCTAATGACGATGGAACACTCAAATTGCGTCGAGATTCACTACATCGTTCTCCAGCCGACTTGTCTCCAACGGGATATCGCTGCCTCGGGCACCTCATGGTCCGTCTCCGGTGATTCTACGTTTTCGAATCCGACGCAAAACTGATAGTTAACTGTAACGTTCAGGGCCTCCTAATGACGATGGAAAACTCAAATTGCGTCGCGATTCAATACATCGTCCTCCAGCGGACTGGTCTCCAAGATGATATTGCTGCTTCGGGCACCTAATGGTCCGTCTCCAGTATGCCTAGATTTTCGAATCCGACGAAAAACTGATAGTTAATTGTAACATTCAGGGCCTCCTAATGACGATGGAACACTCAAATTGCGTCACGATCCAATACATCGTCCACCAGCCGACTTCTCTCCAAGGGTCTATTGCTGCCTCGGGCACCTTATGATCGTTCTCCTGTTGGTCTAGATTTTCGAACCCGACACAAAATTGATAGTTAATTATAACTTTTAGGGCCACCTAATGACGATGGAACACTCAAATTGCGTCGCGATTCAATACATCGGCCTCCAGCCGACTTGTCTCCAAGGGGATATTGCTGTCTCGGGCACCATATGATCCTTCTCCTGTGAGTCTAGATTTTCGAATCCGACACAAAAATGATAGTGAATTGTAACGTTCAGGGCCTCGTAATGTCGATGGAGCACTCAAATTGCGTCGCGATTCAATTCATCGTCCTCCAGAGGACTGGTCTCCAAGGGGATATAGCCTCGGGCACCTTATGATCGTTCACCTGTGAGTCTAGATTTTCGAACCCGACGCAAAACTGATAGTTAATTGTAACGCACAGGGCCACCTAATGACGATGGAACACTCAAATTGCGTCGAGATTCAATACATCGGCATCCAGCCGACTTGTCTCCAAGGGGATATTGCTGTCTCCGGCACAATATGATCCTTCTCCTGTGAGTCTTGATTTTAGAATCCGGCGCCAAAATGATAGTGAATTGTAATGTTCAGCGCCTCCTAATGACTATAGAACACTCAAATTGTGTCGAGATTCAATTCATCGTCCATCAGCCGACTTGTCTCCAAGGGGATATTACTGCCTCGGGCACCGAATGGTCCGTCTCCTGTGCGTCTAGATTTTTGAATCCGACGCGAAACTGATAGTTAATTGTAACGTTCAGAGCCTCCAAATGACGATGGAACACTCAAATTGCGTCGAGATTCAATACATCGGCCTCGAGCCGACTTGTCTCCATGTGTCTATTGCTGCCTCGGGCACCTTATGATTGTTCTCAGGTGAGTCTAGATTTTCGAATCCGACGCAAAACTGATAGTTAATTGTAACATTCGGGGCCTCCTAATAACGATGGAACACTCAAATTGCGTCAAGATTCAATACATCGTCCTTCAGCCGACTTGTCACCAAGAGTCTATTGCTGCCTCTTGCATCTTATGGTCGCTCTCCGGTGTGTCTAGATTTTTGAATCCGGCACAAAACAGATAATTAATTGTAACGTTCAGCGCCTCCTAATGACTATGGAACACTCAAATTGCGTCGAGAGTCAATACATCGACCTCCAACCGACTTGTCTACAAGGGGATATTGCTGCCTCGGGCTCCATGTGGCCCGTCTCCTGTGAGTCTACATTTTCGTATCCGACGCGAAACTGATAGTTAATTGTAACGTTCAAGGCCTCCTAATGACGATGGAACACTCAAATTGCGTCGAGATTCAATACATCGTCCTTCAGCCGACTTGTCTCCAAGAGTCTATTGCTGCCTCGGGCACCTTGTAGTCGTTCTCCGGTGAGTCTAGATTTTCGAATCCGGCGCAAAACAGATAGTTAATTGTAACGTTCAGCGGCTCCTAATGACGGTGGAACACTCAAATTGCGTCGAGATTCAGTACATCGTCCTCGAGCCGATTTGTCTCCATGGGTCCATTGCTGCCTCGGGCACCTTATGGCCGTTCTCCTGTGAGTCTAGATTTTCGAATCCGTAGGATAACTGATAGTTAATTGTAACGTTCGGCGCCTCCTAATGACGATTGAACACTCACATTGCGTCGAGATTCAATACATCGTCATCCAGCCGACTTGTGTCCAAGGGGATATTGCTGCGTCGGGCACCATATGGTCCTTCTGCTGTGAGTCTAGATTTTCGAATCCGACGCGAAACTGATAGTTAATTGTAACGTTCATGGCCTCCTAATTACGATGTAGCACTCTACTTACGTCGCGATTCAATACATCGTCCTCCAGCGGACTGGTCCCCAAGTAGATATTGCTGCGTCGGGCACCTTATTGTCCGACTCCAGTGAGTCTAGATTTTCGAATCCGACGAAAAACTGATAGTTAATTGTAACATTCAGGGCCTCCTAGTTACGATGGAACACTCAAATTGCGTCGCGATCCAATACAACGTCCCCTAGCCGACTTGTCTCCAAGGGTCTATTGATGCCTGGGGCACCATATGATCGTTCTCCTGTGAGTCTAGATTTTCGAATCCGACGGAAAACACATTGTTAATTGTGACGATCAGGGCCTCCTAATGACGATGGAGCACTCAAATTGCGTCGCGATTCAATACATCGTCCTCCAGCGGACTGGTCTCCAAGGGGATATTGCTGCATCGGGCACCCCTGCGAGTCTAGATTTTCGAATCCGACGTAAAACTGATAGTTAATTGTTACATTCAGGGCCTCCTAATGACGATGGAACACTCAAATTGCGTCGAGAGTCAATACATCGACCTCCAACCGACTTGTCTACAAGGGGATATTGCTGCCTCGGGCTCGATGTGGTCCGCCTCCTGTGAGCCTAGTTTTTCAAATCCGACGCAAAACTGATAGTTAATTGTATCATTTAAGGGCCTCCTAATGACGATAGAGCACTCAAATTGCGTCGTAATTCAATACATCGTCCTCCAGCGGACTGGTCTCCATGGGGATATTGCTTCCTCGGGCACCTAATGGTCCGTCTCCAGTGAGTCTAGAATTTCGAACCCGACGCAAAACTGATTGTTAATTGTAACGTTCAGGTACACCTATTGACGATGGACCACTCAAATTGCGTCGAGATTCAATACATCGTCCTCCAGGCGACTTGTCTCCAAGGGTGTATTGCTGTCTCGGGCACCTTATGGTCGTTCTCCTGTGAGTCTAGATTTTCGATACCGACGCATAACTGATATTTAATTGTAACGTTCAGCGCCTCCTAATGACGATGGAATACTCATTTTGCGTCGAGAATCAATACATCGTCCTCCAGCCGACTTGTGTCCAAGGGATATTGCTGCCTCGGGCACCAATTGGTCCGTCTCCTGTGAGTCTAGATTTTTTAATCCGACGAAAAACTGATAGTTAATTGTAACATTCAGGGCCTCCTAGTTACGATGGAACACTCAAATTGCGTCCAGAGTCAATACATCGATCTCCAGCCGACTTGTCTACAAGGGGATATTGCTGATTCGGGCTTCATGTGGTCCCTCTTCCGTGAATCTACATTTTCGAATCCAACGCGAAACTGATAGTTAATTGTAACGTTCAGGGCCTCCTAATGTCGATGGAACACTCAAATTGCGTCGAGATTCAATACATCGGCATTCAGCTAACTCGTCTCCCAGAATCTATTGCTGCCTCGGGCACCTTATGGTCGTTCTCCTGTGAGTCTAGATATTCGAATCCGCGCAAAACAGATAGTTAATTGTAACGTTCAGGGCCTCCTAATGACGAAGGAACACTCAAATTGCGTCGAGATTCACGACATCGTTCTCCAGCCGACATGTCTCCAACGGAATATCGCTGCCTCGGGCACCACATGGTCCGTCTCCGGTGATTCTACGTTTTCGAATCCGACGCAAAACTGATAGTTAATTGTAACGTTCAGGGCCTCCTAATGACGATGGAAAACTCAAATTGCGTCGCGATTCAATACATCGTCCTCCAGCGGACTGGTCTCCAAGATGATATTGCTGCCTCGGGCACCAATTGGTCCGTCTCCTGTGAGGTTAGATTTTTGAATCCGACGAAAAACTGATTGTTAATTGTAACAATCAGGGTCTCCTAGATACGATGGAACACTCAAATTGCGTCGAGAGTCAATACATCGATCTCCAGCCGACTTGTCTACAAGGGGATATTGCTGCCTCGGGCTTCATGTGGTCCCTCTCCTGTGAGTCTAGATTTTCGAATCCGACGCGAAACTGATAGTTAATTGTAACGTTCAGGGCCTCCTAATGACGATGGAACACTCAAATTACGTCGAGACTCAATACATCGGCATTCAGCTAACTCGTCTCCAAGAATCTATTGCTGCCTCGGGCACCTTATGGTCGTTCTCCTGTGAGTCTAGATATTCGAATCCGACGCAAAACAGATAGTTAATTGTAACGTTCAGGGCCTCCTAATGACGAAGGAACACTCAAATTGCGTCGAGATTCACTACATCGTTCTCCAGCCGACTTGTCTCCAAGGGTCTATTGCTGCCTCGGCCTCCTCATGATCGTTCTCCTGTGGGTCTAGATTTTCGAACCCGACACAAAATTGATAGTTAATTAGAACTTTCAGGGCCACTTAATGACGATGGAACACTCAAATTGCGTCGCGATTCAATACATCGGCCTCCAGCCGACTTGTCTCCAAGGCGATATTGCTGTCTCGGGCACCATATGATCCTTCTCCTGTGAGTCTAGATTTTCGAATCCGACACAAAAATGATAGTGAATTGTAACGTTCAGCGCCTCCTAATGACGACAGAACACTGAAATTGAGTCGAGATTCAATACATCGTCCTTCAGCCGACTTGTCTCCAAGGGACTGTTGCTGCCTCTGGCACCTTATGGTCGTTCTCCTGTGAGTCTAGATTTTCGAATCCGACATATAACTGATATTTAATTGTAACGTTCAGTGCCTCCTAATGACGATGGAACAGTCACATTGCGTCGAAATTCAATACATCGTCCTCCAGCCGACTTGTGTCCAAAGGGATATTGCTGCCTCGGGCACCATATGGTCCTTCTCCTGTGAGTCTAGATTTTCGAATCCGACGCGAAACTGATCGTTAATTGTAACGTTCAGGGCCTCCTAAAGACGATGGAACATTCAAATTGCGTCGAGATTCAATACATCGGCCTCCAGCCGACTTGTCTCCAAAGGGATATTGCTGCCTCGGGCAACATATGGTCCGTCTCCTGTGACTCTAGATTTTCGAATCCGACGCAAAAATGATAGTTAATTGTAACGTTAAGCGCCTCCTAATGACGATGGAACACTCAAACTGCGTCGAGATTCAATACATCGGCCTCCGTCGGACTGGTTCCCAAAGGGATATTTCTGCTTCGGGCACCTTATGGTCCGTCTCCAGTGAGTCTAGATTTTCGGATCAGACGAAAAACTGATAGTTAATTGTAATATTCAGGGCCTCCTAGTTACGATGGATCACTCAAATTGCGTCGCGATCCAATATATCGTCCTCCAGCCGACTTGTCTCCAAGGGTCTATTGCTGCCTGGGGCACCTTATGATCGTCCTCCTGTGAGTCTAGATTTTCGAATCCGACGCAAAACTGATAGTTAATTGTAACGTTCAGGGCCTCCTAAAGACGATGGAACACTCAAATTGCGTCAAGAGTCAATACATCGACCTCCAACCGACTTGTCTACAAGGGGATATTGTTGCCTCGGGCTCGATGAGGTCGGCCTCCAGTGAGTCTAGAATTTCAAATCCGACGCAAAACTGATAGTTAATTGTATCATTTAAGGGCCTCCTAATGACGATGGAACACTCAAATTGCGTCGCGATTCAATTCATCGTCCTCCAGCGGACTGGTCTCCATGGGGATATTGCTGCCTCGGGCACTTAATGGTCCGTCTCCAGTGAGTCTAGAATTTCGTACCCGACGCAAAACTGATTGTTAATTGTAACGTTCAGGGGCACCTATTGACGATGGAACACTCAAATTGCGTCGAGATTCAATACATCGTCCTCCAGCCGACTTGTCTCCAACTGTCTATTGATGCCTCGGGCACCTTATGGTCGTTCTCCTGTGAGTCTAGAATTTCGAATCCGACGCAAAAATGATAGTTAATTGTATTTTTCAGGGCCTCCCAATGACGATGGAACACTCAAATTGCGTCGAGATTCAATACATCGGCCTCCAGCCGACTTGTCTCCAAGGGTCTGTTGCTGCCTCTGGCACCTTATGGTCGTTCTCCTGTGAGTCTAGATTTTCGAAACCGACGCATAACTGATATTTAATTGTAACGTTCAGCGCCTCCTAATGACGATGGAACACTCAATTTGCGTCGAGAATCAAAACATCGTCCTCCAGCCGACTTGTGTCCAAGGGGATATTGCTGCCTCGGGCACCAATTGGTCCGTCTCCTGTGAGTCTAGATTTTTGAATCCGACGAAAAACTGATTGTTAATTGTAACATTCAGGGCCTCCTAGTTACGATGGAACACTCAAATCGCGTCGAGAGTCAATACATCGATCTCCAGCCGACTTGTCTACAAGGGGATATTGCTGCCTCGGGCTTCATGTGGTCCCTCTCCTGTGAGTCTAGATTTTCGAATCCGACGCGAAACTGATAGTTAATTGTAACGTTCAGGGCCTCCTAATGACGATGGAACACTCAAATTACGTCGAGATTCAATACATCGGCATTCAGCTAACTCGTCTCCAAAAATTTATTGCTGCCTCGGGCACCTTATGGTCGTTCTCCTGTGAGTCTAGATTTTCGAATCCGACGCGAAACTGATAGTTAATTGTAACGTTCAGGGCCTCCTAATGACGATGGAACACTCAAATTGCGTCGAGATTCAATACATCGTCCTTCAGCCGACTTGTCTCCAAGGGTCTATTGCTGCCACGGCCACGAAATGGTCCGTTTCCTGTGAGTCTAGATTTTCGAATCCGACGCAAAACTGATAATTAATTGTAAAGTTCAGGGACTCCTAATTACGATGGAGCACTCAAATTGCGTCGTGATTCAATACATCGACCTCCAGCAGACTGGTCTCCATGGGGATATTGCAGCCTCGGGCACCTAATGTTCCGTCTCCAGTGAGTCTAGAATTTCGAACCCGACGCAAAACTGATTGTTAATTGTAACGTTCAGAGGCCTCCATTGACGATGGAACACTCAAATTGCGTCGAGATTCAATACATCGTCCTCCAGCCGACTTGTCTCCAAGGGTCTATTGCTGCCTCATGCACCTTATGGTCGTTCTCCTGTGAGTCTAGAATTTCGAATCCGACGCAAAAATGATAGTTAATTGCAACGTTCAGGGCCTCCCAATGACGATGGAACACTCAAATTGCGTCGAGATTCAATCCATCGGCCTCCAGCCGAATTGTCTCCAATGGTCTTTTGCTGCCTCTGGCACCTTATGGTCGTTCTCCTGTGAGTCTAGATTTTCGAAACCGACGCATAACTGATATTTAATTGTAACGTTCAGCGCCTTCTAATGACGATGGAACACTCATTTTGCGTCGAGAATCAATACATCGTCCTCCAGCCGACTTGTGTCCAAGGGGATATTGCTGCCTCGGGCACCAAATGGTCCGTCTCCTGTGAGTCTAGATTTTTGAATCCGACGAAAAACTGATAGTTAATTGTAACATTCAGGGCCTCCTAGTTACG
Source organism: Schistocerca americana (assembly GCF_021461395.2). Classification (NCBI taxonomy): domain Eukaryota; kingdom Metazoa; phylum Arthropoda; class Insecta; order Orthoptera; family Acrididae; genus Schistocerca; species Schistocerca americana. The sequence goes on along the minus strand of NW_025725790.1, from coordinate 8,878,307 downwards.
ATGGAACACTCAAATTGCGTCGAGAGTCAATACATCGATCTCCAGCCGACTTGTCTACAAGGGGATATTGCTGCCTCGGGCTTCATGTGGTCCCTCTCCTGTGAGTCTAGATTTTCGAATCCGACACGAAACTGATAGTTAATTGTAACGTTCAGGGCCTCCTAATGACGATGGAACACTCAAATTGCATCGAGACTCAATACATCGGCATTCAGCTGACTCGTTTCCAAGAATCTATTGCTGCCTCGGGCACCTTATTGTCGTTCTCCTGTGAGTCTAGATATTCGAATCCGACGCAGAACAGATAGTTAATTGTAGCGTTCAGGGCCTCCTAATGACGATGGAACACTCAAATTGCGTCGAGATTCACTACATCGTTCTCCAGCCGACTTGTCTCCAACGGGATATCGCTGCCTCGGGCACCTCATGGTCCGTCTCCGGTGATTCTACGTTTTCGAATCCGACGCAAAACTGATAGTTAACTGTAACGTTCAGGGCCTCCTAATGACGATGGAAAACTCAAATTGCGTCGCGATTCAATACATCGTCCTCCAGCGGACTGGTCTCCAAGATGATATTGCTGCTTCGGGCACCAAATGGTCCGTCTCCAGTATGCCTAGATTTTCGAATCCGACGAAAAACTGATAGTTAATTGTAACATTCAGGGCCTCCTAATGACGATGGAACACTCAAATTGCGTCGCGATCCAATACATCGTCCACCAGCCGACTTCTCTCCAAGGGTCTATTGCTGCCTCGGGCACCTTATGATCGTTCTCCTGTGGGTCTAGATTTTCGAACCCGACACAAAATTGATAGTTAATTATAACTTTTAGGGCCACCTAATGACGATGGAACACTCAAATTGCGTCGCGATTCAATACATCGGCCTCCAGCCGACTTGTCTCCAAGGGAATATTGCTGTCTCGGGCACCATATGATCCTTCTCCTGTGAGTCTAGATTTTCGAATCCGACACAAAAATGATAGTGAATTGTAACGTTCAGGGCCTCGTAATGACGATGGAGCACTCAAATTGCGTCGCGATTCAATTCATCGTCCTCCAGAGGACTGGTCTCCAAGGGGATATAGCCTCGGGCACCTTATGATCGTTCACCTGTGAGTCTAGATTTTCGAACCCGACGCAAAACTGATAGTTAATTGTAACGCACAGGGCCACCTAATGACGATGGAACACTCAAATTGCGTCGAGATTCAATACATCGGCATCCAGCCGACTTGTCTCCAAGGGGATATTGCTGTCTCCGGCACAATATGATCCTTCTCCTGTGAGTCTTGATTTTTGAATCCGGCGCCAAAATGATAGTGAATTGTAATGTTCAGCGCCTCCTAATGACGATAGAACACTCAAATTGTGTCGAGATTCAATTCATCGTCCATCAGCCGACTTGTCTCCAAGGGGATATTACTGCCTCGGGCACCGAATGGTCCGTCTCCTGTGCGTCTAGATTTTTGAATCCGACGCGAAACTGATAGTTAATTGTAACGTTCAGAGCCTCCAAATGACGATGGAACACTCAAATTGCGTCGAGATTCAATCCATCGGCCTCCAGCCGAATTGTCTCCAATGGTCTTTTGCTGCCTCTGGCACCTTATGGTCGTTCTCCTGTGAGTCTAGATTTTCGAAACCGACGCATAACTGATATTTAATTGTAACGTTCAGCGCCTTCTAATGACGATGGAACACTCATCTTGCGTCGAGAATCAATACATCGTCCTCCAGCCGACTTGTGTCCAAGGGGATATTGCTGCCTCGGGCACCAAATGGTCCGTCTCCTGTGAGTCTAGATTTTTGAATCCGACGAAAAACTGATAGTTAATTGTAACATTCAGGGCCTCCTAGTTACGATGGAACACTCAAATTGCGTCGAGAGTCAATACATCGATCTCCAGCCGACTTGTCTACAAGGGGATATTGCTGCCTCGGGCTTCATGTGGTCCCTCTCCTGTGAGTCTAGATTTTCGAATCCGACACGAAACTGATAGTTAATTGTAACGTTCAGGGCCTCCTAATGACGATGGAACACTCAAATTGCATCGAGACTCAATACATCGGCATTCAGCTAACTCGTTTCCAAGAATCTATTGCTGCCTCGGGCACCTTATTGTCGTTCTCCTGTGAGTCTAGATATTCGAATCCGACGCAGAACAGATAGTTAATTGTAGCGTTCAGGGCCTCCTAATGACGATGGAACACTCAAATTGCGTCGAGATTCACTACATCGTTCTCCAGCCGACTTGTCTCCAACGGGATATCGCTGCCTCGGGCACCTCATGGTCCGTCTCCGGTGATTCTACGTTTTCGAATCCGACGCAAAACTGATAGTTAACTGTAACGTTCAGGGCCTCCTAATGACGATGGAAAACTCAAATTGCGTCGCGATTCAATACATCGTCCTCCAGCGGACTGGTCTCCAAGATGATATTGCTGCCTCGGGCACCAATTGGTCCGTCTCCTGTGAGGTTAGATTTTTGTATCCGACGAAAAACTGATTGTTAATTGTAACAATCAGGGTCTCCTAGATACGATGGAACACTCAAATTGCGTCGAGAGTCAATACATCGATCTCCAGCCGACTTGTCTACAAGGGGATATTGCTGCCTCGGGCTTCATGTGGTCCCTCTCCTGTGAGTCTAGATTTTCGAATCCGACGCGAAACTGATAGTTAATTGTAACGTTCAGGGCCTCCTAATGACGATGGAACACTCAAATTACGTCGAGACTCAATACATCGGCATTCAGCTAACTCGTCTCCAAGAATCTATTGCTGCCTCGGGCACCTTATGGTCGTTCTCCTGTGAGTCTAGATATTCGAATCCGACGCAAAACAGATAGTTAATTGTAACGTTCAGGGCCTCCTAATGACGAAGGAACACTCAAATTGCGTCGAGATTCACTACATCGTTCTCCAGCCGACTTGTCTCCAAGGGTCTATTGCTGCCTCGGCCTCCTCATGATCGTTCTCCTGTGGGTCTAGATTTTCGAACCCGACACAAAATTGATAGTTAATTAGAACTTTCAGGGCCACTTAATGACGATGGAACACTCAAATTGCGTCGCGATTCAATACATCGGCCTCCAGCCGACTTGTCTCCAAGGCGATATTGCTGTCTCGGGCACCATATGATCCTTCTCCTGTGAGTCTAGATTTTCGAATCCGACACAAAAATGATAGTGAATTGTAACGTTCAGCGCCTCCTAATGACGACAGAACACTGAAATTGAGTCGAGATTCAATACATCGTCCTTCAGCCGACTTGTCTCCAAGGGACTGTTGCTGCCTCTGGCACCTTATGGTCGTTCTCCTGTGAGTCTAGATTTTCGAATCCGACATATAACTGATATTTAATTGTAACGTTCAGTGCCTCCTAATGACGATGGAACAGTCACATTGCGTCGAAATTCAATACATCGTCCTCCAGCCGACTTGTGTCCAAAGGGATATTGCTGCCTCGGGCACCATATGGTCCTTCTCCTGTGAGTCTAGATTTTCGAATCCGACGCGAAACTGATCGTTAATTGTAACGTTCAGGGCCTCCTAAAGACGATGGAACATTCAAATTGCGTCGAGATTCAATACATCGGCCTCCAGCCGACTTGTCTCCAAAGGGATATTGCTGCCTCGGGCAACATATGGTCCGTCTCCTGTGACTCTAGATTTTCGAATCCGACGCAAAAATGATAGTTAATTGTAACGTTAAGCGCCTCCTAATGACGATGGAACACTCAAACTGCGTCGAGATTCAATACATCGGCCTCCGTCGGACCGGTTCCCAAAGGGATATTTCTGCTTCGGGCACCTTATGGTCCGTCTCCAGTGAGTCTAGATTTTCGGATCCGACGAAAAACTGATAGTTAATTGTAATATTCAGGGCCTCCTAGTTACGATGGATCACTCAAATTGCGTCGCGATCCAATATATCGTCCTCCAGCCGACTTGTCTCCAAGGGTCTATTGCTGCCTCTGGCACCTTATGGTCGTTCTCCTGTGAGTCTAGATTTTCGAAACCGACGCATAACTGATATTTAATTGTAACGTTCAGGGCCTCCTAAAGACGATGGAACACTCAAATTGCGTCAAGAGTCAATACATCGACCTCCAACCGACTTGTCTACAAGGGGATATTGTTGCCTCGGGCTCGATGAGGTCGGCCTCCAGTGAGTCTAGAATTTCAAATCCGACGCAAAACTGATAGTTAATTGTATCATTTAAGGGCCTCCTAATGACGATGGAACACTCAAATTGCGTCGCGATTCAATTCATCGTCCTCCAGCGGACTGGTCTCCATGGGGATATTGCTGCCTCGGGCACTTAATGGTCCGTCTCCAGTGAGTCTAGAATTTCGTACCCGACGCAAAACTGATTGTTAATTGTAACGTTCAGGGGCACCTATTGACGATGGAACACTCAAATTGCGTCGAGATTCAATACATCGTCCTCCAGCCGACTTGTCTCCAACTGTCTATTGATGCCTCGGGCACCTTATGGTCGTTCTCCTGTGAGTCTAGAATTTCGAATCCGACGCAAAAATGATAGTTAATTGTATTTTTCAGGGCCTCCCAATGACGATGGAACACTCAAATTGCGTCGAGATTCAATACATCGGCCTCCAGCCGACTTGTCTCCAAGGGTCTGTTGCTGCCTCTGGCACCTTATGGTCGTTCTCCTGTGAGTCTAGATTTTCGAAACCGACGCATAACTGATATTTAATTGTAACGTTCAGCGCCTCCAAATGACGATGGAACACTCAATTTGCGTCGAGAATCAAAACATCGTCCTCCAGCCGACTTGTGTCCAAGGGGATATTGTTGCCTCGGGCACCAATTGGTCCGTCTCCTGTGAGTCTAGATTTTTGAATCCGACGAAAAACTGATTGTTAATTGTAACATTCAGGGCCTCCTAGTTACGATGGAACACTCAAATCGCGTCGAGAGTCAATACATCGATCTCCAGCCGACTTGTCTACAAGGGGATATTGCTGCCTCGGGCTTCATGTGGTCCCTCTCCTGTGAGTCTAGATTTTCGAATCCGACGCGAAACTGATAGTTAATTGTAACGTTCAGGGCCTCCTAATGACGATGGAACACTCAAATTACGTCGAGATTCAATACATCGGCATTCAGCTAACTCGTCTCCAAAAATTTATTGCTGCCTCGGGCACCTTATGGTCGTTCTCCTGTGAGTCTAGATTTTCGAATCCGACGCGAAACTGATAGTTAATTGTAATGTTCAGGGCCTCCTAATGACGATGGAACACTCAAATTGCGTCGAGATTCAATACATCGTCCTTCAGCCGACTTGTCTCCAAGGGTCTATTGCTGCCACGGGCACGAAATGGTCCGTTTCCTGTGAGTCTAGATTTTCGAATCCGACGCAAAACTGATAATTAATTGTAAAGTTCAGGGACTCCTAATTACGATGGAGCACTCAAATTGCGTCGTGATTCAATACATCGACCTCCAGCAGACTGGTCTCCATGGGGATATTGCAGCCTCGGGCACCTAATGGTCCGTCTCCAGTGAGTCTAGAATTTCGAACCCGACGCAAAACTGATTGTTAATTGTAATGTTCAGAGGCCTCCATTGACGATGGAACACTCAAATTGCGTCGAGATTCAATACATCGTCCTCCAGCCGACTTGTCTCCAAGGGTCTATTGCTGCCTCATGCACCTTATGGTCGTTCTCCTGTGAGTCTAGAATTTCGAATCCGACGCAAAAATGATAGTTAATTGCAACGTTCAGGGCCTCCCAATGACGATGGAACACTCAAATTGCGTCGAGATTCAATCCATCGGCCTCCAGCCGAATTGTCTCCAATGGTCTTTTGCTGCCTCTGGCACCTTATGGTCGTTCTCCTGTGAGTCTAGATTTTCGAAACCGACGCATAACTGATATTTAATTGTAACGTTCAGCGCCTTCTAATGACGATGGAACACTCATTTTGCGTCGAGAATCAATACATCGTCATCCAGCCGACTTGTGTCCAAGGGGATATTGCTGCCTCGGGCACCAAATGGTCCGTCTCCTGTGAGTCTAGATTTTTGAATCCGACGAAAAACTGATAGTTAATTGTAACATTCAGGGCCTCCTAGTTACGATGGAACACTCAAATTGCGTCGAGAGTCAATACATCGATCTCCAGCCGACTTGTCTACAAGGGGATATTGCTGCCTCGGGCTTCATGTGGTCCCTCTCCTGTGAGTCTAGATTTTCGAATCCGACACGAAACTGATAGTTAATTGTAACGTTCAGGGCCTCCTAATGACGATGGAACACTCAAATTGCATCGAGACTCAATACATCGGCATTCAGCTAACTCGTTTCCAAGAATCTATTGCTGCCTCGGGCACCTTATTGTCGTTCTCCTGTGAGTCTAGATATTCGAATCCGACGCAGAACAGATAGTTAATTGTAGCGTTCAGGGCCTCCTAATGACGATGGAACACTCAAATTGCGTCGAGATTCACTACATCGTTCTCCAGCCGACTTGTCTCCAACGGGATATCGCTGCCTCGGGCACCTCATGGTCCGTCTCCGGTGATTCTACGTTTTCGAATCCGACGCAAAACTGATAGTTAACTGTAACGTTCAGGGCCTCCTAATGACGATGGAAAACTCAAATTGCGTCGCGATTCAATACATCGTCCTCCAGCGGACTGGTCTCCAAGATGATATTGCTGCTTCGGGCACCAAATGGTCCGTCTCCAGTATGCCTAGATTTTCGAATCCGACGAAAAACTGATAGTTAATTGTAACATTCAGGGCCTCCTAATGACGATGGAACACTCAAATTGCGTCGCGATCCAATACATCGTCCACCAGCCGACTTCTCTCCAAGGGTCTATTGCTGCCTCGGGCACCTTATGATCGTTCTCCTGTGGGTCTAGATTTTCGAACCCGACACAAAATTGATAGTTAATTACAACACTTAGGGCCACCTAATGACGATGGAACACTCAAATTGCGTCGCGATTCAATACATCGGCCTCCAGCCGACTTGTCTCCAAGGGAATATTGCTGTCTCGGGCACCATATGATCCTTCTCCTGTGAGTCTAGATTTTCGAATCCGACACAAAATTGATAGTGAATTGTAACGTTCAGGGCCTCGTAATGACGATGGAGCACTCAAATTGCGTCGCGATTCAATTCATCGTCCTCCAGAGGACTGGTCTCCAAGGGGATATAGCCTCGGGCACCTTATGATCGTTCACCTGTGAGTCTAGATTTTCGAACCCGACGCAAAACTGATAGTTAATTGTAACGCACAGGGCCACCTAATGACGATGGAACACTCAAATTGCGTCGAGATTCAATACATCGGCATCCAGCCGACTTGTCTCCAAGGGGATATTTCTGTCTCCGGCACAATATGATCCTTCTCCTGTGAGTCTTGATTTTAGAATCCGGCGCCAAAATGATAGTGAATTGTAATGTTCAGCGCCTCCTAATGACGATAGAACACTCAAATTGTGTCGAGATTCAATTCATCGGCCTCGAGCCGACTTGTCTCCATGTGTCTATTGCTGCCTCGGGCACCTTATGATTGTTCTCATGTGAGTCTAGATTTTCGAATCCGACGCAAAACTGATAGTTAATTGTAACATTCAGGGCCTCCTAATGACGATGGAACACTCAAATTGCGTCGAGATTCAATACTTCGGCATTCAGCCAACTTGTCTTCAAGAGTCTATTGCTGCCTCGGGCACCTTATGGTCGTTCACCTGTGAGTCTAGATTTTCGAATCCGACGCAAAACAGATAGTTAATTGTAACGTTCAGGGGGTCCTAATGACGATGGAACACTCAAATTGCGTCGAGATTCAAAACATCGGCCTCGAGCCGTCTAGTCTCCAAGGGTCTATTGCTTCCTCGGGCACCTTATGGTCGTTCTCCTGTGAGTCTAGATTTTCGAATCCGACGCAAAACAGATAGTTAATTGTAACGTTCAGGGCTTCCTAATGACGAGGGAACACTCAAATTGCGTCGAGATTCACTACATCGTAATCCAGCCGACTTGTCTCCAAGGCGATATCGTTGCCTCCTGCACCACATGGTCCGTGACCGGTGATTCTACGTTTTCGAATCCGACGCAAAACTGATAGTTAATTGTAACGTTCAGGGCCTCCTAATGACGATGGAGCACTCAAATTGCGTCGAGATTCAATACATCGTCCTCCAGCGGACTGGTCTCCAAGGGGATAATGCTGCCTCGGGCACCTAATGGTCCGTCTCCAGTGAGTCTAGATTTTCGAATCCGACGAAAAACTGATAGTTAATTGTAACATTCAGGGCCTCCTAATGACGATGGAACACTCAAATTGCGTCGCGATCCAATACATCGTCCTCCAGCCGACTTGGCTGCAAGGGTCTATTGCTGCCTCGGGCACCTTATGATCGTTCATCTGTGAGTCTAGATTTTCGAACCCGACGCAAAACTGATAGTTAATTGTAACGCTCAGGGCCACCTAATGACGATGGAACACTCAAATTTCGTCGAGATTCAATACAACGCCATCCAGCCGACATGTCTCCAAGGGGATATTGCTGTCTCCGGCACAATATGATCCTTCTCCTGTGAGTCTTGATTTTCGAATCCGACGCAAAAATGATAGTGAATTGTAACGTTCAGCGCCTCCTAATGACGATAGAACACTCAAATTGCGTCGAGATTCAATTTATCGTCCATCAGCCGACTTGCCTCCAAGGGGATATTGCTGCTTCGGGCACCACATGGTCCGTCACCGGTGATTCTACGTTTTCGAATCCGACGCAAAACTGATAGTTAATTGTAACGTTCAGGGCCTCCTAATGACGATGGAGCACTCAAATTGCGTCGAGAGTCAATACATCGATCTCCAGCCGACTTGTCTACAAGGGGATATTGCTGCCTCGGGCTTCATGTGGTCCGTCTCCTGTGAGTATAGATTTTCGAATCCGACGCGAAACTGATAGTTAATTGTAACGTTCAGGGCCTCCTACTGACGATGGAACACTCAAATTGCGTCGAGATTCAATACTTCGGCACTCAGCCAACTTGTCTCCAAGAGTCTATTGCTGCCTCGGGCACCTTATGGTCGTTCTCCTGTGAGTCTAGATTTTCGAATCCGACGCAAAACTGATAGTTAATTGTAACGTTCAGGGCCTCCTAACGACGATGGAGCACTCAAATTGCGTCGCGATTCAATTCATCGCCCTCCAGAGGACTGGTCTCCAAGGGGATATAGCCTCGAGCACCTTATGATCGTTCATCTGTGAGTCTAGATTTTCGAACCCGACGCAAAACTGATAGTTAATTGTAACGTTCAGGGCCTCCTAATGACGATGGAGCACTCAAATTGCGTCGAGAGTCAATACATCGATCTCCAGCCGACTTGTCTACAAGGGGATATTGCCGCCTCGGGCTTCATGTGGTCCGTCTCCTGTGAGTATAGATTTTCGAATCCGACGCGAAACTGATAGTTAATTGTAACGTTCAGGGCCTCCTACTGACGATGGAACACTCAAATTGCGTCGAGATTCAATACTTCGGCACTCAGCCAACTTGTCTCCAAGAGTCTATTGCTGCCTCGGGCACCTTATGGTCGTTCTCCTGTGAGTCTAGATTTTCGAATCCGACGCAAAACAGATAGTTAATTGTAACGCTCAGGGCCACCTAATGACGATGGAACACTCAAATTGCATCGAGATTCAATAC